>NC_090646.1:515288029-515622297 GCF_040937935.1 Hyperolius riggenbachi | reverse complement strand
AATTGTACAATAAATTCAACCTTTTTTAAAAAAAAAAAAAGTGTACCATATCATTAGTTGGTAAAACTCAGTATATTGAACAGATCTAGTTGTCCATGGTGAAAGTTATCCATATCAGAAGAATTCTAAAGGTACATACACATGTCGGATTCGCGCAAATGACCCGTCGTTTGGACGTCCAAACGACCGGTCGTTTGGACGTCAAATCGGGCGTGTGTATAGCCTGTCGTTCAGCTGATAAGAGCGGACAGCGGATTGCTCAAGTCCGTTCTTATCAGCTGAATGACAGACTGTACACACTCCCGATTTGACGAACGACCGGTCGTTTGGATGTCCAAACGACGGGTTGTTTGCGCAAATCCAACGTGTGTATGTACCTTAAGTCTCTCTCTCTCTCCAAAATTTGATGGCACAGTTCATAAGCTATGCACAGCTCGTGGGTTACAAAATGAATATAGATGAATGCCAAGCCATGGGAATAGGTCTCTCGCCAACAAAAATAGTACATGTTCAGGTCAACTAACCATTTAAATGAGTTAACCCGGCCATTGCATAACTAGGAGTTAAGATTCAGAGAAAAACATATGAGATTTACAAACTTAACTTTCCCTTCTGATGAACACTATATAACAGGATGTGACTAGGCGGTCCATAGAATACTTTTTATGGTTTTGCAGAATATCATTAAAATGAATCTACTCCCAAGACTCCTTTCTTTGTATCAGATATTCAGCAATGATTCTGGCCACAGAAAGTGGTGGCTTGGCGGTGCTCGATATGAGAAGGTACAATATTGCCACTGCCTTAGTAAGAGTAGTGGACTCGCACAGACATGTCTCACATTAAAGGTGGGTCTCGATTGAGAAGTGATGCTATAGGGTTAGGCCTAAAGAAATTAGCCTGGTTTTCTAAACCTCACCCAAGCATCCCTTTCTCAGCAATGGAGGTCTCCCAGCTGTCTCACCTCCGCGGTCTCCCCGCCTCTTGCTATTTGTAGTGTTGCAGAACTCTGCTGTCCGGAAACTTGTCTGCTAGTTAGGACAGAAGCCGCTTCTTTCAAACAATACAGTAGACTTATCACACTTTCTACTCTTTCATTACAATCAGTGTTTACAGCCTACCCTCCTCACACCTTGCCATTTTCAGGAATAAATGCTGATAGTTTCCCTGGAGATGATGGTCTGAGTTGTGCTGAGAAGGGAAAATGTCAGTTGCTTCAACATCTCTGTGTGGCCAGTTAATGGCCCCGAGTCAGCTAGTAGCAATATGTTGCATACATACAATAAACGTCTGTCTATCCCCAGTGATGTGCTTTCTGGGAGCCGTTATTCTGTTCTGCTTGGACATGTGTCACAACAGAGGAAGAAGGACCGCCCCCTTTGAACTTAATTAATTAATACAGCACAATATTTTACAAAGTTTTAAAGCAGATCAACTTTTATCAATATATCCTGTTCATATAAGAATTTTTCTTATCTATGTATAAGTAAACTACCACTTCCTTTTTCAAATGGAGAGTATTATTCCTTTATAGTTTTTTTTTTTTACTCCATTAGAAAACCTTTTTGGCGCTCCATAGCAGTACTCCATGGACATTATTCCACCATGAGCCCTATACCTGATATTCTGACTTTCCGTTTTGGTGATTAGCATAAAGTGTGCATGTAATGAGAGTGCATGAGCCGTGTTTCACATCATCATCAACCTGTAGACTTGGAAATTAACTCTGCATGCCAGTATCTATATATTTTTCTGAACCATCAGTCTGGTTTTGCTGTTATACTGATGCTTTCATCTGGAATATGGAATTCACTTCTGGGCACCACATTACAGGAAAGATATTGCAGTTATAGAGCAGGTGCAGAGACGAGCAACAAAATTGATACGTGGGATGGAAGGTCTCACTTACCAAGAAAGGTTAGATAAACTGGGTTTATTTAGTCTAGAGAAAAGACGCCTTAGAGGGGATCTAATTAACATGTATAAATACATCAGAGGGCAATACAAAAGCTTGGCAGATGAGCTTTTTGTCCCTAGGCCTTCTCAAAGAACTAGGGGACATGATCTGTGCATGGAGGAAAAACGTTTTAGCCATTTATTTATGAAAGGGTTCTTTACAGTAAGAGTGATTAAGATGTGGAATGCATTGCCACAGAAGTAGTTATACCGGCATTTAAAGGGGACTTAGATGCTTTCCTTGTGTTGAAAGACATCCATGGCTACAATTACTAGGTAATGCCCAATGATGTTGATCCAGGGATTTTATCTGATTGCCATCTGGAGTCGGGAAGGAATTTTTTCCCTTTTGGGGCTAATTGGACCATGCCTTCTAAGGTTTTTTTTTTTTTGCCTTCCTCTGGATCAACAGGGATATATGAGGGAGCAGGCTGGTGTTTTACTTTGTACTTTGGTTGAACTCGATAGACGTATGTCTTTTTTCAATCCAAATAACTATGTAACTATATGTTTCCAACTGCATAAAGTTGGTTGAGAGTGACCCAATCATAAAAATGATTATCATAATATCTTGGATCTTTCACTCCATAAAGAAAGTAGTCATAGATCCCAGTCAGGAATGTTTACTTGTGCCTCTATGTAAACTCTATTTTGCAATCATTTTTTAAACCCCCTGCAACCCCCCCAACATTTTTAATATTTGTGTTCATAGTTTTAAATACTAAGGGATACGTGGGATATTTTTCAAGTAAAGTGATTTACCTGATAGACGTGTTGCACCAGCAACCTGTTCATTTTATGCAGTGCCTTTCAATGAAGCAGTATGAAGGTATTTTTTCTACTCAGGAAAAAAAATTTGTTGAGTGAAATACAAAGGAAAAAAAAACAAAACAGATGGAGAAAACCACAGGTATATTGAAATGGTAATCAACAAAGGCCCAAATGCAGCATGAAAACATTTCAGAAAATTGAAATATGAGTAGGCACTTAATAAAATGACGGCAAACCAAGAAAATTGCTTACAAAGAATGACATTTCTGGAAGGCCCATTCTGTCTTTGACAAGCTCCCAGTCAGCCAGACCTGGAATATTCATCCTGGCACCCCAAATCCTCCCAAATTTGGAAGAGCATTCAGGAAGGTATTTCAAATTCTGGTTAGGCTGTGATACTACTTGTAGAATTGCACAATGATTGCACAATCAAATTTTATCAGGCTTTCCTTTAATTACAGATTTAAAAAAATATCTCAAGGGAAAGAAAGTGGGCAAGCTGCCCATAGCTACCATTATATTTTGTACGAGCTACAGTCTGATGTAGAAAATGATTGGCACTTTAGAGCTATATGTTAATTATTTTTTCTTCCCGGTTTCTTCCCGGTTGTTTGGCCCTTTATCTGTCAGACCACTTTCATTGCCAAGTACAGGATCCTTCTGATTTATTGGTCTATGAGAATCTCTCCTTGTGATCTCAGTCCTTGCTTTTTCTATTTAGCTTCACAATAACATTTTATTAAATAAATACATTTCACATAATTGGCTTTGTGAAATGTCAGTATGCTTAAGCATCAGTTGTTTTCTTTCCCTCATTGTCTGTGATTAACTTAGAAGCTCTTTGTGTATATACATCGTGTCTGTATAAGAGCCATTTATAAGCAGCCTGTTCTCATCTGCTGACTTCACTTGCTGTGCTCATTCACTTGCTGCGAACTGTCTGAGCTATAGACAAAACTAGCTCATTTGTGGAAATAAAGTAGCTTATTGTTTACAGGACAGAATGGCAACACATAGGCAGAGCGAGAAAAGCACAACAGATTGACGTTGATGCTCTCTTTGCATCACAGTGAACTTGCAGTATAATGTGAGCATTGTGCTGAAGTGGCTTAATTAAAAACAGCACATTTGAGCTCATGTAGAGGTCGTACAGAATATTTGTTATTAAAATCATGACGACAGGCATGGATCCCCCCGTTTCCTTGATAGAGGACATAGATGTTATTTTGAAACCTTTCAAATTGGTGCTTTGAAGCTACTGTGCACGGTCAATGAGATAAAAAGAATTCTGAATTTATCCATTATGCAAATTCTGTATGCAAATGTATGCACTTTGAAAATAAACCAATTGAATTCCACCTTGATGTGATTAAGTTGGTACATTTTCCAGCTGCATGGAGCCCGGTGGTGGTATTTGCAGTGAGAAAAACAGCTGCTTGGTGGGAGGTGAGTTTTCTGGCCACCACCAAAATAATATCTGTGCTGTGAGAAGAGGCAAAGCTAAATATAACATAACTAATTATTTAAGAGCTTGGTTTGTTCAATATAGAGGCCATAGGCAGGTTCTGATGACTCATCTTTAGTGAAAATTGCCTTATACAATAAACAGGGTATTAGACTACTTTGGTCAGCCAGCTTATGTTACGCTATATCACTGGGCTAGGTGGAGGTACTTACTAATCTGTAGAAAATATGGCATCTGTGTGACCATCCATGTTCACAACAGTTTCCTTCTCTAGCATCACTCCTGACATCCAGGCCCTCATTGACTAAACTTGAGGTGCAGGAAAAAAGGTGGATGATCCAGTAAACCCGGACTGGATTCCTTTAAGAATGTGTGCTGTTAGGAGGCTATCTTCTACAAACCCCACCTTTTATAATCTGATTATACTGAGGAATGAGTTGACTGAAATAACAGTTGTGTAGTTATCACGTGTAGTACTTGCATTGCAAAACTGTATCCAGTAATTTTTATTTAAAGTTTTATATTGCAAGTAAGTGTGTGCACGCTACTGCAATCGCACATTGTCAGTTCCTCTCAATGTTTCAGAGTCTTCCTTGATCTGATATGAGTTGAGATCATCATGATGGGTAAAAGCTCATACACTCGCTCAATCATTGTCATCCAACTGGGATCTGGACCTATCCCTCCGGCAACATTGCAAGGCAAAGGCTGTGCAGACGCATCGCTGGCATGCATGCGAGCATCGGGTTCTATGCAGGAGGGGGGTGCGGCGCTGGGGGTCATGTCACTCTCGGGCAGTGTAAGTGGGGAGGACAGTGCTTTCAGTTGTCATCAGGACGATCACTGGCCAAGCGGCTGAAAGGGGAGCCGTGGCTGCTGTGCACACGCTGAATTCTCCGCAGAGGTGGTTGTTATCGGCCACCTCGGTCGAGTTTCATCTAGCGTGTGTACGGAGCTTATTGCTCTCTGTTTACTGTGAGGGATGTCATCTGTCAAACTGACACTTCCAGATTAGTGGCAGAGTAAAGCTTGGAAGGATTTTCTTTCTTTTTTCCATTATTGTGCTGTAAGCCCCACTTGCTTTGAGGAATAGAATCTCAGCTGGAATGGATTTTCCCAGCCAATCTGATTCTTTTCCTGTGGGATTAGGCTGCAGTGGAAGGTCTCTTGTCTCTCTCCTGCGGAGAATATCACTGAGCTCTGTCACACCTTCACACTGTTATCAGCCCAAACTGATTTGCGCCGAGCTAGTGATTCACACTTTCTATTCATTTCTTGTGAAGTGGAGTAATCAGGCAGACCCCTGCCGTTAACATATCTGCTGATCTGTGATGATTAATGGGGGAAAAAAATCAGATTGTTGTTTGTTAATTGTCAGTACGTTGCAGTTGTAGTCTTGGATGTGCAATGCATATGTTTAGAAGACCCGTGATTTTGCATAGGTTTTATTGACTTTTTAAAAATTCTAACTTTAACCACTTAGCAACCTTTCTACGTCCCTGTTTACAAACACCTGTAAACACATTTAAACACTTGATTCTGTTTTCTATTTTTAGAAAACCAAGTTAGTATAGCACCATCTTGTGGCCAAAAAGTAAAACTACTTCCAAATACACCATTAACACTTACCATAGAAAAATTAAATACATTTTCATTATTTTTTAACTCCTTCACCCCTAACCCAAAATAAAATATTATCGCCACACATTTTACTAGGGACACAATTGTAATAACCGGGACAAATGGGCAAATAAAATGTGCCTGTTTTATCTACAATAGCACATTTTATTTTTAAACTACAATGGCTAAAAGCTGGGAAATGGTGATTTTTTTTTCATATTTTTCTTCTTCTTCCCTGTCAAATGCATATAAAATAATAAAATTCTTAGCATAAAGTATTGCCCAAATAAAGCCTAGTTTGCCCTGCAAAAAATAATATATAGATAATTTCAGTGTGATAATTAGTGGTAAAGTTATTACCGAATGAATGGGAAGACCCTTTGAAGGGGAAAAACCTGTGGTAGAGAAGTGGTTAAAAATACTTTGGGTCCTACTGGAGAAAAACACTTTACAAAAGTTTTGTTGTTAACAGTTTCACATTATACGACTGTGCAAGCTTTAAAAATGAGTAAAAATGGTACATTTAGTGTATTGTAAGAAAAATTATTGCTTGATATTGCGTCAGAATTAGACTGCAGAAGGTTACTTTCTGAGCAGACGCCTTCCTCCCTTCCTTCTGGCCCTTTAAAGAGGCTCTTTAGCAAAAAGGGGAAAAAATAATTCAATACATTGCAAAGAAGTTAAAAAAAACCGAAGTGAGATCAAGAAATTATTGATATTCTCCATGTCACTTGTTGATATTGTTTGATCCACTATCAGCCTGCATTTAATCATCTTTACTACTGGCAGACAAGAAACAACCCACAAAGCACCAATGGCCATCTATAATCACACCCCCTAACAATGCAATAAGCTAAAAGGTTGTTTCTTTTATAGTTACACATATGCTCAGAGGGAGATACTGGTTGCTTGGCAGTTGGAAACAGTTCCTATTTACCACAATGCAACAAGGCTCCAGCAGTGTGATGTCAGGACTAGAGTTGGGCCGAACCTCCGATTTTAGGTTCGCGAACCTGGTTCGCGAACTTCCGCGGAAGGTTCGGTTCGCGTTAAAGTTCGCGAACCGCAATAGACTTCAATGGGGATGCGAACTTTGAAAAAAAAAATTATGCTGGCCACAAAAGTGATGGAAAAGATGTTTCAAGGGGTCTAACACCTGGAGGGGGGCATGGCGGAGTGGGATACATGCCAAAAGTCCCGGGGAAAATCTGGATTTGACGCAAAGCAGCGTTTTAAGGGCAGAAATCACATTGAATGCTAAATGACAGGCCTAAAGTGCTTTCAAACATCTTGCATGTGTATACATCAATCAGGTAGTGTAATTAAGGTACTGCTTCACACTGACACACCAAACTCACCGTGTAACGCACCGCAAACAGCTGTTTGTGTAGTGACGGCCGTGCTGGACTGGTGCGCACCATGGCGAGAGTGCAGGTTTTGGTGGCTTTACAGCCCATATGGTCGCCTGGCTGATGTAGCTGAATGACAGAACAGTGACTGTCCAGCTGATCAAATTTGGTCTGACCACAATGAGGCAACGACCTTATTATCGTGGGTGTGCCCCCCGAGACACTCATCTAGGCGCCGGTCATTGCTTCATTGTGATACGCAAGCCCCTTCACCACGGCAAGGCAATGATCACGAAGGGGAATGGGCGCATGTACATGCCTTTTCTTTTGTTGTTGCAGCTGCCCGCAGTGCAGCCAGAAAAATTACGCAGTCATGTTCACGCACCAGAAAAATTATTACAGCGGCCGCTGCTAGCAGCGGCCTAAAAAATTCAGCAATCCGCCTGGAGTCCCGGACCCTGTTGGTGGTGGCGGAGAAGGTAGTCAAGCGGCCTGCAGGCAGACATGCTGTGTGGAGGGACTGGGAGCGACTTAGTCTTCTTGGGGCAGGCCAGACAGCCAGTCACACGGCGTGCAGGCAGAGATGCTGTGAGTGCGGGGACTGACTTAGTCTTGGGGCGGGCAGCAGCCCTCCGGGATCCATGCCTCATTCATTTTGATAAAGGTGAGGTACTTAACACTTTTGTGACTTAGGCGACTTCTCTTCTCTGTGACAATGCCTCCAGCTGCGCTGAAGGTCCTTTCTGACAGGACGCTTGCGGCAGGGCAGGAGAGAAGTTGGATGGCAAATTGGGACAGCTCTGGCCACAGGTCAAGCCTGCGCACCCAGTAGTTCAAGGGTTCCTCATCGCTGTTCACAGCAGTGTCTACATCCACACTTAAGGCCAGGTAGTCGGCTACCTGCCGTTCCAGGCGTTGGTGGAGGGTGGATCCGGAAGGGCTACGGCGAGGCATTGGACTAAAGAACGTCCGCATGTCCGACATCACCATGAGATCGCTGGAGCGTCCTGTCTTTGACTGCGTGGACACGGGAGGAGGATTAGTGGCAGTGGTACCTTGCTGGCGTTGGGCCGTCACATCACCCTTAAAGGCATTGTAAAGCATAGTTGACAGCTGGTTCTGCATGTGCTGCATCCTTTCCACCTTCCGGTGAGTTGGTAACAGGTCCGACACTTTGTGCCTGTACCGAGGGTCTAGTAGTGTGGCCACCCAGTACAGCTCATTCCCCTTGAGGTTTTTTATACGGGGGTCCCTCAACAGGCAGGACAGCATAAAAGACGACATCTGCACAAAGTCGGATCCAGTACCCTCCATCTCCTCTTGCTCTTCCTCAGTGACGTCAGGTAAGTCAACCTCCTCCCCCCAGCCGCGAACAATACCACGGGAAGGTTGAGCAGCACAAGCCCCTTGCGATGCCTGCTGAGGTTGTTCTCCTGCCGCTGTCCCCTCCTCCTCCTCCTCCTCCTCCTCCTCCCCCAAAGAAACACCTTGCTCATCATCCTCTGAGTCTGACTCGTCTTCTGCACACGACTTCTCTTCTTCCTCCTCCTCCCCCCTCTGTGCTGCCGCAGGTGTTGAGGAAACAGCTGGGTCTGATGAAAATTGGTCCCATGCCTGTTCCTGCCGTAACGGTTCCTGGTCACGCTCATTCACAGCTTCATCCGCCACTCTACGCACAGCACGCTCCAAGAAGTAAGCGTAGGGAATTAAGTCGCTGATGGTGCCCTCACTGCGGCTCACCAGGTTGGTCACCTCCTCAAACGGCCGCATGAGCCTGCATGCATTTTCCATCAGTGTCCAGTTGTCGGGCCAGAACATCCCCATCTTCCCAGACTGTTTCATTCTACTGTAGTTGTAGAGGTAGTGGGTCACGGCTTTCTTCTGTTCTAGCAGGCGGGAGAACATGAGCAGGGTCGAGTTCCAGCGAGTCGGGCTATCGCAAATGAGGCGTCTCACCGGCATGTTGTTTTTGCGCTGAATTTCCGCAAAGCGTGCCATGGCTGTGTAAGACCGCCTCAAATGCCCACAGAACTTCCTGGCCTGCTTCAGGACATTCGCTAAGCCAGGGTACTTTGCCACAAATCTTTGAACCACTAGATTCATGACATGTGCCATGCAGGGTATGTGTGTCAGCTTCCCCATATGCAAAGCGGCAAGCAGATTACTGCCGTTGTCGCACACCACGTTGCCTATCTCCAGGTGGTGCGGGGTCAGCCACTCATCCACCTGTTTCTTAAGAGCAGCCAGGAGAGCTGCTCCAGTGTGACTCTCCGCTTTGAGACAAGACATGTCTAAGATGGCGTGACACCGTCTTACCTGGCATGCAGCATAGGCCCTGCGGAGCTGGGGCTGTGTAGCTGGAGAGGAGAACTGCCACTCAGCCAAGGAGGAGGAGGACAGCGAAGAGCATGTAGCAGGAGGAGAGGAGGTGGCAGGAGGCCTGCCTGCAAGCCGTGGAGGTGTCACAATTTGGTCCGCTGCGTCCTGCTTGCCATCGTTCACCACCAGGTTCACCCAATGGGCTGTGTAGGTAATGTAGCGGCCCTGCCCGTGCTTGGCAGACCAGGCATCCGTGGTCAGGTGGTCACTCTGCCACCAGCTGTTTCTGACGAAGAGCTGCCCCAGCTTCTTTCAGCAACTTCTCTCCTCCTACTACTCTCTGACTCCCCCTCTGAACTGTCCCCCTCTTCATCTCCTCTATTGGGAACATACAGAGGATCCCTATTACCGTCATCATCGTAGTCATCCTGCCCAGCTTCGCTTGCCTCAGACAAATCCAAACTTGCACCATCAGTAGGTCCTTCATCCTCCTGACACGTTACATCCATAGTGTTGCCGCGTAACTCAGACATATGAGCTGGTGAAAATTCATCTGGCTGTAACAACAATGGCTGTGCATCAGTGATTTCACCACTAAATAATTCTTGCGAAGTGTCAAATGCAGCGGAAGTGGTGCTAGTAGTAGCGCTGGTGGCTGAGCAAGATGAGGTGTTCTGTGTCGCTAAATACTCAACCACGTCCTGACAATCTTGGGAGGTGATGGGACGTGCCTTCTTCCGAGCACTGTACTGTGGGCCAGGTCCACACGAAATTACATTTACACGACCTCGCGCAGACCTGCCGGGTGGCCTTCCTCTGGCTCTGGCACTACCTCTTCCTCTACCTGTTTTGTCCATATCGGGTATGCACGGAGTGGTATATCACACTGCGTGCACTCACGTAGGTAGGTGGGTTCACTTAACTGCACAGGTATGCGCACTGATGCGGTGGGTTCACTGAACAGAACAGGTATACAGTGGCGGGTTCACAGAACAGGTATGCAGTGGCAGGTTCACTGAACACAACAGGTATGCAGTGGCGGGTTCACTAAACAGAACAGGTATACAGTGGCGGGTCCACTGAACAGAACAGGTATGCAGTGGCGGGTTCACTAAACAGAACAGGTATACAGTGGTGGGTTCACTAAACAGAACAGGTATACAGTGGCGGGTTCACAGAACAGGTATGCAGTGGCAGGTTCACTGAACACAACAGGTATGCAGTGGCGGGTTCACTGAACACAACAGGTATGCAGTGGCGGGTTCACTGAACAGGTATACAGTGGCGGGTCCACTGAACAGAACAGGTATGCAGTGGCGGGTTCACTAAACAGAACAGGTATACAGTGGCGGGTTCACTGAACAGGTATACAGTGGCGGGTCCACTGAACAGAACAGGTATGCAGTGGCGGGTTCACTGAACAGGTATACAGTGGCGGGTCCACTGAACAGAACAGGTATGCAGTGGCGGGTTCACTAAACAGAACAGGTATACAGTGGCGGGTTCACTAAACAGAACAGGTATACAGTGGCGGGTTCACAGAACAGGTATGCAGTGGCAAGTTCACTGAACACAACAGGTTTGCAGTGGCGGGTTCACTGAACAGGTATACAGTGGCGGGTCCACTGAACAGAACAGGTATGCAGTGGCGGGTTCACTAAACAGAACAGGTATACAGTGGCGGGTTCACAGAACAGGTATGCAGTGGCAGGTTCACTGAACACAACAGGTATGCAGTGGCGGGTTCACTGAACAGGTATACAGTGGCGGGTCCACTGAACAGAACAGGTATGCAGTGGCGGGTTCACTGAACAGGTATACAGTGGCGGGTCCACTGAACAGAACAGGTATGCAGTGGCGGGTTCACTGAACAGGTATACAGTGGCGGGTCCACTGAACAGAACAGGTATGCAGTGGCGGGTTCACTGAACAGGTATACAGTGGCGGGTCCACTGAACAGAACAGGTATGCAGTGGCGGGTTCACTGAACAGGTATGCAGTGGTGGGTTCACAGCACAGGTATGCAGTGGTGGGTTCAATGAACAGGTATACAGTGGCGGGTCCACTGAACAGAACAGGTATGCAGTGGCAGGTTCACTGAACAGGTATGCAGTGGTGGGTTCACAGCACAGGTATGCAGTGGTGGGTTCACAGAACAGGTATGCAGTGGTGGGTTCACAGCACAGGTATGCAGTGGTGGGTTCAATGAACAGGTATACAGTGGCGGGTCCACTGAACAGAACAGGTATGCAGTGGCAGGTTCACTGAACAGGTATGCAGTGGTGGGTTCACAGAACAGGTATGCAGTGGTGGGTTCACAGCACAGGTATGCAGTGGTGGGTTCAATGAACAGGTATACAGTGGCGGGTCCACTGAACAGAACAGGTATGCAGTGGCAGGTTCACTGAACAGGTATGCAGTGGTGGGTTCACAGCACAGGTATGCAGTGGTGGGTTCACAGAACAGGTATGCAGTGGTGGGTTCACAGCACAGGTATGCAGTGGTGGGTTCAATGAACAGGTATACAGTGGCGGGTCCACTGAACAGAACAGGTATGCAGTGGCAGGTTCACTGAACAGGTATGCAGTGGTGGGTTCACAGAACAGGTATGCAGTGGTGGGTTCACAGCAGAGGTATGCAGTGGTGGGTTCAATGAACAGGTATACAGTGGCGGGTCCACTGAACAGAACAGGTATGCAGTGGCAGGTTCACTGAACAGGTATGCAGTGGTGGGTTCACAGCACAGGTATGCAGTGGTGGGTTCACAGAACAGGTATGCAGTGGTGGGTTCACAGCACAGGTATGCAGTGGTGGGTTCAATGAACAGGTATACAGTGGCGGGTCCACTGAACAGAACAGGTATGCAGTGGCAGGTTCACTGAACAGGTATGCAGTGGTGGGTTCACAGCACAGGTATGCAGTGGTGGGTTCACTGAACAGGTATGCAGTGGTGGGTTCACAGCACAGGTATGCAGTGGTGGGTTCACAGCACAGGTATGCAGTGGTGGGTTCACAGCACAGGTATGCAGTGGTGGGTTCACAGCACAGGTATGCAGTGGTGGGTTCACAGAACAGGTATGCAGCCAGACAGGAACAAGTTAAGCCTAACTAATCTTTCCCTGAGAGACAGTCTGCAGCAGCTCGCCCTACTCTCACTAACGCAGGCAGCACACGAGTGACCGTAATGGCCGCCGCTGCCTGCCTTATATAAGGGGGGGTGGGGCTCCAGGGGCTAGTGTAGCCTAATTGGCTACACTGGGCCTGCTGACTGTGATGTAGAGGGTCAAAGTTGACCCTCCATGTGCATTATGGGGCGAACTGAACTTCCGCAAAGGTTCGCCTGCGGGACGCGAATGCGAACCACCGAAGTTCGCGTGGAACCGTTCGCAGGCGAACCGTTCGGCCCAACTCTAGTCAGGACCTAGGGCCTGACATTACACTGTGGGAGGGGTTTCACCACAATATACTAGCAATACAGACATCCCTGTTGACTAGGGATGATCACAGATATGCAAATTGTTCCGAGTTGATGCAGATCAATGCAGATTTTTTTTTTTGTGTGCAAATGTATGCAGCTTGGAAATTGACTAATCAGTTTAAACCTGGGTTTAAATTGATTGGTCCATTTTCAAACTGCATACATTTACATAACAATTTGCATCATTTCAGAACAATTTGCATCTCATTGATCATCCCTACTGATGATCTGTTCGATAAAAGGTAAAGATTTCTTATCGGGAAAAGGAGTATCCACTACTGATTGGGTTGAAGTTCAGTCCCTGGTTATAGTTCCTCTTTAAGTTGCTCCATTTGGGAACATTTGTTTTAGGCAAGATCAGAAATCAACACAACATTCAGAAATCATTCAGACAACATTCATAAATCAAAGGGTTAGGGATATTATGCCTTTATGCCCTTTTCCCTATCCCAGCATTTTCAGTCCTGGATTTTTGAACCATCTTTGTAGGGGTAGAACCTTTGTGTTGACCCAGATATTATTTCCCATCTGCACTTCCCCTTGTGCATTGGCACAGGTTGTGTAAGCAATTAATCTGGTTATTTCATCCTTTTTTCAAAGGTAAGATGTAGATTATGATTTCGGGCACTAGAAAGCATATAGAGATTTGGGGTTTTCTGGGAATGTACTACAATACAGGATCCTGGAAAGCTGGGAAATATGTTGAAGGACACTAGATCACTTTCAGGTGTGTTTCTGTAAAGTTGTTAACCAAAAATTGCGCTGACTACATACATGGTAGGTAGAAACTTACTAGCCAAACATTATTTGGTAAAAGTAAATGGTATATTTAGTCAAATTCCAAAGACCTGCTGATAGCAACAGTATACACATGATTCCAACGCATATGCAGATAATACTAGCAATAGGCAGATGAGCAATGGTAAGCAAATAATATAAACAGGCACAGATCATTGATATGCAAATAATGCCAGTGGCAAGCAGATAGCAATGACATAGGCATAATATCAACAACAGATATAGAAATAACATGCAAACACTACAAATCCCAGCTTCTCTGAATACAGATTCTAGTAAGACATCTACGCATGTGTAGTATTTACGTTGCAAAGGCAGGGAGCAGTCAGAACAATGGAATTTAGCTGTGATTAGCAGAAAATATAGCCAGTTACTTTTCATTTGACTTTCCTATTCCTTGACTGTATAGACAGACGTTAGGCTTCTATCCAGTCTGTGTTATAACATGCTTGTCTGTTCACACTGCGTGCATTATAATGCACAGAGTAATTTCTATACCACTGTGTGCATTTTTTCACATGCTGAACACACTATATTAAAAGTATCTGTAGATATATCCTAATGCACATGTTAAAACACAAGCATGATGTCTTGTAAATGCATGCGTTATAACCCACATTGGGATGTATTCAGGAAAGAATCCTAAAGTTGCAGTGCGCAGGGAGCCCCAACAGTAAGATGTTGTTGTGTTGGGGCAGCATATTGCTATTTGCACAACGCACACTATCTTACTGTCCGGAGTACCAGTAAAATTGCTGTGTACGCTCTGCGCATACAAACTTTACTGTTCTTTCCTGAATACACCCCATAGTGTGCATGGGCCCTTAATTGTTTTGGTGCCACTATGTTATTGCTGGGTAACACAAGACACTTGCAGAGATTTTGACAAGTCTGTTCCTCTATGAATCAGTGGTTTTGGTGGAATGAGGTAGACCTAAACAATAATAGTCATGTCTTTTTATGTTTTGGTTGAACAGTATATCCTTTTCTGTTTGTACATGCAATTTCATTGTATTTACACAGAGAAATCACTTTGCATTAAATGTTTGGGTTTGCACTGTTTTTAATATTGTGTTATCTTTATTTGCCCCATGTTTGTCTGCTAGGTCTCCGGAAAGTTATGGTCAGAGCACATAGGCAAGCTTGGTGTTGGCAAGATGAGTGGTATGGCCTAACCATAGAGGACATAAGGCAGCTGGAGAAGGAAGCACAACTGATGCTGGCACAGAAAATGGCACAGTTTAGCTTAAGCGAAAATGAAGCGGAACAGCATGGAGCCAAAGAATCTCCTAGTGAGAAGGACGCAGAGACCAAGGCCATCACCTCCATAGAAACCGGAGATGAACAAAGTGGCATTACTGAGTCATTGCAAGGGAGAGGCCTCACCAAGCAGTGGTCTACATCATCTAGATCATCAAAATCTTCAAAAAGAGGAGGTAACAATATGATTTTTTTATTTTAAAAATGTTATTAATATGCCTAAAATGTGCTATGATCAGTAATATACTTGCTTTAGCTTAATTTTATAATAGTGGCATGTCAGCTGCATGATCAACTTATAGTCTTTGCTTATAACGATAGTCAATTTGCTAAAATGTGTATTGGTGCCACATTCGGAATCTAAAATGTTTTTATTGCTTCTAGTTTCCACATCCCTACTCTCTCTGTACTGCTTAACATCTTTGTGTAGACGTTATCAGCACTTCAGCACATACTAATGAAACAACCTTTCTACTTTTATGCAAAATGAGGGACTACCTAAAATATCCATGCAAAGTATGTGCCCTTCTATTGCATATACTTGGTAAGATTGTACAATCAAGGTTGTATCATTAGTGAGCGCCTTTAGTATGGAGAAGTAAACAATGGAAGTCACATGGCAGTATTTTAATGCTAGGTACACACCATACAATTTTGTGTTAGATAGATGGTTCGATAGATAATTTCTGACATGTCCAATATTCTTTTCGATCATTTTTCTGATCAATTTCTCATAGAAGTGAATGGAAATAGATAAGAAAAGATGACGGAAAAGTGACCGAAAAAACGCATCGTGTGTATCCAGCATTAAACTGTGCTAAGGCTAATTTCACACCAGGACGTTGCGTTAGAGGGGGCGTTAAGGTCGCATAGCGTCCCCCTAACTCAACGCCTGGTGGTGCTGGATCTGGACATCAGAGTGAGCCGCGTTGTGCAGCTCACTCTGGCGTCAGTGATGCCATGATGCGCACTCTTGTGCGCATGCGGCATCACGTGGTCCCGCCGGCCAATCGCCGCACAGAGCGGCTGCTCCAGGAAGTAAACACTGCACGTCATAACGTGCAGTGCATATTAATTAGCCATGTGCCTGGCCGCTCTCCGCTCCTCCCCAACATTACTGAGCATGTGCAAGCAGTCTAACGCGGCTCAGCCGCGTCCAAAGTACTGCATGCAGTACGTTGTCTTGCAGCGTTACAATGTAACGCAACGTCCGCACTGTGAACAGCCCCATTGATTTTTCATTACTGTGCGGTGGGCTGCGTTACAGGCTGCTCTAACGTGCGCCTGTAACGTCCCACTGTTAAACCAGCCTAAAATCAGTAATGCAAGTATATTGAATAATTGATCAGAGCCTCACTTTAAAGAGGAGCTGTCAGCTATACTATCTCAGAAAAAAACAAACACATTTATAAGTAGATAAATACTTGCTCTACTTACATAACATATGTATTGCACTGCCCACATTTAGATTTTAGTGATTTTTCTACAGTAAAAAAAAGAGAAAATCCTTCTTAGCATTTCCAATTTTATGTGTGGCTATTTTGAAGCCAATGCAGATGACATTTCTTACTTATCACAGTAAGGGATACTCTCCTCTGCCTGATTTGCCCGCCCTTCACTATACAAAGTGCATTGTCTCAGCATGAGAAATATTGGCCAATCAGAGAGGAACAGAGGTGTGGGAGGGGAAAACAGGATGGAAAGAGGCTTCAGCCAATCAGGCTGCAATAGTTAAGTCTGAGGGGAAGTAGAGAAGCAAAATAGGGACAACCCAGCATGCCCTGCAACTTCCTTTTTGCATATCAAATGTTGTGTGTACCAAAAAAGAGTCAGGTAAACTGCGGAATGATCATTTATCAACAAGAAAATTAATAGTGATTTTAACTTTAGGATTGCCTGGTTAGCATACCTATTACTTGTTTACCAGATAAAACTAAATAATTGATTTTTGATTTTATGCCCGACATGCATTGATCTTAGATCACTTCCATCACACAAGAAGCTGCTTCGAACGTAGTTTTGAAAAAATCAGTTGAAATTATGAATAGTCCTGGAGGTAAATGTCAGTCGATCAGTCGATTAGACGTGACATAAGTGCAGTGGTAGATTGACAGCCAGTGGCGTACCTAGGGCATTTGACACCCGGTGCTGGGTATTATAAGACACCCCCCCCCCCCCCCCAAAAAAAAAAAAGTAAAGGGGCAAAAAAAATGGGTGGCGCCATGGCAAAAAAAAATGGGCGTGGCCATGACCGGATGAGGGCGGAGCTAACTGTAATTTGCCGTGAACCCGGGTGAGAGTGATATGGAGGCTGCCATATTTATTTCCTTTTAAACAATACTAGTTGCCCTGCTGATCTATTTGGCTGCAGTAGTGAACTGAATCACACCAGAAACAAGCATGCTTGTTCAGGGTCTGTGGTTGAAAGAATTAGAGGCAGAGGACCAGCACGGCAGCCAGGCAACTGGTATTGCTTAAAAGGAGATAAATATGGCAGCCTCAATATTATTCTCACCTCGGGTTCCCTTTAAAAGTGCAATGCAAAGACAGTGGACCCAAGTTTTGGTGACCCTTTCCCCAGAAAATTCACATAATTGTGCAGGTTTTCTGAAGAAAATACACGTAATGTGTGCAGATTTGCTCAGAGAATACGTTCAATCATGTCGGCAGATTTGCCCAGAAAATACATGCAATCATGTCTGCAGATTAGCCCAGAGAATACGTTCAATCATGTCGGCAGATTTGCCCAGAAAATACATGCAATCATGTCGGCAGATTTGCCCAGAAAATACATGCAATCATGTCGGCAGTATAGCTGCCCACAGTATAGCTAGTATATCTGCCCCCAGTATAGCTGCCCCCAGTATAGCTAGTATAGCTGCCCCCAGTATAGCTAGTATAGGTACCCCCAGTATAGCTGCCACCAGTATAGCTAGTATAGCTGCCCCCAGTATAGCTGCCCCCAGTATAGCTAGTATAGCTGCCCCCCAGTATAGCTGCCCCCAGTATAGCTAGTATAGCTGCCCCCAGTATAGCTAGTATAGCTGCCCCCAGTATAGCTAGTATAGCTGCCCCCAGTATAGCTAGTATAGCTGCCCCCAGTATAGCTAGTATAGCTGCACCCAGTATAGCTGCCCCCAGTATAGCTAGTTTAGTTGCCCCCAGTATAGCTAGTATAGCTGCCCCCAGTATAGCTGCCCCCAGTATAGCTGCCCCCCAGTATAGCTGCCCCCAGTATAGCTAGTTTAGTTGCCCCCAGTATAGCTAGTATAGCTGCCCCCAGTATAGCTGCCCCCCAGTATAGCTAGTTTAGTTGCCCCCAGTATAGCTAGTTTAGTTGCCCCCAGTATAGCCAGTACAGTTGCCCCCAGAATAGCTAGTATAGCTGCCCCCAGAATAGCTAGTATAGCTGCCCCCAGAATAGCTAGTATAATTGCCCCCAGAATAGCTAGTATAATTGCCCCCAGTATAGCTAGTTTAGTTGCCCCCAGTGTGAGGAAAGCCTGGAAGGAGGGGTGGCGGGGAGGGGGGCCGGACCCCCCACCTCCCTCACCTGGGTCCCCTCCTTCTGGCGCTTCCCCCTCCTAATTAGCAGCAGCGGGCAGGAGTGGCGAAGAAGACTCACTCACCTGCTCCTGGCGATAGCGGCGGCGCATAGCGTCATCCTCACGCGACGCTGGTCTCCGACTTCTCTGTTGCTCACTGTGCTTCCGCCAATCAGGAAGCACAGTGAGCGGTGGAGAAGGCGGAGACCAGCGTCACGTGACGATGACGCTATTTGCCATCGCCTGGAACGCAGGAAGGAGGTGAGTAAGTCCTCTTGCCCGCTGCTGCCCGCTGCTGCCAATTAGGAGGGGGAAGCGCCAGAAGGAGGGGACCCAGGTGAGGGAGGTGGGGGGTCCGGCCCCCCTCCCCGCCGCTTTCCCCGCCACCCCTCCTTTCCGTGCTGCTTCCCCCTCCTGTCCTGCACAGGCCTCTGTGGGAGGCCTGATGACACCCCCTGGGGCGCCCGACACCCGGGCCGCTACTGTTGACAGCCAATAGCATTGTACTGTATCGAACAGTGTAACGTGGCAGTTTGATAGATTTTCAATTGATTTCATGGTGAATCTATTGGAAATCTGTGTATAGTGTATGGGGGGATTTGATTCCTCTCAGATTCAGATCACAGAGAGATTGTTCTGTTGGCCACATTGACAATTTTAAACGTATGTGGCCACCTTAAAATGTACCCAAGGCAAAATGTGATATGAGATAAATGTGTATATACAGTACAAAACATATTAAGAACCAGGCTGTTTTACTTGTTTTATTTTGCTGCCTGAAAAAGTTAAATTCTAGCCATGGAAGTGTCTGTCTTGTTGGTAATATACGGTAGTAAACTTCACTGAGATTACATTATAAATGTTTTCCTGGCAGAGTACAACTTCTGAGGGCAGGGAGAGATAAAAAAAAAACATGAACTATTGACCATTTTCTAACTCTGGGTCATTTAATAGGCTGCCACTGATTAGAGACAGTAAAAATTCAACCTACTTTGTAAATGTTTAAATATAAAAGAAAACCCTGGGATACTTAAAAAAAAAAAGTATTTTTTAGGAATAGGAGGATAAATATAATTGTTTATCTCATCGGTTCATCTTCACCTGTTGTTCACTGCAATGCTAGGTACACACGTTACGTTTTTCCGCTCGATAGATGCTTTCGATTGATAAATTCCGTCATGTCCGATATTACTCTCGATCGATTTACCGTTCGATTTATCATAGAAGTGAATGGAAAAAGAGAAGAAAAACGAGTGGAAGATAAGAGAATCAAGCGGATAATCGAGCGAAAAAAACGTATCTTGTGTACCCAGCATAAGATATTTTAAGTACAAATAAATGAAATGCCCACCTCCAGGGATAAATGGTTTCCTAGTAATGTGTAAACGTTTGTTGGACTCAGAAAAGATAACAGATGGTATGTCTAGAGTTGTGCTTTAGGTTCCCTTTATTCCTGTACACGTTTGTCTATGTATGGCATATGTGAGTTCAGCCAAATGTTATTCTCACTGTTTGTTTTGCTCATCACCACTATATTGTGCTTTTCAATATGGTTAACCAGATTCCCCCTTATATCTACTTAGTGTATGGACTATGGTCCATGCTTATTCTTTTCATGACGAATAGAGCGTACGAAATATTGACTTGTTCATTTGCTTTTCTGCTCAGTTTTCATATATGGATGAAGCTATTAGCACTAATCTCTTTTCCCTGTGATGTACTTGCATTTTCACACTGCTGCCAGTTGCACAAACGAAGCAGTCTACGTGTTGCTTCAATCAGTAATTAAATCTCCCAAGTGAAATTAAACAGTGTAAACAACCCAGTCATCATATATCAATTGGACCGTCGTTAACATTTCAGGGGATACATAAATGCAAAACCATTCAGAGCAAAACTAATTTAGCTTCCATTGAAAATCCTCCTTGTAGAGTCTAATCCAGCTGCTCATGACCTGTATTGTACAGGCTGCATTGGAAAGGTGAATTATGATTCAGAATTGATATGCATGAGTGGAGAAGTAGAGCACATTGGTCGCTCCCTGCCGCTTTCCTCCAGAAGAATAAACTCTGCAAATGCAGGAACATAGCAGCATGAGGCTTATGCAAATCGCTAGGACAGTCCTGTGTTAACCAGATTACTGCTGGGGAGTGTATTAGTATTATTTATTTATATAGCTCTGACATAGTCTGTAGTGCTTTATAGAGTCCACAGTCATGTCACTAACTATCCCTCAGAGGATCACCACTACCACAGTAACCGGTTACTCTCCCTACCATATCTCAAGGTACCCATTAACAGTACAATTTTTTTATCACGTGTAATCTTCTGATGCAATTTTTACGATTGAATTGTACAGAAAACTGCAAAGTGTGTGATAAAAATCAATATAAAACGTGGTTGATTGGATCGCAAAATGTAATGGATCCGAATGTTGGAATTTTACAATGGAATTGGGAGAAAGAAAATGCCCTAATCGACCCATTTATGGGGACAATCGATAATTACCTTCCAATCGTAAAAATCATGTTGAAAGATCGTATCTAATGAAAATCTTGTAGTGTTAATGGGCAGCTTAATTCTCAGTCCTGTGATTCCACAGGAGTGATTGTGATTTCTCCAAATCTCAGATCCAGCAGCATTGTTGGAGCGATTGCACTCCAATATAAAGTCTACCCTAGGATCTCTGCAAAATCTCTATTCAACTGCTCATACAAAGTGATTGTGCTGCAATTTTGCTACCCAGAACCAATAAAAATAAAAGGAAATCGCAATTGCTGTACAAATTGCAAGAATTAAAATAAAAAAGAAACGCTTCAAAAGTGTCAAAAATTGGTCTGGAAAATGCTGCAAAATTTGCTACCAAAAGCAAACCTAAACTAACGCATTACAGTTAACAGCATTGTGATACTGAATAATACAAGGAGCAAAGGTAAAACTAGATGATCGTTTCTGAAGAAACCACATGATGTTGGCTTTGTGTCTAATTGGCTGTATTTGGCTCCGCCCACCTTGTAAAATTTTAACCCCAGTCACCCAGTGACTCACTGTGCCAAGTTTGGGAACTCTGGCTTTAACCACTTGCCGACCGCTCACTGCCAATAGGCGGCGGCAAAGTGGCACCCCCAGGACCGCGTAATGCCGAATGCCGGCGGCACCTGGGGGACTAATTAGCCGGGGATCGCATCTGATAACATTAGGCTCCGCCCCCCGGCAACGTCAACTCGCCTGCCATTTAGCAGCGCCGAAGGGTTGTAAACAGCCCGATCTCCCCTGCAAAAGTGTATAATACACTTTGTAATATATACAAAGTGTGATCCTGTCCCCCTGATCGCCGACAGCACCCCTCAGACCCCCCCCCCCCCCCCCCGATCACCCCCCTCAGACCACTGTTTGCACCCAATCACCCATCAATCACCCCTGTCACTATCTGTATTTTAGATTAGGTCCTAAACTGCCCCTTGGGGGCTCCTGATAACCCCCCACACCCTCAGATCCTCCCCAGACCCCCCCTGTGTACTGTATACATCTATTCTCCCCTGTAATCACCCACTGATCACCTGTCAATCACCCCCTGTCACCACCTGTCACTGCCACCCATCAGATCAGACCCTAACCTGCCCCTTGCGGGCACCTGATCACCCGCCCACACCCTCAGATCACCCGCAGACCCGCCGTCAGATCACCTCCCAAGTGCATTGTTTACATCTGTTCTCGCCTCTAATCACCCACTGATCACCCATCAATCACCCCCTGTCACTACCTGTCACTGCTACCCATCATATCCCATACCCATCTTGATGTCACAAGTTAGCAGAAATGGAAACTTTTTTTTTTAGTTTTGTCACAAAGTGTCATTTTCCGCTAACTTGTGACAAAAAATAAAATCTTCTATGGACTCACCATGCCTCTTAGTGAATACTTTGGGATGTATTCTTTCCAAAATGGGGTAATTTGGGGGGTATTTATACTATCCTGGAATTCTAGCACCTCATGAAACATGACAGGTGTTCAGAAAAGTCAGAGATGCTTCAAACTGGGGAAATTCACTTTTTGCACCATAGTTTGTAAACGCTATAACTTTTACCCAATCAAAAAAAAAATCCAATAAATTCTATTTATTGATCAAAGACATGTAGCACACTAAATTTGGACAAAAATGTATATAGAAATTTTACTTTATTTGAAAAATGTCAGCACAGAAAGTTAAAAAATCATTTTTTTTACAAAATTCATGTCTTTTTTGATGAATATAATAAAAACTAAAAATCACAGCAGCAATCAAATAGCACCAAAAGAAAGCTGTATTAGTGACAAGAAAAGGAGGTAAAATTCATTTAGATAGTAAGTTGTATAACTGAGCAATAAACCGTTAAAGCTGCAGTGGTCTGAATGGAAAAAGTGTGTCTGGTCCTTAAGGGGTTTTAATACTGCAGTCCTTAACCACTTAAAGGGACACTTAAGTCAAACAAAAAAAAATAGTTTTACTCACCTAGGGCTTCCAATAGCCCCCTGCAGCTCTCCGGTGCCCTTGCCGTCTCCCTCCGATCCTCCTGGCCCCGCCGGCAGCAACTTCCTGTTTCGGTGACAGGAGCTGACAGGCTGGGGACGCGAGTGATTCTTGCGTTCCCAGACACATTAGCACCCTCTATGCTGCTATATGGTATATGATATATGCTATAGCAGCATAGATGGCGCTATTGTGGCCAGGAACGCTAAGAATCACTCGCGTCCCCAGCCTGTCAGCTCCTGTCACCGAAACAGGAAGTGGCTGCCGGCGGGGCCAGGAGGATCGGAGGGAGACGGCGAGGGCAACGGACAGCTGCGGGGGCTATTGGAAGCCCCAGGTGAGTAAAACTCATTTTTTTTTTACTTAAGTGTCCCTTTAAGGACTGCAGTCCTAAAACCCCTTAAAGAGAAACTCCAACCAAGAATTGAACTTTATCCCAATCAGTAGCTGATACCCCCTTTTACATGAGAAATATATTGCTTTTCACAAACAGACCATCAGGGGGCGCTGTATGACTGATTTTGTGCTGAAACCACTCCCACAAGAAGCTCTGAGTACCGCGGTATTCTGGACAAACTGCCACAATGTAACAATGTTCAGACAGGAATTAGCTGTTTACAGCTGTCTCTAACAGCCAAAACAGCTAGCAGCAGCTACATAACCTGCCCACAGTAAAAATGTCACCATGTAATAAATGTCAGAATGTAAATCGGGGAGAGGAAAGATTTTACAATGGGCAAACACTGACTAAATCATTTATACATAATTATTGTAAAAATGAAGCACTTTTTTATTCCATTATTTTCACTGGAGTTCTTCTTTCAGGACCGGAGCCTTTTTTTCCATTCAGACCACTGCAGCTTTAACGGTTTGTTACTCGGTCATACAACCTACCACCTAAATGAATTTTACCTCCTTTTCTTGTCACTAATGCAGCTTTTTTTTGGTGCTATTTGATTGAAAAATGTTTTTTTTTTAACTTTCTGTGATAACATTTGTCATAGTAAAATTTCTGTATACATTTTTGTCCAACTTTATTGTGCTACATGTGTATGATAAAAAAAAACATTCAGTGTATATTTATTGGTTTGGGTAAAAGTTATAGCGTTTACAAACTATGGTGCAAAAAGTGAATTTTCCCATTTTGAAGCATCTCCAACTTTTCTGACCACCTGTCATGTTTCATGAGGCGCTAAAATTCCAGGATAGTATAAATACCCCCCAAATGACCCCATTTTGGAAAGAAGACATCCAAAAGTATTCACTAAGAGGCATGGTGAGTTCATAGAAGATTTTATTTTTTTGTCACAAGTTAGCGGAAAATGACACTTTCAGACAAAAAAAAAAAAAAAGAAAGTTTCCATTTCTGCTAACTTGTGACAAAAAAAAATTAAATCTGCCACGGACTCACCATGCCCCTCTCTGAATACCTTGAAGTGTCTACTTTCCAAAATGGGGTCATTTGTAGGGTGTTTACTGTCCTGGCATTTTGGGGGGTGCTAAATTGTAAGCACCCCTGTAAAGCCTAAAGGTGCTCATTGGACTTTGGGCCCCTTAGCACAGTTAGGGTGCAAAAAAGTGCCACACATGTGGTACCATCTTACTCAGGAGAAGTAGTATAATGTGTTTTGTGGTGTATTTTTACATATACCCATGCTGGGTGGGAGAAATATCTCTGTAAATGACATTTTTTTGATTTTTTTTTACACACAATTGTCTATTTACAGAGATATTTCTCCCACCCAGCATGGGTATGTGTACAAATACACCACAAAACACATTATACTACTTCTCCTGAGTATGGCGATACCACATGTGTGGCACTTTTTTGCATCCTAACTGCGCTAAGGGGCCCAAAGTCCAATGAGCACCTTTAGGCTTTACAGGGGTGCTTACAATTTAGCACCCCCCAAAATGCCAGGACAGTAAACACCCCACAAATGACCCCATTTTGGAAAGTAGACACTTCAAGGTATTCAGAGAGGGGCATGGTGAGTCTGTGGCAGATTTCATTTTTTTTTTGTCACAAGTTAGCAAAAATGGAAACTTTTTCCAACCGTGAGGAGTAGTCTGGAAACCAAATGCCTCAAAATGACTGTTCAGGGGTATAAGCATCTGCAAATTTTGATGACGTGGTCTATGAGGGGGCCATAAGCAGGGTGGCCTCTTAGATGACAGGTTGTATTGGGCCTGATCTGATGGATAGGAGTGCTAGGGGGGTGACAGGAAGTGATTGATGGGTGTCTTAGGGGGTGATTAGAGGGGAAAATAGATGCAATCAATGCACTGGGGAGGTGATCGGAAGGGAGTCTGAGGGGGATCTGAGGGTTTGGCCGAGTGATCATGAGCCCACACATGGGCAAATTAGGGCCTGATCTATTGAGTAGGTGTGCTAGGGGGTGACAGGTGGTGACAGGAGGTGATTGATGGGTGTCTCAAGGTGTGATTAAAGGGGGGAATAGATGCAACACTGGCAAGGTGATCAGGGCTGGGGTCTGAGGGCGTTCTGAGGGCGTGGGCGGGTGATTGGGTGCCTTAGGGGCAGATAGGGGTCTGATCTGATGGGTAGCAGTGACAGGTGGTGATAGTGGGTGATTGATGGGTAATTAGTGGGTGTTTAGAGGAGAGAACAGATGTAAACAATGCACCTGGGAGGTGATCTGACGGCGGGTTTGCTGGTGATCTGATGGTGTGGGTGGGTGATCAGATTGCCCGCAAGGGGCAGGTTAGGGGCTGATTGATGGGTGGCAGTGACAGGGGGTGATTGACAGGTGATCAGTGGGTTATTACAGGGGGGATAAATGCATACAGTACACGGGGGGGGGGGGTCTGGGGAGTATCTGAGGGGTGGGGGGGGGGTGATCAGGAGTCCCCAGGGGGGCAGTTAGGACCTAAAATAAAAAAAATAGCGTTGACAGATAGTGACAGGGAGTGATTGATTGGTGATTAGGGGAGTGATTGGGTGCAAACAGTGGTCTGGGGGGTGGGCAGGGGGGGGGGGGGGTCTGAGGGGTGCTGTGGGCGATCAGAGGGAAGGGGGGGGCAGGATCAGTGTGTTTGGTGCAGACTAGGGTGGCTGCAGCCTGCCCTGGTGGTCCCTAGGACACTGGGACCACCAGGGCAGGAGGCAGCCTGTATAATACACTTTGTATACATTACGAAGTGTATTATACACTTTGTTTGCGGCGATCGTGGGGTTAACAACCCGCCAGCACTTCCGAATGGCCGGCGGGTTGTCGTCGTGGGTGGGCGGAGCCTATTGCCGGCGGTTGCGCGAGCATCACTGCGCGCGATCCCCGGCCCGGAAGAGACCCAGGACCCGACGCAATCTGCGTTACGTGGTCCTGGGCATGCCACTTTGCCGCCCCCAATATACAGTGGGCGGTCAGCAAGTGGTTAAGTGGTTAATACTGTGAAAATTACAGCTGTTTACATTTTCTCATTGAAGTCAATAGGGAAAGTCTGATTGGTTGCTTGTATCTCCGCCCACTTTTATGGGTGCCCAAAATGTGACAGAATTTTTCAGCTTCACCCCATGACTAAGTGACGCAAGTTTTGTGGGTCTAACTTCAAAGCTGTATGAGTGGCAAAAGTTTCCAATGAAAGTCTATGGGAAAAATGGGGTCTTCGGGGGGCTGCCCCAGGGGCACGGAGGGTAGGATTGCTTAACAAAGCACAAGCAACTTGCATAGTTATGGGCCGAACAAGTGTGCAAAAGTTCACAATTGTATTCTTAAAACTCTGGGAGGAGTAGTGTATAGAAACTTGCTAAAATGTAATTGTACCCAGTTTGAGTCTACTGATTGGAAATCAGACTATAGCAGGCATGGGCAAACTTGGCCCTCCAGCTGTTAAGGAGCTACAAGTCCCACAATGCATTGCAGGAGTCTGACAGCCACAGTCATGACTCATAAAGGCAAATGCATTGTTGGACTTGTAGTTCCGTAACAGCTGGAGGGCCGAGTTTTCCCATGCCTGGACTATAGGAATCAAATCTTGGCTGCTGTGAAATACTTTTTTTTTTTTTTTCACTTAAAGAGGAACGCCTGTGAAAATAATGTAATAAAAGAAGTGCTTCATTCTTACAATAATTATGTATAAATGATTTAGTCAGTGTTTGCCCATAGTAAAATCTTTCCTCTCCCTGATTTACATTCTGACATTTATCACATGGTGACATTTTACTGCTGGCAGGTGATATAGCTGCTGCTTGCTGTTATGCCAGTTGAAAACAGCTGTAAATGGCTATTTCACAGAATGCAACAAGGTTCACAGACAGGAAACTGCCAGGAGAACCATGGTCCTCAGCGTTTCTTGTGGGAGGGGTTTCACCACAATATCGGCCATACAGCACCCCCTGATGATCCGTTTGTGAAAAGGAATAGATTTCTCATGTAAAAGGGGGTATCAGCTACTGATTGGAATGGAGTTCAATTGTTGGTCACGGTTTCTCTTTAAAGGGAACCTTAACTGAGAGGGATATGGATGTTTCCTTTTAGATAATACCAGTTGCCTGGCAGTCCTGCTGATCTCTTTGGAAGTAGTAGTGGCTGAATCAACTTCCTGAAACAAGCATGCAGCCAATCCAATCTGACTTCAGTTAGAGCACCTGATCTGCATGCTTGTTGAGGGGCTGTGGCTAAGGGCCCATTTCCACTATGGCGAATTCGCATGCATTTTTCACATGCGAATTCGCATAGCAATACAAGTGAATGGGACTGTTTCCACTTGTCAGGATTCCTTTGCATTTTTCTGTGCAGAAAAAAATTGCATGGCAAAGCCATCAGAATTCGCATACTGCATACCGCTATGCGAATCGCATACAATGTATTTAATAGGAAATTCGCATGCGGTTTGGGTATGCGAATTTTGATAGAAACAATGGAAAAATCACACCAGCACTGCCATGGTTAAATTCGCATATATTGTCATCCATGCGAATTCGCATGAAAATTTGCATATACCCGCATGCGAAATTCGCATCCGCATGCGAATTTTTCCTGCGACAATTCCCACCGCACAAGTGGAAATGCAGCCTAAAAGTATTAGAGACACAGGATCAGCAGGAGAGTCAGGCAACTGGTATTATTTTGAAAGGAAAAATCCACATCCTTCTCAGTCTAGGTTCCCTTTAAGGTGTACCCGAGGCTGTGATCTGAGAGCAGAAAAGAGATAAAAAGGGTCAATAGATTTTAGCTCTGGCATACTTTAATGAATGTGTCATTGAGAATATTAAAAAGTTATTTTTAGAAGGTTATACATGATTGTTTATCTCCTTTGTTTATTTTCACCTCGGATGTCCTGTAAGGCAGGGCTTTTCAACCCTGTCCTCAAGAGAGGTAGTTATCAGCTCTGCTGAGACACTAATTACCTCACCTGTGCATGTTTGTGGTTTTCTGCAAAACATGCACTGTTGGTGGTACTTGAGGAAGGGGTTGGGAAGCCCTGCTGTAAGGAAAATGTCAAATATTAAGCACTTCATACCACCAGATCTTTCAATCCCAGTTCACACCTTTATCACATCATGGTTGGACTGTTGCATTGACCTCTACGCCTGTCTTTTTATGTACAGACCTGCAACACCTGCAGTTGAGGCAGCTCATTTAGGCGCCCGCTCCACGCCAGATTTGGGTTCCGCTATAGACCATAATGTTAATTGCAGCTATAGTGGTGCAATCAGAAAAGAGTACATATGTTCCGTAATTTTGCCGCTGGCTATAGCTGGACTCCGAGAAACTCTGTCAAAGGAATAAATTAGGTAATCCGTAGCGGAATAAATATTATATTCCTCTAGGTTACCTAGCACAGGGAGAGCTGTCTCTTGGCTTCTCCCTTCAACCAAAGAATACATGTACTCCCTGCAATTAATACAAGACGCTATAACAACAAATCTTTGTTCACTGTACTGGCTACCTGTAGAATGGAAAATCTTTTTTTAAAATTGGCTACTAACATTCACACCTCTACACAGTTTGGGCCTTGGGTACCTGAAGGATTTGCTGCACCTGCATCACACTTCCTACAACCTAAGATCAACAGGATCTAACTCCTTGGTCAACCCCAAAGTCTGCCTCAAAATTTCCTGAGACTTCCCCAAACCATATGGTGTTTAAATCCAAAATAAAAGCCTGCCTGTTTAGTCTGGCACTCATAGGATTTATGAGATTATTTTTTCAGTCTCCTAAACTGGGGCTACACAGCAAGATTGACTATTTGAGACCAAGATATTTAATTCCACGTAGGCATTTATTTAAAGAGGAACTCCACTGAAAATAACATAATGAAAAAAGTGCTTAATTTTTGCAATAAATATTTATAAATGACTTAATCAATATTTGCCCATAGTAAAATCTTTCCTCCTTGATTTACATTCTGACATTTATCACATGGTGACATTTTTACTGCTGGCAGGTCAGGGGCAAATCCAGGATTTCCAAGGGGGGGATTCCGGAAAGCGGCGTGTGGGCATGGCCAAAACATGGTGTGGGTGGAGCCAAATACTAGCAGTTTCTAGGCTAAATTGCACCCAGGGTTAGGGCGTAAAATGCGCCCCCAACGTTTAGACAGGTATAGGTGCCCGCAGTATAGGTAGCCAGCTATAGGTCCCCCCCCCAGTATAGGTAGCCCATATAGTTGCCCCCAGTATAGGTTAGATAGGTATATGCCCCCAGTATAGATTAGATAAGTAGATGCCCAGTATAGATTAGATAGGTTTATGCCCCGCCAGTATAGATTAGATAGGTATATGCCCCCCAGTATAGATTAGATAGGTATATGTCCCCCAATATAGATTAGATGGTTATATGCCCAATATAGATTATACTGAGGGGCATATACCTATGTAATCTATACTGGGCATATACCTATCTAATCTATACTGGGCATATACCTATCTTATCTATACTGGGGGGCATATACCTATCTAATCTATACTGGGGGGCATATACCTATCTAGATTAGATAGGTATATGCCCAGTATAGGTTAGATAGGTATATGCCCCCCAGTATAGATTAGATAGGTATATGTCCCCCAGTATAGGTTAGATAGGTATATGCCCCCCAGTATAGATTAGACAGGTATATGCCCCCCAGTATAGATAAGATAGGTATATGCCCCCCAGTATAGATTAGATAGGTATATGCCCAGTATAAATTAGATAGGTATATGCCCCCCAGTATAGGTTAGATAGGTATATGCCCCCCAGTATAGGTTAGATAGGTATATGCCCCCCAGTATAGATTAGATAGGTATATGCCCCCCAGTATAGATTAGATAGGTATATGCCCCCCCAGTATAGATTAGATAGGTATATGCCCAGTATAAATTAGATAGGTATATGCCCCCCAGTATAGGTTAGATAGGTATATGCCCCCAGTATAGGTTAGATAGGTATATGCCCCCCAGTATAGATTAGATAGGTATATGCCCCCCAGTATAGGTTAGATAGGTATATGCCCCCCAGTATAGGTTAGATAGGTATATGCCCCCCAGTATAGATTAGATAGGTATATGTCCCCAGTATAGATTAGATAGGTATATGTCCTCCAGCATAGATTAGATAGGTATATGCCCCCCAGTGTAGGTTAGATAGGTATATGCCCCCCAGTATAGATTAGATAGGTATATGCCCCCCAGTATAGATTAGATAGGTATATGCCCCCCAGTATAGATTAGATAGGTATATGCCCCCCCAGTATAGGTTAGATAGGTATATGCCCCACAGTATAGGTTAGATAGGTATATGCCCCCAGTATAGATTAGATAAGTATATGTCCTCCAGCATAGATTAGATAGGTATATGTCCCCCAGTATAGGTTAGATAGGTATATGCCCCCCAGTATAGGTTAGATAGGTATATGCCCCCCAGTATAGATTAGATAGGTATATGCCCCCCAGTATAGGTTAGATAGGTATATGCCCCCCAGTATAGGTTAGATAGGTATATGCCCCCCAGTATAGATTAGATAGGTATATGTCCCCAGTATAGATTAGATAGGTATATGTCCTCCAGCATAGATTAGATAGGTATATGTCCCCCAGTATAGGTTAGATAGGTATATGCCCCCCAGTATAGGTTAGATAGGTATATGCCCCCCAGTATAGATTAGATAGGTATATGCCCCCCAGTATAGGTTAGATAGGTATATGCCCCCCAGTATAGATTAGATAGGTATATGCCCCCAGTATAGATTATATAGGTATATGCCCCCCAGTATAAGTTAGATAGGTAAATGTCCCCCAGTATAGAATAGATAGGTGGAGGAAGGTGCCCCTGTGTGGGGAGAAGATTGCCCTGGGGAGAGAAGAGAGAATAAAATGATGGAGGCGCCAGCCGCGCCAATAAGGGATGCGGGAGCCGGCTTTATTCCTCGCTCCCTCCCTCCCTCTGAATTCCCCTCACCTGCGATCAATGTGTGCCCGGCTCCCCCATGAGTGTGTGCGCAGTGGAGCGGTAGGTCCTCTTACCGCAGATCAGGCGCATCGGCAACTGGAGTCTCCTGCTTCCTGTTTACCATGACGTCACAGGAAGCATAGAGACTAGTTGCCGGTGCGCCTGATCTGCGGTAAGAGGACCTACCGCTCCGCTGCGCACACACTCATGGGGGAGCCGGGCACACATTCACCGCAGGTGAGGGGAATTCAGAGGGAGGGAGGGAGCGAGGAATAAAGCCGGCTCCCGCATCCCTTATTGGCGCCGCCATCATTTTTTTTCTCTCTTCTCTCCCCAGCCGGCCGGGCCATGCGGCAGCCCCACTTCCAGTCTCGGTGCTGGGGGGTGTTCCAGACATCCGGAACACCCCCTTCCGTGCGCCACTGATCTCAACTGTGGAAGGAGATGCAGCTTTTTTGGCATGTTGGAAACAGCTGATATTTCCCACAATGCAACAAGGCTCCCACAGTGTGATGTCAGGACCGTGGTCCTGACATAACACTGTGGGAGGGGCTTCAACACAATAATAGCCATACAGAGCCCCCTGATGATCTGTTTGAGAAAAGTAAAAGATTTCTCATGTAAAAGAGGGTATTGGCTACCGTTAGGTATTAAGTTGAATCCCTAGTTATGGTTTCTCTGTAACATGGAAGTTGAAAATCTCTTGATTTTCAAGCAGTTAACATAGCCGGTGTACCTATAGCCTTATGGTGCCCATATATGGTACAATAAAAATGTTCGATTTTCCTGATTATTCAACCAAACCGATTGAATTGAGTAAAAGTTGGAAAAAAAAATTGATCAAGAAAAACTAACGATTATCCAGTTTTTTCAATAAAAATCCGATCGGACATCTTGAAAGAAATCTTTATATTCGATCTAAAGGAATAATCGAACTAAATTATCTGATCGAAAAATTGTACCATGTATGGGCACCATTAGGCTAGCTACAGAAATCAGAGACACTGGGAGGAATCAGACTGATATGATTGCTAAGTGGTATGGCACTATAGCACAGCAGGTGGTTAAACTGTAGAATACAAATATGGCACAGAACAATTAGTTTTTAAGCCTTATACACGCTCTAAGTCTAAATGATCTTCAGCTGACACAGTCATTCAGTGTCATCTTGGCCAAGAATCTAGCATGTGTAGACCTGCCCCACTGCTGATCACGGGGCGACCCTAATGCTTGAGTAATGATCATTAAAAGTGTATGTGGCTTTAGGAGTTTTATAACAATGTTTGAATTTACATCTCTATGTAAGTGAAAATAATTGTAATAAATAATCAGTTTGATCTCTGATGTCTGTCTCTGACAGCCAGTCCATCTCGGCACAGCATATCAGAGTGGAGAATGCAGAGCATTGCCAGGGACTCAGACGAGAGCTCAGATGATGAGTTTTTTGATGCTCATGGTAAGTGCTGTGACTTTGTTTTTAATCAGTATATAGAACACTTATTCTTATTTTTTATGGAAAGATTATAGCAATTTAAAATGTGCATTATGCTTTTTCACTTTCACAGATTCATTTAAGTTTCATTTAAGTTTCATTTAAGTTTAAGTTTCATTCACATAGGCCTTCAAGCTCTTGAGCACGCCATTTGTTCATCATTTGCTACAGCTTTTCTTCCTACTTCTGCATCATCCCTCTGACATTCATGTAAATCTTGTGTTAACACTACTACCAAATGCAGTTAAGATGCAGTGTCGGTGGGATGCCATTTCTGCATTGTTGTGAATGAAACTTTTACTATTGAGGCTGCCCCTTCTAGAAAACTTTATATAAAGTTGGAAATACATCACATAGTCTTGATTGCACAATCTTACCACTTCCATGTAGTATGAGAGCTGTAGATGTAAACAATATATTCAGAGTATATTCCATCTGTTATTATATGTATCTTATATAGGACCTATATTGATTATTATTATTCATGGTGATTCACCTATGTGTTATATTTGTATATCATTATTGGAGTATTAGGACAATCTTATTGACTGGTTTGACCATTATTTATTAACATATTTATGGATACCGCTGCTATCACCATGTGGTGATTTTTATTATGGTAGGTTTCATCAAATAAAGATTTTTCAATTGAAATGTAATTGAGTGGTCTGGTGCTGTATATTGGGTACTTTTCTCCTTTATGTGTACAATGTGTAACATTACCCAATTAGCACATTCCCTCTTATATACTAAATGTGATTCTTAGGATGGTGCTTTTCCTTCTTGTTTAGTCACATTTTTAACATACGCAAAAAAATAAAAAGGAAGAAATATAAAAATCCACGAAAAAAAGAAAAATCCTCCACTCCCCACCTCCCCTTTCCTCCATCTAAACTCATTCTCAAAAAATCATTACCTCGATCAGAGCCAAACCTCTTAGAGTTCCCCTAATAATTAAACTAGAACCAACCCACCCTTCTCCCACTTAATCTCTAAATTCTTCTGACTCTAAAAAATCACACCACTTACCCCACTTAATATTAAATACCTCTATTTTGTCTTTCTGCAGAGCCAACTGATTCTCCATACCCTTAACTACATTCACTTTATTTATCCATTCACCAAGGGTGGGAGGATTCTGGTAATTATGTATTTATATAGTGCCGACATATTACACAACGCTGTACAGAGTATATTGTCTTGTCACTAACTGTCCCCCCGAGGAGCTCACAATCTAGTCACTACCATAGTCATATGTCTATTTATGTATCGTGTTGTGTATGTATCGTAGTCTACGGTCAATTTAGGAGGAAGCCAATTAACTTATCTGTATGTTTTTGGGATGTTGGAGGAACCCCAGTGCCCCGAGGAAACCCACACAGACACGGAGAGAACATACAAACTCCTTGCAAATGTTGACCTGGCTGGTATACGAACCAGGGACCCAGCTCTGCAAGGCGAGAGAGCTAACCACTATTTCTACTATTTTTCTCGATTACACAGCCTGAATAGAAATTCCACTAAAACAGGAATAGGAACTAAATAGGAATGCCACTAAAAACGGCACAATGCACACAAATTGACTTTACTGCCAGGTACAGGCAGGTGATCGGTAAATTATGTGCTAACATGCCCCCTATTGTTCATGAGAATTCCACCTTTTGGTAAAATAACACACATTTTATGACCTAATTTTCCTCATGAGGTAAAAAAAATCTACCAGAATAGCAAACTGCTTTTACCTCATGCGGTAAAATACCACTTATGAGGTAAAAGGGTCGGTAAGCGTACCAGAATTGAGGCCAATATGTGTACCCCAGACAATGCTTATGTCTGGCTCTCTGGCTATCTTTTCAAATCATTTTAATTAGTAGGTTTATCAATTAAAAAAAAATCACATAAAAAGAAACCTAAATAAGTATTTTTAGTTAATGAAATGCATACACTAAGTGAGAGCTCAAATTCACTCAATTACGGAAAACCCTAATCAATGTATACACGGGTTGTGCTAATTGTGCAATGTGCAGTACATTGCTGGCATTAGTGCTGGTAATATTGCCTGAGTGCTGCTGATCTATTTGGCTGCAGTAGTGTCTAAATAACACCAGAAACAAGCATGCAGCTAATCTTGTCAGATCTGACAAGAATGTCAGAAACACAGCATCTGCTGCATGCTTGTTCAGGCTCTATGGCTAACAGTATTAAGCCTCGTGCTCACGAGGCACAAATGTAGCAAGTCGCCCAATATACAAAAAAAAAAAAAAGCAGCGACAGCTCGTCGCCAGGTCCCTCTGTGCAACAGCCGTACACACGGCGCACAGAGGGACAGAGATGCAGCGGAGGCTGTCGCCGAAGGTTCCTCCCTCCCCCCCCCTCCCCCGCCGGAAGCTCCATACATTGTGTATGGGGTTGTTGTCGCTAGTCCGCATACACACGGCGGACTAGCGACAGTTGTGGCGAAGTTGCGGCGACAGCTGTTGCCGGCGATTGGCCGTGCCAATCGCCTGGCGACAGCTCTGAGTAGCGACGGTTCGGGGTGCGCGCGTCAAACACATGGGCGACCTGTCGCCGCAACACGCGTGTGCCATGTGGTTGTGGCGACAGTTGTAGCCCGTGTATATGGGCCATTAGAGGCAGAGGATCAGCAGGATGGCCAGGCTACTGGTATTGCTTAACAGGAAATAAATATGGCAGCCTCCATATACCTCTTGCTTCAGGTTTCCTTTAAGAAACCTCTTTGGGTTTTTTGTTTGTTTTTTATTCGATGGACGGCTGTTTTTTTTTTTTTTTTCCAACCAAATTAACTAGATAGCTCTTGGTGTCTGTTCTACTTCTACTCTAATTTTCTATGCACCAATCTTAGTAAACCAGCCCCACAGTATTTAACTTCACCCCTTTTTTGTATGAACATACTAATGCATGTCCTTAAATGTCATTTAATTTTGAATTGTTTAGCTTGTTCTTACCTAGAAATAATAAAAACAATAGAGAAATCGAGAACCCACTATAGTATAGTATTTTTGTCAATATGGTAAAAAGAAAACAATATAAGATATACTCACAAAGGTAGGTTGCTGACAAGCAACCACTTTCAAGGCGTTAGGGCAGTGATGGATAACCTTGGCACTCCAGCTGTGACAAAACTACAAATCTCATCCTGCCTCTGCCTCCCGTTATGCTTAGAGCTGTCAGAGTATTGCAATGCCTCATGGGACTTGTAGTTCCACCACAGCTGGAGTGCCAAGGTTAGCCATAACTGTGTTAGGGGAACTGGACGCGTTCCCTCGGGGTAGAAGATGTCGCTCTCTGTAGGCAGGAAGAACGGGAGTAGACCCCTCCACCAAAGGTGGACTAGTGATACTTGTGTCAGAAACACAGAGGCGCCAAAAGGATAAAACAATGTTCGAATTAAAAATAGGGGAAGAGGTACTCACCTACCCATAGAAGATTCCACAAGAAAAATGTTTCAAAAATATTCTTTAATAATATACTGCAATAATTGCAACGCGTTTCGTGGGACACAGCCACGCTCGCTTAGATAACAGATCAACTGCTTCTGTTCCACTACCTGAGGTAGCAGGCTGTGTCCCACGAAATGTTGCAATTATTCGAATACATTATTAAAGAATATTTTTAAAACATTTTTCTTGTGGAATCTTCTATGGGGAGGTGAGTGCCTTTTCCCCTATTTTTAACTCGAACATTATCCTTTTGGCGCCTCTGTGTCTCTGATACAAGTAAAACTAGAAATAATGTTTTACATAGTACCTTTTCCAAGAAGTCAAGTTACGCAAAGTTTCCATTTATATACAACAGGTATTAACATGGGTTAAAATAATGCTAATCAGAGAGAAGTACAGCTCTATAAGTGCCAGGTAAAACACAAGAAAACTGGCTAGCTAAATATATAGCAGCGAAGTTTATATACTAATGGAAATAGGGCCCTTGCCAAGTCATTGTTGAATGTGATGTTGATTAAGGAAATTTCCCCCTGATGGGTCTTGACAGACGAAACCTGTTGGGAGGAGTTACATACATGAGGGGGTGGAGCTAGCAGTGATACATCAGATGGCGTGTTAGTACTAGAATCACGAACTGAGTGTTGATCCAGAGCTCTGCACCTGGAGAGCCTGGGTCAAACTCTATACTGTACACACCAGTCATGTTTGTAGGTGATTTATTTATTTTTTAATATTTTAATTAAACGGAGTTTCACTATGGAAAGCATCATTTTCTATTGAGGATAAGGTGCAATAAAAAGTATTTTCCGGAGAAGGGATCGGAAGGCTGAGGGGAGCCACATCCTCTCAAAGTGCATCTTGACCATCCAAACAGGGATCAGTTAAATTTGGTGAGTCTTGTCCATACCATGGTCTCTCTCCTCACGGTTGTGGTGGCAGAAATTATTTGAGGATTATCACACCCACCGAAGACAAGCGAACACATAGCGTGGATTGTTTTATTCAGTGTCAATCATTACACATTCACTTGTGGAGGGTGCTGGATGGAAGTACTGTTGGGCTATTTTTCCTCTTTCAGACAAAGGAATTACACGTTTTTACACTTCCCACACTTACACATGATGTAAAATTACTGAACTTCTAACTCTGCAAAGCATATGCTCTTATGGATCCTTAAACCAGTCAACAGTAATGTTTTGCCTTGTCTTGTTCTGTCTTTGCTGTGCTTGTGTTTAGAAGATTTGTCAGACAATGAGGAAGTGCTACCCAAAGAAATTACAAAATGGAGCTCAAATGACCTTATGGACAAAATAGAAACAGCAGAAGCTGATGAATTACAAGGTGGGTTGTTTTTTGATCTTCAAGCAGAGTCAAGCATGCTGGATCTGAACTCTTGATATGTGAACGTGAGCTAGTGCAAGTAATCACGTTATACTTCAGCAATATTTTTTCCTTGGTTTTGGATAGAGTTGGGAAAAAGTTGAATCTGTGTGTCAGGGCCCTGTTGATCTTGGCAGTCGCTGAGATTGTGGGTCTCCCCATATGGCACTAGAGCATTGCATGCAATACTGATAAGCTTGATTGTTATTGCTGTCCATGTAGCTTTGGAGATGTGGACTTCCTTGTCCAGTGACATCTTCACAAGAAACAGGAAGCTTAGTGTAATCTCTCCAGTAAGGACGCAGGCAGCATAATAGTAGTAGTGTAAAAAGGTATTGATTTCTATATTCTGAGTACATTTCCCCCAATTACAAGCCCTAAGAACAGGACAACATAAGAGATCTGTTTGCTGCAGATAAAGAGCTTACAAGAAAAACTTTACCAGTTGAAACTCTTTTCCTCAGCAACAAAAATTAAAATAGACTTTCATTGGACTCCTGGGCCACTTTAATGTATATAATATAACGTTAGTTTGCTATCCCCACTCGGGGAACAGTCAGTGATGTGAATAATTGCCTGTGTGTTAGTGCTATTTGAGTGCATGATTGTTAATATCACACTGCACTAAGCACACGTATGTAAGTGGAAATCATAGTAGCAGCAAATGGTTGACTGCTTTGTACCCGTTCCTTGTGAATCAACAGTATATCTAATACAGGCATTGTTCAGGTATCTGCCTGAGAAAGTTCTTCAATTGATACTTCTGTTTTTGGTGTTTTTTTTTTGCCTTTTTGACTTATCGGGTTGTATTAATAAAGGATTATTTGAGCAGTAAAAGATCTTGAGTGGAATTAGTAGTGCTAAATGTCATGTGATGTGTATCGCTGCATAGACATAAGTCCTACATTATTTTATTCCTGCCATCGTCATAAGTTGTCATTCCAGTTATGTTGGTCTGTAAAAAAAAAAAAACCTGATGATTTTAACACCATCACAAATGAAATAAATCATGTTTTTCCATATTGGTATTGCTCATTGTCTGTGTATATATCTTCATTGTACTGAACTGTATTTACTTCTGATTTTCTGTCTATCCTTTCAGATGACTCCTATCATGAAACAGCGGAATATACTGTCAGTTCCAGCGTGGAGGGATTAAGCATAATGGAGGTAATTGTGTCTTGTTATTTTATTGTATCCAAAAGTCCTTATGATATAATAGGGTGTGTCACAATCCATACATGTGTGGATTACATCTTCTGACACTTACTGTACATTTCCCGACTTTCCACTGTGACAAGTTTACTATACACCTTCTGATGCATGCTACACCATCAGGGTGGTAGCTGCAAGTGCACCTGCACAAGGTTCTCACTGGACTGTTATGAACCTGGAGACTGCACTGCCTGCTCCTGCCAGCGCTGGGTCGGGGTTGCAGGAGAGGACGGGGAAGCCTCATTAGGATCCAGAGGCTTCCCCTCCCGAGGTAAGTACTCCCCCCCCCCAAGTGGCTCTTTTTTTTTCATTACAGGTATTCTTTAAAGAGAGTCTGAAGCCTCCAAAACAAAAACACCTGTTCTTACTTGACAGTCCTCTTCAACTTTAATGCCATAGCTGAACCGCTGCATCACCGCGGCTGAACGCTCAATTAATACCCCCAAAATCCCCGGTGCAAATTTCGGGGCTCCTTCCTGGAAGAGGCAGAGCTTTGCGCAGTAGCTCTGACTCTACTCGCGTCAATCTGCACGGATCTCCGCCACCTCCTGCCCTTCTCAGTCTTTTTTTATTGAGAGAGGTGGGGAAATGCGGAGATTGACGCGAATGGAGGCAGAACTACAGTGCAAAGCTCTGCCTCCCCCGGGCAGCAAAAGCCGCGGCCTGGAAAATCGTACAATTTTGCCCCGGAATTTCGGGGGCATTAATTGTGCGTTCAGCCATGGGGATGTGGCATTTCAGCTATGGCATTAATGCTAAAGAGGACTGTGAAGTAAAAACAGGTATTTTGGAGGCTTCAGACTCTCTTTAAGCGAAAAGCCAACCACTGTTGACACTGTAAATTTTGTTTTTGTTCTACCTCTTGCCAATTAAAAAATATATATATATAAAAGTATTTTTCCAGGTGTTGTAGTCACCCATTTTTTACCTTTTTAGTTTCAAATGTTTTTATTTGGCATAGCCAAGAAATCATCAAGAGATTACTAACAAGTGTCCTACACAGGGATCATAATACCAGTTGAACTTTTTTGTTGTTGTTGGAAGTGTTAAAAATAAGGACAGTTGTATCTTTTACTTTCTCTGAGACCCTGAAAGCAGCCATTTTTGACCATCTTTTAAAAACTAGGCCTAATAATTACCGATAGACGCTCTGTATCTGGCATTGCACTGTCCTGAGATTATCTGTAGCATTTCTTTCACTCATCCTCTAAATGGTTTGTGAACATTAATGGGCTTGGACTACTCCGTTACACGACTAAATGTGAGTTTATTTATAATGCAATATTGATAAAGCCGCAGAGACATCCATCATCAGTATCCCAGTAGTGTGACTTCACAGAGGATTAATTCAGCCCTTCACGTGAAAGCCAGCACATTTTGTATTTATCGCATGTCTTTATATACCCCCTCCTTTGGAATACTTCACTTGCCTAAGGAAACTGAGCAGTGAGCGCTTGCAGATCTCCACTCTGAATGTAGGTTTTCCGCTGTGTCATCAGCACTGAAAGGCGCTAAGAGATTCTATGACGTACTTAGCATTCTGTAAAGTCACAGTACATTTCTCTTTCATTCGCTTTACTTGCTTGTATTTTCTTTGCTCTCTAGCATGCATATAGGCATTCTAGAAGACAGTAAGAAAGTGCTGTCTTTAGAGGCACAATAAGGGAACGAGGTGCCCTGATTTGAATAAAAGCTTTTAAAACCAGTTTAAAAACGAAAAAGAAAAATGAGGGGTGGTGACAGAACACCCGTTGTTTTACCATGGTTAATGTTTTGTCCATCCTTTTTCGTCTAAGAGAGCGACCGCAACCAGGTCCGTCCAGGACCACCCCGAGTGGAGTCAATTTTATGGTCTCCACCTGCTTCCTGTGGTCGGTTGCCCCTTGCAACCCTCCTTTGTGAGTAGCCCTTTCAATCAATTGATTTCTCCACACCCCTATTATTGACATACTGCACTATCGGGCTCCCTTTTTTGTCTCCTGTATTTTTTTCCATAGGGTGCCAAAACACCCCAACCACAATTTCTGTCTTTAGAGGTGTTACATTTAATGGCCAATCCAATAGCTTTCAATTTTAAATTGTTATTCAGAATTTGATTAGCTGCTTTAGGTACCCAGTTTTTGCTTCGTCCTCTTAAGGGATCACTATAGGGAAAATTGTAGAATTTAAAATACATGTAAACATATACAAATAAGAGGTACATTTCTTTCAGAGTAAAATAAGCTACACATTACTTTTCTCCAGTTAGTAATATTCTGACAGAGCTGACAGGTGTTTGACTAGTCTATCTCTTCATAGGGGATTCTCAGTATTTCATTTATTCTACACAAAATCACTCCCTGGAAAGAATCTATAGAAAGATGCAGGCTTTCCCCTTACCTGTTTGCACACTATTCTGGCAGTTGGACTGAGCAACTGCCCTTCACTAAGTTCTTTTGAAAAAAAAAAGAAAACCCAGAGAACCCATCACGAGGAGATGGGCTAGTCTGAAACCTGTCAAATTTCTACTGCCTACTGTAAGTGACAGCAGTATTGGAGAAAAGTAATTTATAGCACATTTGAATCTGGGCGAAATGTACTTTTTGTTTTCATGTATTTTAAATTTTACATTTCTTTGCGATAGTTGTCCATATGGCTTAGTATGTGTCTGTTCCATTTTATCCTGTTTTATTCCTGCAGTTTGATGGTTCCATATCAAAGTATGGAAATAAAGTTGTGTTTGTGCTTTTCTGTTCAGAGGCACACAGCAGTCCTCCATATACCAGTCATTCCCAGCATTCCAGCTGTCACTCTCACAAATGTCATTACAAGCTCCACAGGCATGGCTGCAGTAAGTACAGTAAGAGGTAGCAGCGTTGCATCACAGCGGAGTGTTTCCGGCTTGCAAGAATGAAGTAGTGTAGCGCTTACTAAACTGTCTTGAATCAATAAAATGGAGTGGTACATTAATCTCCGGTGTGAAATTGTCTCTTTTTGCCTTTTGTACTGCATGCACATTTTCTGAGGCAGTGACTGCAGGATTGTGAACTAAAGAGGAGCTATTAAGTCTGTGCGACTTCTCTGTCAGTGACCATACATGTATTGTCCTCGGCCAGATTTAACCAACGGATTTAAAGTGAGGATGGTTTGGTGAAATCACTGCAGAGTTACAATATGCCAAACTGATCATTTCTGTTTAATTATATATCTTTTAAACACCCCTAGTTTTTACATTGTCACTTGAAGATATATTAGCAACAGGTCTACAGGGAAAAGTTGGCATGAATTATATTGCTTTTTAGGATTTAAATAATATCAGCTGTATTCTAAAGTCAGGCATACACTATAAAATTATTATTATTATATTTGTATAGCACTGACCTCTTCTGCAGCACTTTACAGGGTACTTAGTCCTAGGGCTAACTGGTCCCCAGAAGAGGTCACAATTTAATCCCGAACAGTATATCAACCTACCATAGTCTAAAGCTTTGTACACTGCCTAGATCAGTGATCTGCCAACTTGGCTCTCCAGCTGTTAAGGAACTACAAGTCCCACAATGTTTTTGCCTTTATGAATCATGACTGTGGCTGTCAGACTCCCGCAATGCATTGTGACTTGTAGTTCCTTAAAGAGAACCCGAGGTGTGTTTAAAGAATGTTATCTGCATACAGAGGCGGGATCTACCTATACAGCCCAGCCTCTGTTGCTATCCCAAACCCCCCTAAGGTCCCCCTGCACTCTGCAATCCCTCATAAATCACAGCCGTGCTCTGAGGCTGTGTTTACATCTGTAGTGTCAGTCTCAGCTGCTCCCCTGCATCCTGCATAGCTCCAGTCCCTGCCCTCGTCCCTTCCCTCCAATCAGCAGGGAGGGAAGGGATGCAGGCGGGGACTGGAGTTCTGCAGAAGGCGGGGAGAGCAGCAGACTGACACTGTAGAGATAAACACAGCCAGCTCTGACAAGCTGTTTGTCAGCAGCGTGGCTGTGATTTAAGAGGGATTGCAGAGTGCAGGGGGACCTTAGGGGGGTTTGGGATAGCAACAGAGGCTGGGCTGTATAGGCAGATCCAGCCTCTGTATGCAGATAATATTCTTCAAACCCACCTCGGGTTCTCTTTAATAGCTGGAGAGCCAAGTTAGCAGATCACTGGTCTAGATGATTCTTGTTAATTCAATGTTTATATTAGCTCTAACATTTAACGTGTTCTAAAAATATATAGTGTATTTCCCACTTAAGCAAGTGTGGAGAGTAATAGTAAAGGGGAACGTATTAAATAAATACAGCATATCACATTAATTCTGATAAGTGGGCCAAGAGCTTCCTGTGTACCATCAAGTTCCTATTCTGCGAAGAACAGATGTCTTTTTTCATGACCACAAATTTCTTATCTGTTGATTTACAAGTTCCTTTTATGTAAATGAAGCGCCACACTCCATATAAACAATGCATTTCGCTTGTGCCGGAAACCTTTGTAACTACTTGGGACAAATGTAACATTTTGAGCCTTGCACCTTCGTAAATATTAGCAATATGTACTCATACTGGTTTGGGTATGGGTGGAATATGAGTGAGAAGGAGGTGGGGGGTGGGGAGGTGTAGGGAGAGAGAGATAGAGTAAAGGTGACCACACACCATACCATTTTTAAATATCTGTTCAATTCAAGAATTACAATCATTTTTTATGACTGATTGTACATTTCAAAAATATGACCAATGTACCACACACATGATAGAAATGATTGGAAACGTTGAGAAAATTGCTAGGGTGTGACAATCTAGCACACACCATACAATCTTTAGAAAAATTAAAGAAACATTTTCAGCATTCCGGATCGATAAAAATCGGAAAAAAAGGGGAAATACGATCGGATTTTTCAGTCCAAAGAAAAAAAAAGCTTTCGATTTTTTTTTAGGGAGACACAATCATATTTATCGAATTGCGGTAAAATTGGATCATTTTATTGTATGGTGTGTGGCCACCTTAACCTCCTTGCTGGTCTAATTCCCGCCGGCAAGGAGGCAGCGCAGCACTTTTTTAAAATGTATTTATTTTTTTCAAGTCATGTAGCGAGCCCTGGGCCGCTAAGCGGCGGCATCCCCCCACCCACTCCGATCGCCTCCGGCGATCGGCGTTCCTTCCGTTCCTTCAGAGTAACGTCATGGATGTCGTGACGTTATAGGGAATCTCGATCCACCCCTCAGCGCTGCCTGGCACTGATTGGCCAGGCTGCGCAGGGGTCTGGGGGGCAGCTCGGCGCGGCGGGTAGCGGCGGCGATCGCGTACTACACGCAGCTAGCAAAGTGCTAGCCGCGAGTAGGAAAAAAAAATTATGCAAATCGGACCAAGCGGGGCCTGAGAAATCCTCCTGCGCAGGTTACCCCGAGCTGTGCTCGGGATAACTGTTAAGGAGGTTAAGAGAGACAGGCAAGAGGGTGAGTGTGTGAGATGCATTTGGTCTCCTGCCTACCATTAAAATCCTGCTTTGAGAAGTGAGAGAGCTGTATAAGGCCCTGTGTACACTTAATCAGTTGGTATGCGTTAGTACGCGTTAGTGCGCGTTGGTACGCGTTTTTTCCATAGCAGTGCATTGGGAAGAAGATTTCAGTTAAAACGCGTTAAGTGTGAAAGGTGCAATAGGAAAACATGGGCGTTACAATCAGTTTTCTTTCCGTTTTAACTGAGAGCAACTGATTAAGTGTAAAAGGGCCCTAAAGCCGCATCTACACGAGTAGATGCGGCCGCGATGCTCCTTATCAATCGAGCCGCTGATGCGGCTCGATTGATAAGATCCGACAGGACGGATCTCCGCACCGCCGATTCCCTGCTCGCTCCCCGCGAGGGGACAATGGCAGGGAATCGAGCGGAAGATAAGCGGCGCCGGCGGGGACGAGCGGGCACGAGCGGGGAATCAAATGCGATGCACGCGCGGCGAGCGGGGACGCGGCGGGCACGCGGAAGAGGCGATCCGGCGGCTAATCGAGCCGCCGGATCTCTGCAATCTCTTATGGTGTAGACGGGGCTTAAGAGGGAGGGAGGGGAAGTTATTCCGGCCAAGTTCTAAGCTCTGATAGCTGAACACTTACTTTTCTGAATTATCCCCTAATGTTGGTTTTTAGTTGGCTTACATTAAATGGCATGTTTGTGCTGTGGTGTATTTAATAAGCTGTTGGTTGAAGTATTAAAATCCAACTTCAGGCACTAATATTTCCTTGTCCCATGAAAGCTGGAATCAGCAGTACTTACCATTTATGCAAGTTCTGGTGCTGATGAAAGTGAATTCACCTTAAAGTGAACCTCCGTACTAAAAATCTACTCAGCAGAACTGAAAAGGCTTGGTGTTTCTTTAACAGTTTCACAGCATCAGAACTTAGTTTTTCTTACCAAAGCATCATTTTTAGCTAAGCTCCACCCTGATGCTGTGCAGAGCATGATGGGATTTCCTATGTTGTTGGTCACGTTGCATAGCAACTGGGAGAGGTGCTCAGGACACAGGACAGTTGGAACTGTGTCTTATGCTCCCTGTCACCTCCTTTCAACCAAAAAGATGGCTGCCATCATGAAATCAAACATTTGCCTGCTCTTTTAAAACAGTGTGGGTAAGAGATTATATTACCTATCTATTTTAATTAACATAACTAATGTAACCTAATGACAGTATGTTTGTTTAGGCTGGAGTTCCTCTTTAACAGTACCTGGTCAGGGGCCCATCTGTTGTCACTTGCTGTGCCACCTATAGGCTGCAGGTTTCAAGGACATCTGCCTGTGGCCCATCTGCATTCACTATGAACAGCTTGTAGATGTTGAGGAGCAAAGCAGTCCCTATAAACTCATTCAGCACTGCTGTTTGGTTTTAATTACAATTTGAAACCAGGATTTTAGCTCCAGAAGGCCTTTTTTAATACAAATTAGCCAAAATTAGTAACATTTGGGTACCGTGCTTATTAAAATGTCAGAAAGTACATATAAATCTGTGCTTTGAGTTGGATTTTAAATTCAAACCTATTAAATGTTACTGTAATGCAGCTGTGTGGCATCTCATCCTATCAATAGAGTGTGCTGTGTTGTTTGTTGAGTCCAGCAGAACAAGGTGTAAGAACATACTGTTCTGACTAGGCTTTTGTACATCAAGACTTATTAAAAGCAAGCCTGAAGCCAAAATAAACTTCTGAGATAATGAATGGTATGTGTTGTACAACTAAGAAATAGAACATTAGTAGCAAAGAAAAAAGTCTCATGTTGTTTTCCAGTACAGGAAGAGTTAAAAAAAGAAAACAAAAATACTTTCGTAGTTATCTATGCAAAGGAGCTTCTCTAAACTCTTCGATCCAACGCGGGTGCATTCAGTCCTGATTTATGAAGCACTTAAACAGCAGAGAAACAGTGAGAGACAGTTTGAGATAAGGTTTTCCTGCAGGAAAGTTCAAAGGGTCACTATTTCTGTTTTGTTTTATAGCTTAAAAGAGTGCTTTCTAAATTGCAAATATTACAGAATAATGCAATGTTATAAAAAAACAATAGTATTAGAACTGAACATAAAATGAGACTTTTCTTTGCTACTAAAGTTCTATTCCTTATCAGTACTACACATACAGGTTATTATATCATAATTTTTTCTCACTTCAGGTTTGCTTTAACCACTCTGCGACCGTCTAACGCAGGATGGTGGCCGCACAGTGGCATCCTTGTTCCTCCTGTATGCGTGGGTGCATCATTTCGCGATTTGACGGGAGCTCGTAAACAAACAGTGCTGGGATCTGTGATCAGCCTGCCAGCCATGATCAGAGCTGGCAGACTGTTACAAAAAAAAACCCCTGCTATTTTTATTTGTACAGCGCTGCAATCTAGCGCAGAGCTGTACAGGGACAGCTTTGTCACTGAGTTGTCTCAAGGAGAGGCTCACAATCTTATCCCTCTCATAGGCTGATGCCTATGAGAGATGTTTCTACTGGTGGTTCTCGGGGGAGGGAGGAAAATATAAAAATAAATAGATATTTTTATTAAAAAATAAATAAGTATAACATTTATAATAATAAATAAAAAGAGATTGCAGCAGCAATCAGATCCCACCAACAGAAAGCTCTGTTGGTGGGAAGAAAAGAAGGCAAGATTAATTTGTGTGCTAAGTTGTATAACAATAACCAGCCACACAATAACCGTTGAAGCTGCGCAGTGCTGAATTGTAAAGAAAATGGCCTGGTCACTAGGGGAATGTAAGCCTGTGATCCTCAGGAGGTTCATGCTAATACAGGTAAAGCAATTGTGCTAATATGAATTAATCAAAGAGTCCTTCAAAAGTGCTAGATCTTTCTTGGCAAAATTGCTAGTCTGGGATCTTTAACGCCTATGGAGGAAATGATACAGATGGCTGCAGCACACTGACAGTACTTTCAACATCCAGGCTGTGTGTAAAATGATTGCCACACTCGACACACAGAACTTTACATTGAATGAGACGAGAAGGCATGCATAATGTGTGTTCTGCCATATATGGATAGTTAAGCTGTGTTGAGGCCATTTCATTTTAGCCATTTGAGATGTTTTTGCTTAAAATGATTCTTATGTGTGTGTTTTTTTTGTGTGTGTTTTTCCCCAGGATGAATCAGCACAAACCTCCTTGCAGCCATGTAAAGTCCATGTACTGATCTTGGTACTTCATGGGGGTAACATCCTGGATACAGGCTGTGGAGATCAGAACTCCAAGCAGGGTGACGTCAATACCATCAAGTCTGTCTTTGACACAGTAATGAGGGTGCATTACCCAGCGGCATTAGGACACATTGCAGTCAGGCTAGTTCCCTGCCCAGCCATCTGCTCAGAAGCATTCTCATTGGTATCCAAGTGAGTTGCTCCATTTTTGTTTTCTTTCCCTGATAACGGATGTGATAGCTCATATTATTCTCTTTGACCAGATATTGTCACTTGTACATAGCAGCTTGTCTTCCATTGGGAGAGCCATGCAACGTGTTTTACCTCAAAGACAGCTAGAAAAGGTTTAGTGCATGAACAACGTTACAAAGAGCTGCTTCCAACAACAAGGTCTTCCTCTAGCAATGTGACTATAACAACACTGGGTTACATTTGAAAATATATATTTTTTTTAATCTCGAGTACTTTCCCACAAAACTGTAATGAAAAAATTGACCAAGTAACACCAATTTCTATCCCAAAAGGACTCACAATTTAATATCCTTCCTACTCTCTAGGTTTAAAGGGAACCTAAACTTAGAAGGATATATATTTTTCCTTTTAAAATAATACTTGCCTGACTCTCCTCCTAATCCTGTGTCTCTAATACTTTTAGCCACAGCCCCTCAACAAGCATTCAGATCAGGTGCTCTGACTGAAGTTAGACTGGATTAGCTGCATGCTTGTTTCAGGTGTGTCATTCAGCCACTAATGCAGCCAAAGAGATCAGCATGGCCGACAAGCAACTGGTATTGTTTAAAAGGAAACATCTACTGTATATCCCTCTCATTTAAGGTTCCCTTTAAGTGTATAAGCCTTTAAGAGTAAAAGCCAGTTAGGCTATTGTTAAGTTTTGGGACTGTGACAGTAACCCCATACAAACATGAGGAAAAGGTACATTACCTAATTTATCATGACCAGTGCAAAGGCAGCTGTTCCGCAGAGCAACCAATCAGAATTTATTTATTTATTTTATTTATTATTTAGTACTTATATGGCGCTGACATCTTACACAGCGCTGTACAGAGTATGAATTGTCCTGTCACTTAATTGTCCCTCAGAGGGCTCAAAATCTAGTCCCTACCATAGTCTTATGTCTATGTATATATTGTGTAGTGTAAGTATCATAGTCTAGGGCCAATTTAAGGGGAAGCCAATTAACTTATCTGTATGTTTTTGGGATGTGGGAGGAGACTGGAGTGCCCGGAGGAAACCCACGCAGACACGGGGAGAACATACAAACTCCTTGCAAATCTTGACCTGGCTGGGATTGGAACTGGGGACCTAGCATTACAAGGCAAGAGCACTAACCACTATGCCACTGTGCTGCCCACGATGCTTGTTTTGTGTCACAGCTGACCCAGAATTGTTGCTATTAGCAACTGCTCCAGTTTTCTCTGATTCTGCATTGCAAAATCAGCCACTTAGTTTCCTTGTAAAGGGGGTCTTCATTTGGATTCAATCACAAGATCTTAGATGGGAAGTGTACTAACCTCTCAGCCACTGCATTGTTCCTCTACTCACTGGTGTTAGTGACCTATATATGTAATAATTTTACAGATCTCAGAAAGACAAGTCTTTATACAGATTTTTCACATAATCCTGACTGTGGAGTTGGTGTTATGCTACTAAAGTCCTTGAGGTATTACAGCTTTGTGTAGCATATTATCATAAGCCTGGTCATACCTATAAATGAGACTTCACATCAAAGGTTCATTTTTACTCATAAAATGTGTACCTATTTTTATACATCTCTACTTCATTGCCTGTATTAGCTCAGGATAAAACCACCCACATATGACATCATAAATGCTCACTTTCCCAGCAGAAATAGACTGTTATGCCTGGAATTTAAAACTGCAGACAACAGCGAGTGACGCACTGATGCAGACATGGATCAACATAGCACATATCTGTGAGGTTTAGATGATAAATCTGAACGTTAAGGACACTTTTCATTTCTTCTCACTGTAATCGCTTAGCAGAATATGCCCTTTTTTGGTGTGTTACAGGAGACTCATACATGTCAGATTAAATCAAATTAACATGGACTTCCCCTGCAGTATTCCTCAAAATTGTGTGGTAATGGAGGGAAATCTAGACCTTTTAGGTCAATGATTTTACACATAAGTTAGTAAACAAAACACTTTGATAGTAAATATCTCCCAAATACTACTGTAATTGCACAGCCACAAGGTGTTCTGATGTGATGGGTCTATTCCAGCATTCAATAGAAGTAGGTTGTTAACTGTATGCATTACAGGACTTGAATTGACCTTGAAATTAAAGTGGGCTGAAACTCAAATTTCATGGTCTAAAGCATTAAACACAGCATAAAACAAATAGCCAGATGATATATAGAAATGGTTTTGAAGCTACCAGAAGGGTTCATACTTAAACCTGTACTTCACTCATAATCTAATTGATAAGATTGTTATTACCATACTAAAATTATCAGTTTGTATTCAGCTATATTAAGCTGTGTAAACATTGCAGAAATATTTCACAGATAACGATTTCCTCCTTTGTTTGCACATCAATTGCTTAATTAGAAGACAATCATATCATTTATCCTGTAACTGGCAATCTTCTCGTTTAGTTTCAGGAAAAAATAATGATGCCTTCAAATGACATTAGAGCAGTATTTTTGTTTTGTATTTGTTTATTTTGCAGTTTTTAATGTTTTAAAGCAAACATTTAAGTTTAACATTTGAATTTCAAACCACTTTACTTTTCCAATGTACACTGTACATATGATAATAAACTACATAATCAGATGTCACCTTTTATAAAATCTGCTTGTCTGACTTTTCAGCAGTATTAAAGCCTCATCTACACGCGTAGATGAGGCGGCGAAGTGGCTTATCAATCGAGCCGCTAATGCGGCTCGATTGATAAGATCCGACAGGTCGATCTTGCCACCGCCGATTCCCTGCTCGTACCCCGCGAGGGGACAATGGCAGGGAATCGAGCGGAAGATAAGCTGCGCGGGGTCGAGCGGGTATCGAATCCGGCGCACACGCGGGCGAGCGGGGACGCGGAAGAGGCGATCCGGCGGCTAATCAAGAGTTAGCCCGGCCGCCACATGAGTTTGAAGCAGATTTAAAGTGGGCCTGAACTTAGAAGTCTTCTCTGCTCTAAAAGATACACAACAGCATAATAACGCTTAAACAAAAAAAACATTTCTTTGTTACAGCTGACACAAATCCTAAAATAAATCTGCACAGTTTCTGCTTCCTGAGTCATGGAAGCAGACATATTTTTAACATCCAGTGCTTTCAAATCTCTGTCGTGGCAGTTAGCTGACATGGGGAGAGATCAGATTACAACTTGTGATTAGACACAAATGAGGGGGAATTATGCTAAACTCTAAATACATACAGAGTGCATGTCTCTGTTTTACTTCTGTCCTGTGCAAGAGATCGGGTCCACTTTAACCCCCCCCCCCCCCCCCCGGCCGTAATCCCAACCTGAGCACGGGCTCCGCTTTGTGTGCTAGGAGCGGTAAGCCTGTGCTCAGGTCGGGCTGGCCGAAACAGCTGCGCGTGCAGTATTCCTGGGTCCCGCGCACGATCAGTGCTGCACAGTGGGACCCAGGCTTCTCTTCCCCACATCATACCTTTGCCCAGGCTGCCGGGTTCCCCTCTGTGCCCAGGCCGCTAGGATCCCCTTTGTCCCTGCTATTCCGCCGGGACCTGGTGGCCAATCATTGCGGTGGTGGCGGTGTGACGTCAGCGGGGGGTGGGATTAAATTTAAAGCAGACCTGAACTGTTTTGGGCAAATCGTATATATACATATACATGTATTCCTAATTGGCAAAGCTAATGTACATGTACAAAAAAAATCAATGCACACATCGCACTTAGCTCCTGTGTTGAATACATTCTGTGTTTATCTAGCTTGAGTCCATACAGTTATGATGAAGGCTGTTTGTCGAATAGCCAGGACCACATCCCACTAGCTGCCCTTCCTCTGCTGGCTACATCATCACCTCAGTATGTAGAAGCTGTGGCAACCGTCATTCACCGCGCCAACCAAGTGTACTCTGACTTCACCAAATCACAGGAAGGCACATCCTTCACTGGACAGGTGAGTGAAGGTTCATACGTATACCCAAGTTCTCATGCACTAAATGGAAACCTGTAGCTGACAATCAGTCAGTCTGGATTTGAAAAGCATTGCAAAATAGGTATGTGTTTACATGGTTCTGCTGTATAAGGCTATGTATAACGTTTCAGAGGTCTGTGTTTTACTGGTGATAGCCAAAAACTGCCTGAATCACAGTCTAGGCACAGGGGTGAGAGCTGAGAAGCAATAGTCTGCATGACTCCACTCACTGTTGTTCAGTTAAATTTGCATGCATTCATTTTTTTCAATACATCTTTTTTACGAAGGCATTGCTGTTTCATATGTTCATACATATATAAGTGATCTCCCAGATAGCCAAGGGTTGTGAGTAACTCAAAAAGATTTTGCTGAAGCCAGACCAGTACAACAAGAGTTCTGGGCAGTGCACTTTGCACTTGGCTCTTTGCTCCCTGCACTGTTTTATTGAATAAGTCTGATAGTCTGCAATGCTAAGCAGGTCAGAATCACTTTGTCACTCCAGAGTAAAACCATGGAAGTCATTTATCATAAAGAAATTACATGAAGCCTCTATGGGATTTAAATCATTAGATAATAAATCAGGATGCACTCTTTCAAGCACTAAGTAATTACAGACTTGAGAGCTTTGCCACAAATGCATTAACACTGAAGCTGAGCTCTGTCACAGTGAAATTACCAAGCAGATGTAGTTCTCTATAAGTGCTATGGAAAGTATTCAGTGTCATTTTAACATTTTTCCATCTGGTTCTATTCGAATATTCTCCCTTGCTTGGGAGAAGACACGTGGGAATATGATCTGCCTGATTGAGTACAGGGCATTGCTCAGACTGGGATCAGGCCTCCAGTCACGTGGTTGTAAGAAAGTAATTCTAATGGCTCTGAGGCAAACTGATATACACATATATATTTATATATAAATATGTGTGTGCACCTCATAGTATGATATAGCATGTGTTTAGGGATGGTTGTTTCACGCTGGCCTATTTCATCCCCTCTTATGGACTAGTTTTCTTCCCTGTCCAAAATATCTATCTCTACTTCATTATCTATTGCTCAAACATTTTGATGTATATTTTTATGAAAGGTTACACACTATATTTTGAGAACGTGTTGCTATGGTGCCATCTGAGTTTGGCGCAGGATGATGCCGTTAGTAAAAAAAAAATATGGGCAATTTACATAACTGTTATTTTACTAAGCTGTGACCTGGCACCCATTCTTATTTGTTGTCAAACATTTTTATTGAAATTTAAAAGTGAAATAACAACATTAAGTAAACAAGTATGTATTGATAATAAGTAACATGTAAACAGATTTCACCAACATAGGGTACAGATATAATACATCCATAGCATTAGGAGACCCATTAACCACTTGAGGACCGTAGGCTTTACTCCCTTTAAGGACCAGACCCTTTTTTTTCATTCAGACCACTGCAGCTTTCACGGTTTATTGCTCGCTCATATAACCTACCACCTAAATGAATTTTGGCTCCTTTTCCTGTCACTAATAAAGCTTTGATTTAAACTCGTGACAAAAAATAAAATCTTCTATGAACTCACCATACTCCTAAAGGAATACCTTTGGGTGTCTTCTTTCTAGAATGGGGTCATTTGTGGGGTTCCTATACTGCCCTGGCATTTTAGGGGCCCTAAACCGTGAGGAGTAGTCTTGAAACCAAATGTCGCAAAAATGACCTGTGAAATCCTAAAGGTACTCATTGGACTTTGGGCCCCTTAGCGCACTTAGGGTGTAAAAAAGTGCCACACGTGGTACCGCCGTACTCAGGAGAAGTAGTATAATGTGTTTCGGGGTGTATTTTTACACATACCCATGCTGGGTGGGAGAAATATCTCTGTAAATGACAATTGTTTGATTTTTTTTTACACACAATTGTCCATTTACAGAGAGATTTCTCCCACCCAGCATGGGGGGGTGACAGGAGGTGATTGATGGGTGTCTCAGGGGGTGGTTAGAGGGGAAAATAGATATCAATGCACTGAGGAGGTGATCGGAAGTGGGTCTGAGGGGGATCTGAGGGTTTGGCCGAGTGATCAGGAGCCCACACGGGGCAAATTAGGGCCTGATCTGATGGGTAGGTGTGCTAGGGGGTGACAGGAGGTGATTGATGGGTGTCTCAAGGTGTGATTAGAGGGGGGAATAGATGCAAGCAATGCACTGGCGAGGTGATCAGGGCTGGGGTCTGAGGGCGTTCTGAGGGTGTGGGCGGGTGATTGAGTGCCCTAGGGGCAGATAGGGGTCTAATCTGATGGGTAGCAGTGACAGGGGGTGATTGATGGGTAATTAGTGGGTGTTTAGGGTAGAGAACAGATGTAAACACTGCACTTGGGAGGTGATCTGACGTCGGATCTGCGAGCGATCTATTGGTGTGGGTGGGTGATCAGATTGTCCGCAAGGGGCAGGTTAGGGGCTGATTGATGGGTGGCAGTGACAGGGGGTGATTTATGGGTGGCAGTGACAGGGGGTGATTGATGGGTGATTGATGGGTGATTGACAGGTGATCAGTGGGTTATTACAGGGAAGAACAGATGTAAATAATGCACTGGCGAATTGATAAGGGGGGGTCTGAGGGCAATCTGAGCGTGTAGGCGGGTGATTGGGTGCCTGCAAGGGGCAGATTAGGGTCTGATCTGATGGGTAACAGTGACAGGTGGTGATAGGGGGTGGTTGATGGGTAATTAGTGGGTGTTTAGGGTACAGAACAGATGTAAACACTGCACTTGGGAGGTGATCTGACGTCGGATCTGCGGGCGATCTATTGGTGTGGGTGGGTGATCAGATTGCCCGCAAGGGGCAGGTTAGGGGCTGATTGATGGGTGGCAGTGACAGGGGGTAATTGATGGGTGATTGACAGGTGATCAGGGGGATAGATGCATACAGTACACTGGGGGGCGGGGTCTGGGGAGAATCTGAGGGGTGGGGGGGTGATCAGGAGGGAGCAGGGGGCAGTTTAGGGCATAAAAAAAATAGCATTTACAGATAGTGACAGGGAGTGATTAATGGGTGATTAGGGGGGTGATTGGGTGCAAACAGTGGTCTGGGGGATAGGCAGGGGGGGGTCTGAGGGGTGCTGTGGGCGATCAGGGGGCAGGGGGGGGGGGAAATCAGTGTGCTTGGGTGCAGACTAGGGTGGCTGCAGCCTGCCCTGATGGTCCCTCGGACACTGGGACCACCAGGGCAGGAGACAGCCTGTATAATACGCTTTGTATACATTACAAAGTGTATTATACACTTTGTATGCGGCGATCCGGGTGTTAGTAACCTGCCGGCGCTTCCGTACGGCCGTCGGGTTACAGCGCGAGGGGGCGGAGCCAGTCGCCGGTGGCTGATCGCGTCACGAATGACGCGATTGCTCCACCCATGCCCGTACAAGGACCGCCGCCAATTGTACATGCGGCGGTCCTTGCGGGATCCACTTTCCGGCCGCCCCTGTACAGTGGGCGGTCGGTAAGTGGTTAAAGTGTACCAGAGCTGAGATAAAGTAAACGTTTTATAGATATCTGGGGCTTCCTGCACAAGAGAAGTGCGCCCTCTATGTATCTCTTCGGCGGCTGCTGGAGAGATACGTAAATAGCGCACTTCACTTGCGCCAGACTGGCCACGACTGGAGGAAATAACAGGACCCGGGACAGAAGACAGAGACAACTGAGGACGGCAGCGTGGGAGAGATCTGTGCACATGGGGCTGGAGGAAGTCCCAGGTATGTATAAAACGTTAAGGTCCCATCTCATAAAAACTGCATCCAGCGAATCATAAATAACATAGGAAAACATGAAGGCAAATTTGCATATATAGCATAACATTTCTAAGAACAGCAACTAAATGTCTCGAATAAAGCTCAAAATAAAGGGCACTTTGTTAGAACATACTGGCCATGGGAATGGTGTCCTAAGGAACAGATACAATATTTAGGAGGAGTAAAAGGTAGGGCCAGCGCACGATCAGGGACTGTCCAAGACTTCATAAACCCATTCTCATTTGAACCTTCTCCTCCTAGTGACTAAAGCAACCCCCCCCCCCCCCACCTAATGCCTAACACTGCCTCCCCTTTACCTAATGCCTAACACTATAACACTACAACCCCCCCCCCCCCCCTCCTTCCTTCAAGTGCCTAAAACTATCCTCACCCTCCTAATTCCTAACACTAACTTTTGTGCCCTAACGACCGCTACTTGTAGCTGATCATCTACAATCAGCTCCAACCATTATTTTCCTATGTAGTAGCCAGCTACTATCTGCATCGGGCACCCAACTGATCACTTGGGCAACTGATTACCAATATTAAACACAGGCATCTTATTAGACAATTGCAGAACCTCAAACATAAATGACCTGATCTGCCGTATCTTGACATACATATTATGAAAGCATAAAAAAACATGCTTATGTGTATTTCTATGGAAGCATGGAAGCATGCATGCATGCATATGCATCCGTTTATGAACACAACAAAAAGTTTTGATCAGGATGAATACATTTATTGGTTAACTTTAACAGATGTAAAGAATAAGCTTTTGACCCAAAAGACAGGTCTTTTCCATTGTATACTTAGGAAGTAGAGTTTAAACAATATTGATACATTTCAATATTGTATGTTTATGGAGAATGGGTTTATTGTCCTGTCTGTTCCTCTGATTGGTTTGGATCACGGCTTGATTGTGATGGGCTTACCAACTGAGTACCACTACCAGGGCCGGATTTACAGCTCAGGAGCCTATAGGCACAGAAGTTCTGGTGCCCTAGACTCCACCCCTCAGCACAGGCCACACCCCAAGCCACACCCTATTTTCTGAAATAAACCCACCCAAGGTAATGCAGATAGAAGTAAAGACAAGAAAAGAAAACGTCCCTTGCAAGGAACCCTGTATTAAGTCCACTTGCAGACTAGACAAGAACTCCTGTCCCTGTTACTCATTGCCTGTGGACCCCCCCCCCCCCTCCCTCCCTTCTCCCCTAGGGCACTTCTTCCAAGCAGCCCCTGGCCTAGACTGCGGCCTGGACAATAATCATTCCTCAACACCCCCGAACTCCCCCCCCCCCCCCCCCAAATATTGCCTTTTCAAACAGAGACTTTCAAACTATGAGCATTTATACTTACCTGGAGCTTCCTCCAGCCCTCCGTAGGCCATGGGCTCCCTCGTGTCCTCCTGGTCCTGTCCGTTCCTTCACTCTCCAGCCCAATAGTTTGGGTCTATTGCGCATGCGTGACTATGACCGCACACGTCCGGGATTCTCATATGCAGTGGTTAAAGCCCATTCGCGGCTTTAACCGGGCCAGTTGGGAACGGACAAGCCTGGGAGGATGGTGAGGAAGCCCCACATAAGTACAAACGCTTGTAGTTAGAAAGTCTAACTACACTATAAATCCACACCACCGAGACCCCTCCCCCCACCCCCCCAATAAACCAACACCACCACAGACCCCCCCCCCTCCCCAACAAACCCAAAACCACCAGCACAGACACAGACCCTTCTGTCTTCCCCCAATAAACCCCGCACCATCAACACAGGCAGACCTTTCTGTCCCCCTCCCCAATAAACCCACACCACTAACAAAAGCACAGACCTCCCCCCCCCCCCCCCCCCAAAAAAAATAAATAAAAATAAATCCATACCACCAACACTGGTCCCCCCAATAAATACCGGTAAGTACAGAGCCCCCCCACTACCAAACAGCCACAGGACATCCCCCCTCCCCCAATGAACCCACACCACAAACACAAGTACAAAGCCCCCCCTCACAGAAAAAAATAATCCCACACAACCAAAAAGCCACATGACCCCCTCAATAAACCCACACCACAAACAAGTGCAGAGCCCCCCTCCCCCAAAGAAAAAAATGAGTGCACACCAACAGCGACAGGACACCCCCCCCCCTTCCCCAATTAACCCACACCACAAACACAAGTACAGAGTCCCCCCCCCCCCCCCCCCTTTCCAGGCATCCAGAAAAAAGTTTTACCACAAACTTCCATCGCTGGAGCTGCTAGCCTGCCGAGCCTAGGGAGAAGACAACTGCAGCTAGGCTGCTCGGTCCATGTCTGCTCTCTGTAGCCTCACGATCGCAGAACAGGCTCTGTAGGGGGACCACGGCCACGGGTGTAGCACTGCAGAGAGTAAGCGGGGGTTCAAGGAGAGGCAGACAGACAGTGCTATTTTTATGGCGGCCGCCATATTCCGCCCGCTCGCTCACTCGAGTCTCCCTCTGGACTGCAATCGGCAGCCGCCCAGTGAGTGTCCCTGACGGCCGCTGTATTCCTCTTGTATCTAATTGTATGCAGCAGCATAATGGCACTTCAGCTGCGAGCAGGGTGCGCAGCCATCGGGGAAGCGTGTGTGTCAACTCGCAGCAGCGCTCGCAATAATTATCATTAGATTATCTAATGATAATTATTGCGAGCGCTGCTGCGAGTTGACACACACGCTTCCCCGATGGCTGCGCACCCTGCTCGCAGCTGAAGTGCCATTATGCTGCTGCATACAATTAGATACAAGAGGAATACAGCGGCCATCAGGGACACTCACTGGGCGGCTGCTGATTGCAGAAGGAGAGCGAGCGAGTGGGAGAGCGGGCGGGCGGACGGGCGGGCGGGGGTAAGTGACGTCGCACTCCCAGCTTCTCCTATCAATAGGGGGACATTTAGAACCCGCCCCTGTCCTATAAGGCGCCTGTAGGCACGTGCCTACAGTGCCTTATGGTAAATCCGGCCCTGACCACTACTGGATATTTTCCTTCATACTCTGGATTCTCTAGTGTATGCTGTTCATATTATTATTCTTTTTAGATTTATATAGTACTAACATCTTCTATAGTGCTGTACCTACTATATTTCTCTGAAAATAAGCCCTAGCTGTATACCGTTAGAAAATAGGACACTATGCTGGTGTATGGGGGGTGTGCAGTCTCTAACCGCACCTCCATTGTGTCTGGGGAGGTAAGAGACTGCACACCTCCCCATACACCAACATAGTGTCAGATTTTATACCCCACAAAAATATAATCCCTACACAAAAACAAGCCCTAGCACATCCTTTGAAGGTAAAATTAATATAAGACTGTGTCTTATTTTCGGGGAAACACGGTAGTACAAAACAGCAATAGTGAGGAGCATAAGATACACAAAAAACTCTGTACAATCAGGATGTCCAGCAACACAAGTACAAATGTATGCATAGTTCATGTGTGGTTCAAGACACCACCAATACTGGTACAAATTCATACGATAAATTACAGCACAATAAGAAACAGTAGGAGGATTTTCCTGCTCTTGTGAGGTTACAATCTAGAGCAGGGGTCAGGAACCTTTTTGGCTGAGAGAGCCATAAACGCCACATATTTTAAAATGTTTTTCTGTGAGAGCCATATGTTTCAAACTGGGACAGAGCGCATACGCTGCAGAGGGCTCACGTACCTGTTGCCATGGTGATGTGTATACAGTTGATCCGCCGGGCAGCGAAAGTGTCAGACACTTCTTCAGCTTCTCTTGTGTTTCATCAATATCAGCAATTTCCCAGAGAGCCAGACAGGAGAAATACCGACTACAATTAGCTAGCTGCCCCAAGTCATCTAGCTAATTGTAGTCAGTATTTCTCCTGTCTGGCTCTCGGGGAAAATGCTGATATTGATGAAACCCAAGATAAGCTGAAGACGTGTTTGACACTTTTGCTGCGAATTCACTTTGTAGGATGAGATCCCCACACTCTGACCCAATAGGCTGCCTGTCAAGGGAAAGGCAGCCTATTGGGCCCATCAGAGTGTGGGGATCTTGTCCTACAAAGTCACTGGACCTGACAGGGTCCAGAGTGGGACAATTGGAGCAGCTGTTCATCTGGGGGGAGCGCGAGTAAGTTAGTAGTGCACTCTACAGCAGTAGTGTGCCTACTTTAAACAATTTATCCAAAAACAATGAGATAATAATAAAAGTAGGTATGACCCGATTGAGCACAAATCACATAGAACAATAATTTCTTATATCTAAAAGGTAACTTTATTAATCCAATTGTATCAAACATTTAAAAAGATAACCCATAAAAATGTGCCCGCCCCGCACCCACTACCACAACCACCCGGGGGGGGGGCCCTGTACCCCTCTATAGAGTCTGCCAGCAGTGGTACCAAGCCTGTGTAGAAAAAATATTCATCAGCAGAACAATAACTGTCACAATATTGGTGTTCCAGCCACAAGGGCAGAAGTTCAATTGTTGAGCACTAGCGGACAACAAATAGAGGCTTAGATAGAATCTTGAGGCCACAATTAGCCAATCAAACTCCTCATGGTCGCTGTATTTAGAGGGAATAACAATCAGCAAAGCAGTGTCCTTGTTGTTGAAATGACATAAATAAATGTAGCAAGCACGTCCAGCTAGGCTGACAAACCAGTGTATGCACAAACAGTTCCAGGCAAAGTGCACAAACAGTTGCACAGACAGTATGCACAGACAGTTCCCAGCAGAGCACATCAAAGAAATTTGGTTCAGATATATGCAGTCCAGCAACCATAATCATATCCAACTTCTGCACAGATGGACAGGTGACAAGCAGCAAGAGTTCATAATACTGATTATTTCATGTTAGTAAGCTTCAAGCAGAGAGGAAATGGTTTGCAAGCTGGTATAGAATGGCAAGCAGATAAAGCGCTCAGATGCTGGCATAGTAGCGGAAGTATTGCAGAAATCCATGCCCATAGGGCTTGCTTACGTGCACCATGACTGTCTTGTTGCAAAGTGACCGGCTGGTCTCTGCTGCGTGTGGCAGAGTTGCTGATGTCCGAGCAGAGATGGAGAGGCAGAGTGTATCCCCAAACGGAAGGCGGGTGGAGGTCGGGACGCAGCACATGCGCCCTCCACATTTAAACAATTTATCTTGCGCTGCCACACTAAGTTGTGCTTTTTGAGCAGTGAAGCTTAGCCTTCAAAAGAGCAGATATGGCTCTTTTGAAGGCTACATCTGGCTCACAGTTAGGGGAGCCATAGGTTTCTTACCCCTGATCTAGAGGGTAGTGGGTTGGAGACATTTGGGAAGGAGACACAAGGGTTAATGGATGAGGCAGTGAACCTCCAATGCTATCTATAGCAAATTATAGGCTTGCCTGAAAAGATGTGTTTTCATAGCTCCCAACTTTTCCTTTTTCAGAGGGACAGGGCCTCTTTGGGAACCCAATCCCTCTGTCCCAGTTTCTCCCTCATTTCCCACTCTTTCAGGACTAATGTACAGATTTATGTAAATATATGTATTTTTCTTCTGAAAAAAATCTGTTTAATTGCCTCTAAACTTTATTCCCATACTTGAAATGTCTTATTTTCAAATGTGAATATGAAGGAAAATATACCCCCACTGCTGAAAGCTTTTGTTTGTTCTATGCTAATGTGTACAATAAAATAATGACAGCAGTCCTTATCTGCCTAAAATGTCAGTGGTCGGGCAGGCCTGGGTAGGATAATAAAGGCCCTTTCTTTTTTATTCTCTTCTCCTCCAATCATGCTGATATATATTGAACTTAGTTTAATCCATCCAAAGAATATTGTTCCAGAAGGTGGCAGTTATTTTGACTTGTATGGCAAAATGTAATCTGCTCGTCATATTCTTGAGGCTTTTCAGGGCTTTGCACCTTTTGGTAAACCTTTAAATGTAAAAAAAAAAAAAAAAAAAAAAAAAAAAAAAAAAGGTAAAATTGAAGTTTTTAATAATGAGCCACATTGTTGGCATGCATGTTTAATGTGCTATTGAGATGCCCTGGGTGCTAAAAATATTGCTTTAAGTGTCCCTCTTTCTTATCACAAAAAGTTGGGCAGTATGGTGTTTTGAGAGTACGTTTGATCATCTTTGCTTATTGCCTGCCGGTCTGTGACCTCTGGTTTGCTGTCTCTTTTTTTTTTTGTTTTAGCAATCTTTCATTAACCTTGACATTTAACTTTTGTCTGTTACTGTCATTCAGACTTCAGACCACCTTACCTTGATTATTGTTCGGTCTGTCTTGCCTCAGATAATCAGGTTTCTGCTTTCACTGGAAAATGACAGTTGGATAATGAAAGTTTGAATGTGATTATAGGGCAGAGCAGGCTGCTTGGATTACTTTTTCTCTCAGGAATTTTGATAAATAAGCCTGGGTGGAAGTAATTGCTTGTTCTGCAAAACAACAACAAAAAGAGGAAGAGGATCTGTTAGAGCAGCCTACAAGGGCTCTACATGTCCCTAGTTGTCACAGTAGGCCTGATTGTTTAGCTGTCAGTCAATATCGCTGGATTTGAAAGTGAGGCTTCTGAAGCTGTTTATGTTGGCAGCATTTATGTCACATATGGAGTGTCGGGTGGGGTTTAGGGCTGTTTTATACTGAAGTGTTTCGCTACAATTTGAGATCCATTTGCCATTACAAGAAACTCCCAAAACAGAAGGATGTTTTATATAAATGCGATTTGATTTTTCCTGATAATAATTGTGCTGCATTTCTTATGCGTTTCTCCTTGTGTTTCTAGCTTCCACTATAAGATTAGCCCCTTTTGTGGTAGTGGGGTGCTCACTCCTATTCAATGGCTTGTCATGTATTAAAAGGACATTCCAAGTGTGCTGCTTGCGTATCATCAATAGAACGATGATCTGCAAGTAAAAAGACAAAAGTGCTCCTTGTGTGTATAAGTAGATAGGGGGTATCTCCCCCATATACAGAGATGCTAATCTTATTTGCATGATGCTGTCATCAGGCAAATAAGATGAGCATCTCCGTATATTATTGGCGGCTCAACTGATCAAGTTTTGGTGGACAAACCCCTTTGATAAGGTGCAGGATGTCAGGATCGTCATCCCCAAGTCATTCAGGAAATTCCGTTAACCTTGGATTCCAAATGGAAGCTGAGTTCCTGCTCACCAGATGTTCCCAAGCAGAACTTCAGGCAACGACATCAATAGGAAGTTTAATTTATCTATTAACAAAGTAAAAATGCATGCTAGACCTGGCCTGTTTTACAAGGATCGTCCTCACTTCTTCAGAGGATACATTGAAATGGTTATAGACACAATCAAATACAGGGTTATATAGTGCATGTGATTGTCTAATTATCTGAAGTTGGTCAAATGGAGCAACGGAAAGTAAGTCTGCCTAACAGGGATTCTCCTGCTGTCGAGTGAAAGGCCATCTCTCCACTTAAAATGATCTTTCTGAGCTTGATAAACTGTCAGGTTTCCTGTTGGTTTAAGGAGCAGACTTCATCCATCACGATTGTGTTCTATAGAAAAGTCATCAGTTGCTAGGCAGATTATGTAAAATTAACAGAGAAGGAGTTGGTTACTAGGGAAAAAGGACAAATCACAAATACTGGTTGTGTTTCATAGAATGGTCATCAGTTGCTAGGCAGATTATGTAAAACTCACAGGAAGGGAGGGGAACATTATAATAGAAATCGATCCAAAGAAAGTGGCATGAGCTGGCCAGTAACTAGGGTTGTTGGGTTACACGTTTAAGGTTATTTGGTTAAGGGATTAGTTGTTCTCTATGACACTCACTATTATTAGGAATACTGATTAATACAATGAGTAAGATTTAAGAAGATTTAATTTTTCAGTTTTACTCTTTAATAAATATTCCTAATATTTGTGAGTTTCATAGATAATAACTAATGATGAGGCAAACGTGATTTATCCCCTTTGGATGTAATCTGTTCCTTATACTAATAGGAAACCTGACAGTTTTTTGAGCTCAGAAAAATCTTTTAAAGTGGAGGGTCTGCCTGTTACTCATTAGCATGAGAATCCCTGGTAGACTTACTCATCCATCACTCTGAGGGGTGGACTTACTTCCAGCTCCCCTCAGAGGCAGTGTTTACATTCGAGGTAAACAGCAATATAAAGTGATGAATCAGTATTCCCCACATTCACAGCTCTTCTTGTAGAAGTTAACAGTGAAAGCATCTGTTATCCTTTCCAAACAGCAAGTGATATGCAAACAAAAGATATGTATGGAATTGTCTTTGTGATGGCAATTCACTAGTAGCTTTTGTTTGCAAATATGCTGGTTAGTTCAGGCACTCTGTAATATTAGATGGCCTGAGAGCTATTCCCACAGGGTACAGTTGTTACCTGGGCTTTGCTTTTGGCACTCTGTTGTCTGCTGCTGATCCACAGAGTGAAATACAGTTTAAATGAGCAAATCCTTCTTTTTTTCTTACCATATCTCAAATATTTATCATCTTTATTGATATCTAATTGCTCATGTCCTTAACAGGTCTGTTTAGTTGGTGACTGTGTCGGAGGAATTTTAGGATTTGATGCCTTATGTTACACCAATCAAACAGTTTCTGAAAGTCAGAACAGCAGTCGAAGAGGAAGTGTTGTGAGCGTTCAGGTACTGCACCTTGTTTAGTTTCTCTTTAACTGAAGATGGAATTACATTTGTTTGCCCAATATTTTATACATTTCTTAGGATTTTTATTTCTACATCTTATGGTGAGCAGCATCTTTGATCTCTAGTCTGTTATCTATGAACATGTTTGTATTTTACATGAAAAAAAAATGAACATAGTGCAGTGTATGCATCAATATTTCTGTTTCCTTGTCAAAGGAGCCACGCTCAGTCCTGAAATGTTGAAATATGTTTTTATGCATTAAGCTGATTGTTATATGCTGAAAACAAACTAAACTGCAACAGCAATGACTGACCCCTGTTGATTTGGACAAATCCATAAGGCTTATGGCTACAAAACTCTCTTATCTAGCCATGCACTTGTAAGGAGTTTTGATTGTGAAAATCGTTCCACCCGTATGGACCCTAAAAAGTATAAATGCCAAGTTCCATCACTCTAGTTAGGTGGTTAGTTTATATTTCAATAATTTTTATTGGTTTTAACATAGAACCAGAATAACATTACAGTTACAGTAATGAACCATGAAGTACATTGCTGTTTACAAGCATAAGATAATGTAAATACAATGCATATTAGGAAAGTAATAGCATGACAACATGAATCTTGAAACTGTGGAAGCCTGTGAGAATTGAATAACAAGTATCAAAAGGTTGGCGTATAAAGGACAACCCCTAACCGAGCAATTCGGTTTTTAGAAAGGCTGAGTGTTAGTATACTTAGCAACTTGGTTAGGGAAGGTGGCGACTGCCCATTCACAACACCAAAAATGGTTGGGCAGGGCCACCTTCCCTTAGGTACAACTGAACGCTTGTGAGGTCTTGTCTCCGGCGAGACAGGATCTTTATTGCAATCTTAGAAGGACTGCACTTATGACAAGATGGTTCCTAGGAAAGTAGGCATATTTGGGGTTGTAATATCAGTATGGGTCCGTAAAGAATTATACCTTATCAGGTTGTCAGTTCTTAAAGCGGAATATAACCCTGCATTTCAACTTTGCTCTAAAATATTATTTACAGCATATTATATGCAAAAAGCATTTTTTTTTTTACTAGACCAGCATTGGAAGGGTTAAACACAGACGTTTCAAGTTCCGTGGAGAGATATGCAGAAGTTCAGATTGTTACATTCTATGTATCTATTGATAAACAGTTACACACTCTTTGGCAGTCCTCCAAGCTCCTTCTCAGTCAGAGAGATGAGTCACATTAAACACTTAGATACATTTCTGTAAACAAAATGTATCTCTTTTTAGCTTCGGATGCGTCTGCAGAAATCTAAAGGAACTTTAAAGCCCTGTGTAACCCTTCCAATGCTGGTCTAGTAAAAAAAAAAATGCTGGTTGCATATAATATACTGTAAATAATGTTTTAGAGCAAAGTTGAAATGCAGGGTTATATTCCGCTTTAAACGAAGGTAGGTAAAGAAAGAAAAATAAAGAAGGAAAAAGAAGTATAGAGAAGAAGGTCAAGACCACGAGAGCGGGGGCCCACCAATCCTCCTACAAGAAAAAGATTATGGATTTGTCTCATTAGCCCAGGTGAGTAGTGTCAGTAATGTCCTAATTGGGAACTCATCTCAGACCCTAACATATAATTGGTAAGGGGGAACCATATCTTATCAAATTTTTTCATACTGTCCATTATTCTAGCTTTGAGCTTCTCAAAAATAAGATGTGACAAAGTCTCTGTTTAACTTGATCAAAGGATAAAGTTGTAGTGTTCCAGGAAGCAGCAATTATTAATATTGTTGCTGTAAAAATAAAGTTAATCAGAGCATTTTGAGTGGAGGTCAGGTTCAGATACGGGAGGCCTAGAAGTGTATGAGCAGGATTCTTGGGAACAGGAGTATTAAGTAATGACGAGGCCCATGTGCAGACCCTTATCCACAATCTATTTGCTTTTTTGCATTTCCACCAAATGTGGTCATGTGTACCAACCTCTGTACAACCCCTGAAACAATTAGAAGTGGAGTTTGGTTTAATTTTTGACAATCTTTGTGTAACTAGGTACCACCTAAATAATAGTTTATAATTGGCTTCAATCAGATCAGCATTCACAGAAAGGCGGGGATAGGTGGTTAGTTTAATGAAACAGATTGCATTTTTAAAAAAATGTTCATTACCATGTACACAGTAATGTTTAGGCAGTACAGGAAGGAAATTGTCTTACAACTGCACCAAAGTGGACCATTTTAGCACTAGCATATGTGAACATTTTAATTCATTTCGACATCACTTACAGGTCTTGTGTACACAAACTTTTGAGTTCAATTTCAGATCAGAATCAAATTGGTCTGACTGCAGGTGAACTGCATTTGCATGCCTGTTGACTAATTTGGGCTTGTGTGCATGGAATTGGTCTCCAACTGAACTAAAAAAAATCCTGTTTTCGTAAACCATCATTGAAAGGACCCCCCCCCCCCCAAAAAAAAATGGTTAAAATCAGTTTACCTCAAGAATAAAATTGCCAGGTTAATAAGCAAGCACTTTATTGAGTTAAGCCTACTTCTTCGGGTCAGTACACACAGCTTGGAGCCAAGTAGCCCTGTTTGGCACTCCAAGCTGCGTTTGACTTGCTCCGAGACATTGTGTACTAGAAAAAGTTGTCCTTCAGGGCATAGCTATGTCAAATTTTTATTGCCTACAATTGTCCCCAGGGCAATGACTACAGGCCTGTATAAGTACCAGGCACTTATGACACACATGCTCTATTGTTGTTGCGGTTGTTGCAGCCTGGTTTTATGAGTATTTATTTTCTTGTATTTTCTTTCCCCTTGATCAGATATACTACACTATACAGGGCTCCCAGTTTCTCTCAGTTTTTTTCCCCTCTAGAAGACCTACCTATAGTTTATGCAAATTGCTACTTCCAATAGGAGCTAACGATATTGTGTATACATTCACAACTAAATTACAAAGATAAAATATTTAGCAGTATTTTATATAGGAAAATGGCTTGTAGACTCAGCTTTGTCAAGTAATATCCTTCTCATAGATAGATTATATTAGATTAAGCCTTTTGAATTACTCTGTTAAAGGACTCTGGAAAATAAGCATCATGGTTCAGTTTCTAAATATTCATTTAGGATTAGTTCACATTAGGAACACCATAAGTTGAACAGTTTCTATATATTTAAACAAAGGCCTAAACATTTTTCTATCCATCCATGCTATCTTGGTTATCTAAGCTTGAGGTGTTAATTGACACCTGTAGTGAGAAGGATATGATAGCTGCCTTATTTAAAATGTTCCGTAATTGAGTATATTGAATATCTCCAGACACCTGATATTGAAGTGAGAGGAATCCAGAGGCTACCATCTTCATTCCCTTTTAAACAGTGCCAGTTGCCTGGTTGTCATGCTAACTTTTGACTCACACACCTACAACAAGCATGCAGCCAGTGGAGTCAGAGCAGAGTCATCATTCTGGACCAATTACTTATAGTGTTCAGCACAGAAGTCAGGCAACTGGCTTTGTTAATAAGGGAACGAAGATGGCAGCATCCATACTCCTCTCACTTCAGTTTTCCTTTAATGCTGGGAATATATGATGAGTTTTTTTTTTCCGGCAAATTCAGACTGCTCGATTTTCCAATCCTGTTTCCAATTGTTTTTCCCATCGATTTTCCGATCCATTTTCCATTTTTCTGAACTCAACATGTATTCCCAACATTAGACCTTTTAGCATGTCTGTGTCTGACACCTAAATCTATGCCTAGATCTAAAGGCACGTACACACGCCGTATTTTTTCAAACGATGGGTCCGTCAGACCCTCCCACGAGGTGGTCATTCTGCTGACAGTTACACGTGAGTACAAGCTGTTGGCAGACTGATAAGACTGTTTTTGACTGATCCACTCGCCGGATCAGTCAAACACAGTCTTATCAGTCTGCCGACAGTTTGTACTCACGTGCAGCTGTCGGCAGAACGACTGCCCTGCGTAAGGGTCTGACGGGACCCGTTGTTTGAAAAAATACAGCGTGTGTACGTGCCTTAAGCCTGCCTGTGTGAGACATATGAATTCTATGTTTACATTTACCTAGAGGCACTTATCTCCTCTGTACTCTAGGCTATTGTCTGTTGTTTTTACTGTTTCCTCCAGGACACAGATCTGCTGTCTCCAGGCATCAGTGTTAACAACAGCTACTGCTCCAGCAGTTCAAACCTGGAGACCAGTCGACACTTGAGCCGTAGCAACATAGACATACCTCGAAGCAATGGTGAAGATTCAAGGAAACCTCTTCCTCGTAAGAGAAGCGATTCCTCAACGTATGAGCTGGATACCATCAAACAGCACCAAGCTTTCCTCTCAAGGTATGTATGATAGATCCAGAAGCACAGTGCACACTGTGCTCCTTGCCTACACAAGGCTGGTGAATTTAGGTACCCCACAGCCATTGATATTGTTCATGTGTGAGTGTGCTACTATTTCATCATTTGTTTACTGTGAGGCCATATAATTTGCTCCAGAAAACAGAATGGGCACTATTGCCAATAGATAAACTTCTCCTTAGCAAAACCAGAATAGAAACTGTCCCTTTTAAAGTAGACCTGAAATTTGCATTCCCAAAATAAAGATTAGGTCACAGTGTATGTATACCACATGCTGTAGACACACATCTTTGTACGACTTCTGAACCACCCATGGTAAAATCAATGACTCTATATGAACACTAGTTTCTGTTGCATCAGTTTCTGCTATGCGTCAGTTTCTGACACATAATAGATTTTACTGCAATAGTCTTTAGCGCTCTGACATCTGGAATGAATGAGGAGCCATGCCGATTGCCTCCTGAGCACATGATCGCTATGATCTCAAATTTCTATTTATTACCACTGCAGTGTACCTAAAAAAAAAAGAATTACGTAATGTTTACATTTATGCATAGAAAACATGAATTAATCTGTTTCTGAAGGCCTTACTGCTGCAATTTGAGATATTTACATCTTCTGGAAAAAAAAAATCAGAAAATACAGTTTTTGTTTTTTTTTAAAAGCATACTTTTGCTTAAAAACACAAGCAAATCCCAGATTTATTATAATTTAATGGTACAGAAAAGCGTTATTTGTCCTGAACAAAACAAGACTAAATGTGTTGGAATAGATGAAAACTTGCCCAAGATCGTTCAACTCAAGCAAAGCCGTAGCAGAAATGAAAAAATTGGCTTGGGCCTGAAGTGGTTAATATCAGCTGCCAGTGAGCAGATATTTGTGGATCATTATTCTATTAGTCATTTCATTTCTCAAAATGACTATTCACATCCATGCTGTCGTCTGAGGTAGGTGAAGCTCCCACCCACTCAGTGGTTCCAGTGGCTTACCAGCTGGCAATGTGACTCTCCTCAAAGCTACAACCGACAGGAAAACGTCCCCGGCAGCAGAACATGCTGTGAGGTTTGGGTTAAATGTTCTGTTGATTCTGTGGTTCAGCTCAGTGTAGATATCCTCATCTCTGATCACAGACACAAGCTCTATTTCCAGCCACCATCACATTTACTTTGTATCAAGGTAGACGAGTCGTGCAGCAGAAAAACACTTTTCTGCTATAGTCTTTGATGGGTCACCCTGTAATGGAGCTGAAGTGAGTAATTCTAGTGGGAGCTATTGGGGGAACTGTCTGTCTACATTCACACCACTACAGAGGAGATGAGTAGACCAACAAAAATGGCCATTCCTGTTAAATACGGCAGATACAGTAATGTTCTAAAAGGTAATTACAGCCAGAGATGTAGTTGGCACTTTCGTTGGGAGCAGACAGTCAGGTACCTTAGTTGGTATCATGCATGTAGCTAATGTGAGGCAGTTGTGTTGTGTCTGTGGTAGAGTGATAAGCTGAAGAGCCCTGTGATAAGCCCAGCATACGATGCCATGCAACAAACCAGAGAGGATTTGTTTAGCCTTGAGACCCTGGACTGCAGTGTGCTGTATTCTTCCTTTGGCTGGTTGTTTGGTCCTGCCAGAGGGATACTGGACGTTGGGACTAATGTGAACTGCACCTCTATTGGGACTGCTGGGATCTGTTGTACACCCTTTGGACTTTTGGTATTCCTAGACCTGCTAGGACTTTGAGACTTGCCAGACCTCATGGAAGGTGTGTCACTAGCGGCATTTGATTTTTCAAAGAGCGACGCAGCAGAGCTTACTCCCACCAGTTCACCGGTGCTTCCTCCTGTGTCTTCTATCCACTGTCAGGGCTTCTCCCTGTCTCTTCAATTTCGTGGGGACACGTGTCACTTCGCAAACTCGAGGGACCAAACACTAGGGGCATCTAGTGGTCACGTAAGGTAGGTGCCATGGTGCTCCTAGTGTTTGGCTCCCCAGGAGTAAAGAGACAGAGAGAAGCCCTGACTGTGGAGATAATGCACAGGAGGAAGTTCTGGTTGACAGGTGAGAGTATTCGCTGCCTACACCACATGGCCCGGGGGTGGGGGGGGGGGGGGGGGGCAAAGATGGGGAGACCCGGCAGGCAGTGGACACAGATTTTCAATTGATTTCATGCTGATATCTATTGAAAACCTGTGTAGTGTGTGGAGGGATTCGGTCATATATCTCTCTAATTATTATCTGATTATAGTGGGATCTATATTTTTGGGCCATATTGACCAGTGCATGGCCAGCTTTATATAGGACTGTAGGTTTCACAGACCTGTACAGACTGAGGGATTATATCATCCATAAAAAAGTAACGTACACAGACGTATGACGTAACTGAACTGAAAATAAGGACAGAAGAGCTTACATTCAACATATATAGTAGTAAAGGAGTTTTACTAGCAGTAGCTGTGTCATATCGAGAAAGCTGGCAATCTGAAAAGCGTTTAATAATTGAGCCTAATTTGCCTGAATCTTCTCCTGTGTCTGCTTGTATTTCTGCTTAAAATGATCCAGCCTGTAATCCAAAGAATACATTAACTAATTAGATAAAATGAGAGCAATAAACTCCAGGCAGCATAACTATGTAAGGAATGGGAGCAATCAGAAAATTCATTGTGACCTTATAAGGTTGTAGTATAAGAAGAGAAGACAAAGGAACATTCTCCTCTCACTGGACAGGTTTAAAAGAGGAACCCCATCTGGCACGCTTGGAACTTTTTTTTTTTTTACGGAAATTGCTTGTACTTTGCACCAGTTTTGGATGAACTCTGTGTTCCAGTTTGTCATCAGTTGGTGGTTTGTTTTTTATGCTGATTTGTTTTTTTTTTAGTTATGTCTGACAATCAGACTTTTGGGAGGGAAATAAGATATTTGTTAAAAAAACTGATTTAATATACGGTAGGGTATTGTTAATATACGGTGTATCATTGATATGTAAGCCATTATCTAACTTTGTGTTAGTAAAAAATGACCTTGTCATTTCAAACAGCAGCAAACCGTTTTTGAGATGTGTTTGGTAATTCAAACCATGTTTTCTTCCCACAGCATCATGTGTAAAGAGCACTCTCCAAATTCTTATTTTTCATCCTCTGACCTAGTCATCTGTAGACACAATCTGTCACCCCTTCCTGTCAGGTGCTTGCTCTCAAACAGCAGTCTATCAACAGCAGACAGACTGTAATGTTTGGTCAAATCATTGTAACGTATGCAGCTGTCCTGGAGGGAATTTGATATTTTGTTATAAACGTTTACATACCTTTAACGTGTAATGTATTCCAAATTTTACTTTGGCTTCAATTCATCAAAGGGTGTTCGATAACAAAATCCCAGTCCTTAAAGGGAACCTTAACTGAACGGGGGGTATAGAGTTTTACTTACCTGGGGCTATTACCAGCCCCCTGCAGCAGTCCTGTGCCCTCGGCGCCGCTCTGGAATTCTCTGGTCCCCCGCTGTCACATAGTTTCGTTTTTGACGACTCACCAGTCGCCGGCCGCCATGCGTATTATTGGACGCATTCACCAATGCAATTAGCGCTATTGCGGACCGCAACGCGTACAAAAATATCTACGCATCTACGCATATCTACGCGTGTGGAATGCGGCAACGCGTATTTTTGTACGCGTTGCGCTCCGCAATAGCGCTAATTGCATTGGTGAATGCGTCCAATAATACGCATGGCGGCCGGCGACTGGTGAGTCGTCAAAAACGAAACTAAGTGACAGCGGGGGACCAGAGAATTCCAGAGCGGCGCCGAGGGCACAGGACTGCTGCAGGGGGCTGGTAATAGCCCCAGGTAAGTAAAACTCTATACCCCCCCCCCCCCCATTCAGTTAAGGTTCCCTTTAAAATACCGCATTCGGTATTTTACACTTCACTGTGCTAATTCATCAATATTTTCACATGTGTGGTAGAGGTTCGTTAAGTTACCGAAGTACTACGGCTTCAGTTCATCAAAGGCTGTTAGATAACAGCAGAGCAGTGCAGAGCAGCTTGGAATGTCTCTGTGTTGTTACAAGCTGATAACAATAGAAGGCATCCAGACATCCCTTTACATGTAAAAGTGTGTTATATTTACTGTTACTTATACTGCCTCTGCTGCTCTGAATCTGTCCATCAGTGTTTCTTAACATTTTACTTATTTGCCACAACGTAGATAAACTTCCTGGAGACATTACAAATGCCATGCTTGGTGATTTCACCACTTGCATCTTTGCATATTCAAACAGGGACTCAAAGGGTTAAACCACTGAAGGACATCTGGGGATATCTTTTGTCCCGTTCTCTCTGCTCACTGCCTGGGGGGTCTGGAAGCTTGTGTGGAGAAGCCTGTGTGACCTATCAGCACCTATCAGCGGCACTTGCAGGAGAACAGGGGCTGTTTCTATTGGCTGCCTGCTCCTGCTAATCATGAAAACATTCACACAGAAGGCTTTCGAAGCCTGTAAGGACAGGGAAGAGCTTGAGATAAACACCGAATGTGCTAGCGAATGTGGTAACCTTGATGAATTAACATTTACTGACATTTGCTGACATGTGTTGAGCACAAGTCGGTAATTTATCTCATTGCTCTGTGATTTCAGCTTCTCATTCGGTAACAGCTTTGATGAATTAACATTTTCTTAAGTGCTCCGTTAACTCAGCTGTTTTCAGCATTACCGAATGCGGTAATGCTTGATGAATTGAAGCCTTTGTCCACTGTCACACTGACATAGCGTGATTACCATGAAACATCACTAGTCTTATTTGAGATCTCACAGGGGTGACTTTTTTGCATGCCTGTGTGACGAAAATTAATTACTAGGGTTCTTCTACCTCTTACATGTTGAACTTTGGCCCACACTGCCATCAGATTTGGTCTGCAAGTGGTTTCCCACCTTTGCTGTACATTTGGCCCACAAGCCCATGAGTACTAAGCCTATACGGCTAAGTGCTGAAACTATGAAGCCACAGGGTGAAGGGGAGTGGGGCCACTAGACACCAATAAACTGTTTAGGGGAGGGAAGGGGGACATTAGACACCAAAAAACTGTATAGGGGAGGGAAGCACTAGACACCAAGAAACTGTAGGGGGGGCAGCAGTGATACAAAAAAACTGTATATAGGATGGAGGCGGCCATTAGACACCAGGGAACTGTATAGGGGAAGGGGGGGGGGGCACTAGACACCAGGGAACTGTTTATGGGAGGGAGGTGCGCCCACTAGGCACAAGGAAAATGTATAGGGGAGGGGGCATTAGATACCAGGACCGTGTATAGGGGAGGGTGGAGGGCACTAGACACCAGGGAACTGTATAGGGAAGGTGGGTGGCTACTAGACATTGAGGTTGGCCTGTGCCTTCACACCAGGGAACTGTATTAGGAGGGAGGGGGGGGGGGCACTGGCCACCAGGACCCTAAATAGGGGAGGGCACTAGACACAGGGAAATGTATAAGGGAGGTAGGAGACCATTAAACATCGAGGTTGGCCCATGACTTGGTCACAGATTTTAATTTTGGCCCACTGTGTATTTGAGATTGACACCCCTGCCCTACATGGATATTTGGTACTCTAATAGTAGAGTTCCATGACTAATGTCCTCTACCTTTATGTATGACCAGATTTGTTTGAAAGGAATTGATAACACAGTATGCAGAGATATACCCTATCATGTGACAATCCAGCTGTGATGATGTTAAACTCAGCACTTTCAGGCATTTCCTTGTCTTTTTTTGTTTTCCAAGTTTACATGCAAGTGTCCTCAGAAATGATCCAGGGTCTCGAAGGTCAAGTAGCTCAACAATGTTGGATGGAGGCAGCATTGGAAAGTTTGACTTTGAGATCACAGACTTCTTTCTGTTTGGCTCTCCTCTTGGACTAGTTCTGGCTCTAAGGAAAACAGTGATTCCTGCACTTGACAGTAAGTATTAAATAAATACACCAGTTTAGCTTTCCAATCTTAACTTTTTATATATTTCCTCTATATCAAATACAATGTGTAAAAAGAACCAGAAAAAAACATGGAAAGTATTATATTTTATATGCTCTTAATGCTATTTTTGTCTGCTCTCCTGCCTTTAACCTACAGCACTGTTATGCCACTGAATCAGGGTTACAAACCAATGCAATTACTGTGTATACAGAATAAGGGTACAGTTCTACACAGTGGTATTGTTTGGATTTACTATTATTTGCACATTACATCACCCTACACAGTCTGTGGATTTGTCAGACAAGCGGCATACCACAGATGTGTTGAGAGGACTTAATTTGAACTACTGCTCTGTTTTAACAAACTGTCTTTTCATTATATTGCATTTTCATATAGCGCCTGGGAGCGTTCTGCGCCTGTGCAGTACTACTGCGCAGGTACAGAAAGCTCTCGGCTGTGGGAGCACGGCAGCATGGCACACAAGAGGGCAGGTGGCCAGATAATTGTCAAGGATGACAAGACAATGGAGAGGACGGCGAGGAAGCCCCAGGTAAGTATAAATACACCAATACTTAAACAGGAGCTGTCAGCCATACTATCTCAGAAAAAAACCCACATATATAAGTAGATAAATACTTGCTCTACTTACATAACATATGTATCGCCCTGTCCACGTTTTGATTTTAGTATTTTTTCTACAGTAAAAAAAGAGAAAATCCTTCTTAGCATTTCCCATTTTAAGTGTGGCTATTTTGAAGCCAATCCTGATGACATTTCCTCCCTTACTCTCCTCTGCCTGATTGTGTATTGATTGGCCCACTCTCCACTATAGGAAGTTCATTGTCTCTGCATGAAAAATATTGGCCAACCAGAGAGGAACAGAGATGTGGGAGGGGAAAACTGGAGGGAAAGAGGCTTCAGCCAATCAGGCTGCATTAGTTAAGTATGAGGGGAAGTAGAGAAGCAAAAAAGGACAACCCAGCATGCTCTGCAACTTCCTTTTTGTGTACCAAATTTTGTGTGTACCAAATAAGCGTCAGGTAAGGCCCGGTTCACATTAGCGGGCGCCGTCCGGAATCGCCGTGCCGGAGCCGGACCGCATGCGGGACGGACGGAATGGATGCACGGCATAGCAATGAAAGCCTATGCGTGCGTTCACATGCGTCCGTTTCGACCGGATCCGGACCGGATCCGGACTCCGGCATAAGACCCAACATGCGCTATTTTTTGGTCCGGCTCCTCCGGCAGCCGTATCCGGGGCGGAGCTGGACTGCACCATCCGGCCAATACAAAGCAATGAGAACCGGAGAGCGCACAACACACTGGCTAAAAATCCGGATGTTCTACCCCACTTCCTATGCGGATTGTTGCGGCGATTTTGGATGGGGATCCGGTCAGGTCATCCGGTCCGTTTGGCAGAGAACCGCAAGTGTGAACCGGGCCTAAACTGGGGAATGATCATTTATCAACAAAAAAAAGTAATAGTGATTTTAACTTTTGGATTGGTTGGTTAGCATCCGTATTACTTGTTTACCAAATAAAAATAAAGAATTGATTTTTGATTTTATGCCCGACAGTTACACTTTAAGGTCTCTGTTTCATTTACCTAAAGCGTTTCTCTTTAACTATACAAGGCAAGTGTGTAGACTGCTGGATGCATGCACGTATTTTATATGTATGCACTAAAGCTGTTAATAGACGTTTGCCCACCATTGTATTAATTTGCTACCAGTTTTAGTACTCATGTTTTTCATGTAAGGATTCTCCCTTTAAGGCATTATTATTTTGCTGATTTCAGTTTACCAGCTCAGACCTGGATGCCAGCAGGTTTACAATCTCTTCCACCCAGCTGATCCCTCTGCGTCCCGTGTAGAGCCACTTCTAGAAAAGAAGTTCCATCTTCTGCCTCCTTTCAGTGTCCCCCGATACCAGAGATTCCCATTGGGGGATGGCAACTCTGCACTTTTGGGTAAGTCATGAGACTTTTCAGCAGCACGCATCTTGTTGGTGTGTGTTAAATCTTATAACGGAGTCTACTTACAGGATGAACTGAGTTATGTGTATATAAGCAGTTTCCATGCGAGTTTCCATGTGACTTCATCCATTAAGTTATGTTAAATATGCATCCTCCTAATTTAGTTATAATTCATAGAGACCTTCTCCTAGACAATTGCTCATCTGCAGTGCCATCATAGCTACAAGAAGCAACTCTTAGAAACATTAGACTTTCTTGATGTTGGAAACACCACATATAATGCAAACCCACACATTCTTTAGCTTAGTACATACTAGATGCTATAAAATGGCGTGGCATCATCTATAGAGAGAGGAAATAATATATTATTAGAATGAACTAGAGCAGACCAAATTAGCTCAATCATTTCTTGGCTTTGCTTTACAAAGAGACATTTAATCATCCTGAAACTAGGAAGGTCCATTATTCACCCAACATACACTTCCATTATTACTAGTGCTGCCTATGGGACAGTTTAGTGCATATTATTATGTTTTTCCATTTATGTATTAAAAAAAAAAAACCTACATTATCTAGGCTATTCACACTTGATCTCTCGTGTAAAAAATATTGGCTTTATCCTGTTATAACCAATAAAGTTTTAAGTTAGTGTTCGCAGATACCAGTATTGAGTTACATGAAGGGATTCCCTACAGTGTGTATCTTTTGCAGCTAACCTATCACTGTACAGGCTCCAGTTTGCCAGTGTTTCATACCCATCACTTCACTGCTTTTTAATGTGGAAGCGTAGGCGAAACCTTATTTTAAAAAATCCATTGGGGAAAGTTTAGAACCCCTGATAGTTTCATTGCTGTCTGTGTCTTCTAATGGAAGATATGCTGCTGACATTGCAGGATGTTGGATTATTCTTCCCAAAGGAAAGGGAATTTACACTTTTAATAGTGAACCTGTGTTCAACTGCTAGAATTGAGACGTTAGCCTATGACTGAAATTGTGCCCGCCCCTTATTCCCTCAGTAAGGTGTTCCTATTGGCCAACTGTCACTAAACTAGCATCCAGAAATCCTGTTGCAATGATAACCTGACTGAAGGAGGTGTTAATTAGACTATGGAAGCAACTTGGCAAGGGAGGAAGGGAAGGTCAGTTTACGCACACTGAAAAACAATTGGCATACGATGACTTCAACCAAACCAGAGAGGGCATCTAATATGTTTCTCTCAGTGGTTCTTAGTCTTACTTGCTCCACTCAACCTTAAAAAAAATCCACATTTAATGGTTAAGTATTTGCAGAATATTTTAAAAATTAGCATCAGATTCTCCAGGCCTGTCACTGTTGTCTGCAGATTTTACTGTGCCAAAACAATTCAGCTGTGCAGTGTAACCAGTGTCATGCTGGATATACACCATGCATTTCCGCGTTCGATGCGGCCGTCGATACGCGTCGATTCGATTATTTCCGAACGAATTTCGATGATTTTTAGGTCGAATGCCATGTAAAGTATGGCAAATCGACCTAACGATCCATCGAAGCTTCAATCGGACTTGTCGGAAATAATCGAATCGACGCGTATCGACGGCCGCATCGAACGCGGAAACGCATGGTGTGTATCCAGCATAAAGGCTATGGTGAATGGAAGAACCTGTAGCAGACACTCTGCAGCTGGCGTACATGGGCACAAGTTGCTTAAGTGCGTCATAGCTATTACAAATAGGACTGGTTTAGCAATTTCTAAAGTTCCCCATAAGAAATTTGTAAAGGAACTCAAATCAGCAACTACATTGGGTAACATTAGCAGCAATTTTCAAGAAATGTGTCAGTTACAACGTTTCTTATGTGCTGTAGAACAATGACTGTACGCTACAAGATGCTGTATTTCAAACAAACTTTTTAAACTCATTTTCATATATGCTGCAGCCTTAACCATCTTCTCTACTCTATTTATTAAAAAAAAAGAGGCTACAGAGAGCACTGACAGATCCTTGTACATCTCATCTTCATCTTTTACATTGTAGCAGAGGTGTCTGGATTGAGGGTAATGTATTCCACCCCTGCCCGCCCACATGACTGTATGCTAGCCTCATCACCAGTTGATCAGCTGGCTCATAACTAGGTGAGGTGAAGGGGTGTGGCTATAGTCACTGTGGTTGGATGGTGGTGGATGCTCTGATGCAGCAGGTTTGTCAGAAGTATCTCCAGCCTTGGGCATTTTTTGAAAGCGAATGCAGCAGAGTGGGATAGTATAGCTGCATAGATTGTAGCCTTACCCTTAGATGACACTGTCAGAACTGCAACGGGTTATCCTTAAAGAGACACTGAAGCTCAAAAAATATATGATATAATGAATTGGTTGTGTAGTACGGATAGTTACTAGAAGATTGGTAGCAAAGAAAATATTCTCATATTTTTTTTCAGTTATATAGTGTTTTTTTTTTATAACATTGCATCATTCTCTAATATTTGCAGTTTACACACTACTCAGCATTCTAAATGTTTTTACAGAGCAGTCTTGTGAACTTTTAATCTGTCCTCTGGAGAGGAAAAGTAAATACATTGCCAGACACTTGAGATAACAAGCTTCAGAAGACAGAGCTCTCTGCGACTTTGAAAGTTGTGAAGCTCAGTGGCTCTTTTGCATAGATAACAACTGGAGTTTATTAACTCTTCCTGTGCTGGAAACAATATTAGACTTATGTCTCTGCTGCTAATGTTTTATTTCTTAGCTGTACTACACATATAAATCATTATATCATCATTTTTTGTTTCCGCTTCAGTGTCTCTTTAAGCCACAGATATTTCAACATCTTTGTATAAGCAGCACTAGATTTGTAGAGTTAGGTTCAGAAAACATAAGAATTCTAATAAAAATGGGTAATAATATGAGAGTATAAAGGGATTGACCACTGATAATGTTTACTAAACGCGTGGTCTTTTTTGGTGTATCTTTTCATGTAAAATAAACCATAGACTTTTGTCTTTTAAATTGGATTTTTTTTGTAGATAGGAGAAGGGTTTGGACTTCTTCATTGCTGTTTATATCCCTATAGCAAGGACACTCTTTATTTCCAAACACCAGTAATCTGATCCTAACTGAGGACAGGAAGTGGCAAGGAGACAGCAAAGCTTTTAAGCCATTACTTAAATCAGAACTACAGTGTAGAATAACATTTAAATAATGCTGTCTCCAAACTCCTTATAGACTGTGCAGTTCTCCAATATGCCTGAGACTGAACAGTAATGTCATCTGTGGAAAGATATGGTTACATTCATCTAGAGCTGCCATCATCTTTCATAACATCTAGTTCAATCTGTAAGCACCATACCACTATTTGTAGAATCAGTTTTGTTTCCATCATTTTAGCTTTCAGTGAGAATTTCTATAAACCCTCATCTTCTGCATTTAGTGTTAAGAAAACAGTCAGAAGCCTAGGGTGCTCAGTGCTGTGGTTCAGCACCCACAGCTTAGTGACTGAAACTAGAACTATTAACCCTTTCAGACACTTTTCTTCTGCATAGGACTTAATAATGTGGCTAATCCATTGAAGCACAGGGCAACATACACATAAGGATTACGTTTGCCCTGTAGTAAAGTGCGCTGTAAACTGAAAAGTTCCCTTATAGCTTACAGTTGATATTATTAATCTGACAGCTCTGAGTATTGTATTCTGAAAGGTTTCTGTTATGCTTTTTAAAAGCTCTCCCTGGCACTGACGTAAAGAAACATGCTCCCTGACCTCCCTACTCAAGGACCACTATTTTGGAAGCTTATCTGTGCCTCTTCCTTTCCAGAAGTGATTTTAAAGGAGGTGACATGTGATCTGATGAGATAGACGTGTATGTATAGTGCCAAACACAAAAATAACTAGGCTGTGTTCCTTTTTTTCCTTTTCTGTCTGAAAGTGTTAAACATCAAGTATGGAAGTGATAGTTTCTGTCCAGGTCGGGACTGGGTCAGACTATAGCATAACCCTCACTAATAAGTAATTACAGCCATAAAACACTTTCCTGTCAGTAAATGGCTTCTGAGAGCAGAAAAGAGGTAAATAGGGTCAATAATTCATAGATTTGGGCACTGGCATACTTCAATGAATGTGTCATTGAGCAAAGAAAATGAAACAGTAAAAACCTAAAAACTAGTTTTAACCACTTAAAGAGACACTGAAGCGAAAAAAAAAATATGATATTATGATTTGTATGTGTAGTACAGCTAAGAAATAAAACATTAAGATCAGATACATCAGTCTAATTGTTTCCAGTACAGGAAGAGTTAAGAAACTCCAGTTGTTATCTCTATGGAAAAAAGCCCTTAAGCTCTACGACTTGTGGAGAGGGCTGTTATCTGACTTTTATTATCTCAACTGTTACTAAACAAATTCCTTTTTCTCTGACAGAGGAGAGGTCATTAGTTCACAGACTGCTCTGAAAGAATAATTTTGAATGCTGAGTGTTGTGTAATCTGCACATATTATAGAATGATGCAATGTTAGAAAAAACACTATACACCTGAAAATAAAAATATGAGAATATTTTCTTAGCTGCTAATCGTCTAGTAATTATTCATAATACGCAACCAATTCATTATATCATATTTTTTTTTCGCTTCAGTGTCTCTTTAAGCCTATCTGGATAAACATTCTTGTCCAGATAGGCTGCGCGCAATCCTGCCGGCCACGTGCGCTCCTGCCGCTGGCCGTTATCCCAGCAATCAATAAATTGGAATTATAGATCCCATTCATTGATCGAAGCCCCCGCAGAAAAACAGTCAGCCTCTTATCAGAGGCTGTGGTTTTTCTGAGTTAAAAAAAGTTTCCCGTCCTCCTAATGCTTCCTGGGAGCGTGATCGTACGCTTCCAGGACTTTTTCATCTTGTGGCCAAATAGTAAAACTACACCCACATCCTTTTTTTTATTAAATACATTTTTTTACATTTAAAATTAGCTGTTTACCTCCCACACCAAAAATTACCTAAATACAATTTTTAATTAAAAAAAAAAATTACAATTAAAAAAAAAAACAAATAGTTACCTAAGGGTCTGAACTTTTAAAATATGCATGTCAAAGGAGTATATTAATATAATTTTTCAAACTATGGGCTTGTAAATAGTGATGGACGCAAATTGAAAAAATGCACCTTTTATTTCCAGATAAGATATCGGCCCCATACATTGTGATAGGGACATCATTTAAATGGTGTAATAAGTGGGACAAATGGGCAAATAAGATACATGGGTTTTAATTGCTGTAGCATGTATTAATTTCAAACTATAATGGCCAAAAACTGAGAAATAATGATTTTTTTCCATTTCTTTCTTAATATTCCTGTTAAAATTGATTCAGAATAAATTAATTCTTTGCAAAATGTATCACCCAAAGAAAGCCTAATTGGTGGCGGAAAAAACAAGATATAGATCAATTTATTGTGATGAGTAGTGATAAAGTTATTGGCAAATGAATGGGAGGTGAACATTACTTAGATGCAAAACATAAGCAACCCTGTGGGCTTAAGTGGTTAAAGATAAAAGTGTGGTAGCTAAAAAAAAAAAGTCATTTTCAGGAGGAGGAGGAAAGATTCAATTGTTTTTCTTATCAGTTTATTTTCACCTCAGGTGTCCTTTAAGTATAAAGAAAATCCCTCCTGGGGAAATGCACTAATCAAAAACCTGGCAGTAAGAGGTTCAGAGCTGTCAGATTATTATATGTACTGTAATGGCTACATAGGAAGTACAATAAAGCTGCAACAAAAAATACTGCATTTAGTAAACTGCTTTTTTCACAGACTTTCATATTTATTGAAGATTTTCACTCAAAATAATTAGTTTTATAGTCTTTGGGGCATGATGGGGCAGCGAGTATATAAAGTTATACTTTTTGACTACTACAATTTTTGATTGACTTATTTAGTGGTTTCTTTTTTATTCTTGTGCAGTTAAGTATATCCCATTTTGTTGGAATATTAGTTCAGGCTGAGCTGTACGTTTAATAGAGTTTTGAATTCTTCCTGCCTTTTACACCCTTAAAGGTGGGTTCTATATGCGAGATGAAGATGAGGAGCAGAGGATTAATAAATGATATAAACCAGACCAAGATTGCTGGGAAAATCTGAATTGTATCTTCACAGTTTAGATTGCTGTAGAGATCATTTTAGAAATGGGCTGCTTCACTTATACGCCACAGGGCATGAACTAACTTGTTTTGGGTGAAGATCTTGCTTAAAGCATTTGCAAATGGAGAGCCCCTTTAAAACCTTGGCTTGTTCCTAAGGGCGGAGTCAGAATTAGTAATGTGTTTTGGAATCTGAATGTACGTTCTCTGTTACATTGTCTGGTTATATGTTTGTAGCGTATTTGTCTTGTTTTTGTTTCCCTCTCATCTCCATCCAGTCGAGGCTGTACAGAACAACCCCATCCTTCTCATGGAAGGCAGCCCAGCGGTTGCTCTCCAGCGTCAAGATGGCGTCATGGAAACCAGTATCCCCGTTCCAGTCCTAAGCTGCCAAGACACATCCAGTAAAAGCACCACTTGTGTTGAATGTGTGTATCCTCCCCTCCTATTGTCTTTGCTTCTCTGCTGTGTGATCATGCCTTCCTGAGCTGAAAGCTTTTCTTTGCAATGTTTTCATTTAAAAAAATGGATAAAGCACTATTCTCCATTTAAATTCACTGTGAGCTTTTCCTTATACGTGTTTACTTATCTATCCTTGTGCTTACAAATTTTAGTAGACGAGTATATTATTGTCATTCTATTGAAAGGAAACCCACTGTGGAAGAAATATATAGACTGCTATGACTGCCATATTAAATTGCAGCTTCTAACTAGCGTTAAGTATACACTATGCAATGTTATAATAGATTAGGTGTTAGATTCAATATAAAAATAAAATCTAATGAAAATCTACTAAGAAGACGACACCGAACATTTATATCATACTTTTCTCCCGGCAGACTCAAAGTGCCAGAGCTGCAGCCACTAGGACACACACTATAGGCAGCAGCAGTGTTAGGGAGTCTTGCCCAAGGTCTCCTCACTGAATAGGTGCTGGCTGACTGAACAGGAAGAGTGGAGATTTGAACCCAGGTCTCCTGTGTCAGAGACAGAGCCCTTACCCAGTGCACTATCCAGACTCTAAGAACAATATTGTAGGAATTCCTGCCTCTTGAGTATTGCTCTGGGTATTGGTTGTGATTGCGACTGGTATTTTCATTGCTTTGTACAGCATAGTGCAGTATAAAACTAGCGATAGAAGCAGTGGTATCTGTATTGCACTGAAATCCGATCCAATATATATTGGTGCAAAGTGAAAGAACAGGTAAATGATTAGGAAGGTACTGATCCCGCTTTACCACTGACTATATGTGTACTTCATTTTAGAATCCGTGTCTTACAACTACTTTTTTTACACTGAAATCCAAATAATTCAGAATATGAAAGTTGTTGGATTGTCAGAACAGCGAGGCATTTTGCTTTTTTCTTCATTTTTTTTTTCAATGTCATCAATAGTAGCCTTCATCATTTTTCTCTGTGCAGGGTTCCATTAAGATGTGCCACATTGAGACCACATGCTCCTAATGTCGCCTGATGCACATAAATTATAATTGACCTAATTTAATAAAGTCAACTGATGCTGAAAGGCACACAGCATTGCATGTTATTTATATATGCAGAGACTCTGAACACTTGTTAGAGAAGCTTTCGGATTAAGCGATTCTGGGAGGATTTGATGAAGGGCTTTGTCTTGCTCTATGACTTGTACATTATAGATTCTAGTGAAGTATGGAGGAAAGAGACAAATCTACTTGCATGGGCACCTAATCTATCCCTTCCCTGCTGTATAACGTTTGGCTTTTCTTGTATCCTCTCCATGTCCTCATCCAGGAACACCACAGATTACTGTGCATGTTTGTATAGGAACCTGCCATTCAATTATTCTGGACCATAGCATATCTAATTGGTGCCAGCAGATCTTTCTACATGTCATTTCTTGTTTGTTTTGCTGTGTGGCTGCATTCATTTATGTCAGATTATATCATAGGTCAAATAGTTACAGCATTATGGTAATATGTTTGCAACCAAACATATTTGTGGTTATTATGTGAGAAATATATTTACAGACACTTGGCCTCGATTCATCAACACTTAGCAAATTTGTTAACAACAGTTTGGTAAAATACCGAATTTGTTAACTTCATTTCAGGATTCATCAAAGTTATCTACAGCTGTTAGCGAACATTCGTTAACGATTCGGTAACGATTCGCTAAAACGGAAGACAGTGCAATTCATGAAAAAGAAAGTGGGCGTGGTTTAGCGTTACATTTAGGATTAGTTATCTCCTTCACTGCTCTGTCGTTATTCCTGTCAGATCATTGCTGACAGAGAAGATGGAGCCATTTGAAGTGGTTATGTATCAGCTGAGAGTGATTCAAAGGCGCAGAAGGGCAAGAATAAGGTCTGCAACCATATAAATTTGTGAGAGAATAGATTTATTTGCTATAACACGACATCTGCATTTCTCTTGAATCATCTTGTAAGAGAACACAGGCAGTGCCAGGGTTAACTAATTTTGCTAGCTGCACTATAATTTTTTAGAAAAGGCTCCTATCAAATTGTGGGATTGTCCCAACCACTTTCAGAATCCTGGTCCAGGTGTTAAGCCCTATTCAGAATGTTGCTACGTAGTGCTCAAAGGACTGCCTTTTACCCACAATTCCATGAGAATCTTATGGCCTTGTGTTAAATTACCGCTGTAAAATGGAAATATCGACACGTTACCGAATGTTTACCGAATTGTTATCGAATTCATACCGAATGCCGAAAAACCTTGATGAATACAATTAGAAATCGCTAAACTTCGAATTCGGTAATTTAACAAACTGGAAAAAGTTATCTCAAAGACAATGATGAATCGAGGCCATATGTTGGCTCATGTGTATCAGGCTGAACATTCTGAGGTAGCAGTTAGCATTGATTGATTGCTTTAAACCATGTTTTTCTGCCCATCCAAACTTCAGGAAAGGGGATAGAGAAGTCATGCCTTGGCTTCTGCTCTGACTTGTAGCCTTAAACTTTAAGTGAGCAGACTGCATAGCAATAATGTTACTTGTCTATTACTGTAATTTTTACTTTTTTTTTTTTTTTAAATAACTGGCTAGTTACCATTTTGATACCCACAGGGGTAGTCATCGCTAGTGCAGAAATCCAGCTATGTGGCGGTGGTCAGGAGCTACCACGTTATAGAACAGTGCAAAGCCCCAGGGGTTGTTTGCAATCTTTTGTGTACATAACAATACGATTATACATACTGTAGGTGTCTGTATACCATTGTCAAAGAACCAGTGTATTTTACATCTTTGCAGACGCTTTCTTGTTTAACCCCAATTCCGTATATGTTAGTGCTACGCCCCCCGCGCCCCCATCACTGTGCTCTCTTACTATACTGCCTTCTAATCTATCTATTGATCTATATCATATAGTGCTTCTTATTATTTTTCTCCTCCTCCCATTAACGTATTTTCTATTATTATGCTCTCTAATGCTAGTTATTGTACTACCCTCCATTATAGTGCTGCATATTGTAGTGCAACTTACTGTACTGACCCCCATTATAGGGCTCTGTGGACAGGTCTTTTTTTTTTTATAGTGCCAGCTGTTCTAATGCATCTTGTTATAATGCCTCCTCCATTCATAGTGCTGACAACAACGAGGGATATGGAGACAAAGGAATGAAGCAGGTAAGTATGAGACTTTCTCACCCTGCCAGCCAAACCAGCACCTTCTCCTGAATCCTGTCTCTCATCGGAGGAAGGAGGGGGGTTGACGCACAATCACTGGAAGGTGCTCAATAAATCCCCAATCAACAGATCCTGGATTACAGGATATGTGTTCTTTCAAAGTCCTCCAGCAAACACTGTGAACAAGTGAAACTTGCACTCCTCCAACTGATAAAAGGCTGGTTTATAGCATCACTTTACAATGAATATCCAGAGAAATAGATAAGAGATAAGTGCACTGGTGTCTGCAAAACATCAGCGAGACATGGGCAGCCTTTTATTTCTTATTTGTTTGTCTGGAAATCCATTTTAATGTGTTTAAAAAAAAAAAAGCCAACATGTTATCATTTGGAAAAGTACAGGATCTGTTTCTCTGGATTTTAAATATTTACTTTCAACTTTAGTCTGCAGCACTTAAAGAGACACTGAAGCGAAAAAAAAATGATGTTATTATGATTTGTATGTGTAGTACAGCTAAGAAAAAAAACATTAAGATCAGATACATCCGTCTTAAGGGGCCCATACACTCAGCCGATTTTCTGGCCGACCGATCGATCCCGATCGATCGATCGATCGATTGCAAATCGGTTGGCCAATCGACCGATCGATGGCCGATTTCGATCGATTTCGATGGATTTCCATCGAACTTGCAGGGTGGAAAATTTAGGTCGATCTGATGAGATTGCTTATCAGTTTGCATTGGCCTTAATGGAAATCTGATGGCAAAAAAATGCCATCAGATCGAATTTCAATAGATTTCAAACTGAAATCTATTGGAATTCTATCCTGGTAAAAAATGTTCTAAAAACGCATCAGATAGATCATCAGATGCATTTCTTATCTATCTGCTGCCAATCTGACGAGTGTATGGGCACCTTACTTGTTTCCAGTACAGGAAGAGTTGAGAAACTCCAGTTGTTATCTCTATGCAAAAAAGCTATTAAGCTCTCCGACTAACTTAAGGTAGCCATACACTGGTCGATTTGCCTTCAGATTCGACCAACAGACAGATCCCTATCTGATCGAATCTGATCAGAGAGGGATCGTATGGCTACCTTTACTGCAAACAGATTGTGAACCGATTTCAGCCTGAAACCGATCACAATCTGTTGTGGTGGTGCTGCCGCCACTCCCCCCGCCCGCATACATTACCTGCTCCGCTGGTGCGACTGCCCCCGGTCACCGCTCTTCTTCTCCGTCTCCGCTCTGGTCTCCGGCATGCTTCTCTTCTTCCTGTCTGGGGGAAGTTTAAACAGTAGAGCGCCCTCTACTGTTTAAACTTCCTGCCGGGACAGGAAGAAGGGAAGCATGCCGGAGACCAGAGCAGAGACGGAGAAGAGCGGAGACCCGGGAGTCGCGCCGGCGGAGCAGGTAATGTATGCGGCTCTATTGCGTCGGTCGTCGGGCACTCGAACGCCGCTAGCGATGCGCTCTTTACCCGCGGGCGATCGACGGTTATTTTCCGCACGGCGCGATCGACGGGATCGGACGGAATGGATCGAAATTCGGCGTGTAGCGTGAACGATTGGCAGCAGATTCGATCCCAGTGATCGAATCTGCTGTCGAAACGGGCGCAAATCTGACCAGTGTATGGCCACCTTTAGTCGTGGAGAGGGCTGTTATCTGACTTTTATTATCTCAACTGTAATTGAACTGTTTACTTTTCCTTTGCTAGAGGAGAGTTCATTACTTCACAGACTGCTCTGAAAGACTCATTTTGAATGCTGAGTGTTGTGTAATCTGCACATATTATAGAATAATACAATGTTAGAAAAAACACTATATACCTGAAAATAAAAATATGAGAATATTTTCCTTGCTGCTAATCTTCTAGTAATTATTCATAGTACACAACCAATTCATTATGTCATATATTTTTTTTTCGCTTCAGTGTCTCTTTAAGCCCCATCTACACGATACAATTCTACGTGCAATCGATCAAATTCAATTCGCATTAAATTGGATCGATTAAATCCGACTGTCCAATTGGGGCTCGATCGATAGTATGATCGATTTTGGTTAGTTATCAATGCAAAATCGACCACACTATCGATCAAGTCCCGATCGGACATGTCTGATTTAATTGAACCCATTGAATTTGATCCCATCAAATGATTGATCGCACATGGAATTGTATCGTGTAGATGGTTCTCTACACCTTTTTTGTTATGTATGTTCATGACAATAGTATATAGCATGGTATAAAAGGTACTAAAAATGTTCACCTGTATGTTGTTCTTTTTGGTTTATAATTTTGCACAAAACATGGAGTCAATATTTATTACATACCTTTGTACTTTTTAACTTCATTGCACATAGTGAAGGGATCACTCAGATTCCAGTCCAATGAAGTGTGTATGCATCAGCTGAGACTAATCACTCCCATCTCAATAAAGCCTCATACACACACCTGACTTAAGTTGGCTGAGGCAGGCGATAATCAGGTTTGTGTATGGCACCCGACTACCTCTAACGGTCAACCCACAAACAATCCGATGGACGGATGTTTCCAACCCATGCAACCCCAATTCCCCCGCCGATCCCATTGTTCGCGCCACTGCCCCGCCCACCATATAACATCATGCATGCCCTGCATGTTGGCCCTCTGTCGTCCCCCTGCATAGCAACACAGTGTGTCGTCATTTACACAGTTGACGTGTGTGTGCAGCCCGGCCCCCACAATGTCACCTAAGGGGATCAGGTGCTGACCCCCAATGGGCGACATCAGTTGACAGTGTGTACGAGCCCTAGAACAGGTGACAGCAATGCATGACAGCTTTGGCAGGGTGTAGCATATGGAGACCTCTGACAGTGAACAGGGAAAGCGCCAGATTAATAACAGCTTGTTAAAATACTAGAAATAGAGTATATAGAAAGGATAGTGATTGTTGTCATCTAGTTGGGAGCGTAAATGCACATTAAAGAGAAATTGTCACAACAAAGCAGAACGTAGTAAATTATTTAGGATACTTAATTTTACATTAAATATCCTGGCTTCAGCATCAGAAAATCTTCCTATAGCTATATATTGCTGTCTATGTCGCTCCGCCGTCCCACTGAGGCTTATCCTAGGCTGTTTATTATGCAGAATTGTCCCTCCAGAGCATTATGGGGGATCAGCTGTATTTTTGTAAGTCTACCCAGCAAAGTTAATGGCTGCACTTGGGACTCAGGAGGGGTCCATGACTGCACTGCATACATTATTGCAGCCATTAAACCTTCCTGTCCCTTTAGTGCAGCCAATAACTCCTCCAGGCCCCCAAGTGCAGCCATTAGTCACTCCCCTTCCTGCAGCCCAGTATTTCCCCTCTGCCCCTTTCCTTGTTAATTGTTGTGGCCAGGACTTTCATACCTGTGTTTTCTTGGCATTTCCTTTCCTCAAAGTATCACTTACCACTGGGTACATTGCTGCAAATGGGAATGTCACTAATAGTACACACATTACTCAATGTGCTCAGCGTTGCCTGTGACTCGTGTATAAGTCGACTCTTATACTTTTATGAAGTGAATTCGACCCAAATTTCTCGACTTTTTCTCAAGTATATGCAGTAAATCAGGGAGAGGAAATATTTTACAGTGTGCACACACTGACTAAATAATCTATAAATGTAATATAAAATAATAGGCTATTTTATTGATTGTTTACTTGGGTACAGTTCCTCTTTATTACACAGCTCTCTGCACTGGTATCTTCTGGGCTATGCCAGGTATTGAACGGGAAAATCAATGTGTGTATGGCCTGCTTGACATTTTCAAATTCCATCCTGTTTGCTAGGCAAGTAATTTGGCCTTGCCCGGTTATTTGGGTGCTACCATAGACCGCCATGTTAATTGCAGCTGTAGGAGCACCCAGTGTATAATATGAGGGCTGGACTTATAGCTGGTAGGGGATTATGTGCAGTAAGGGACAGGTGTAGTGTAGGATGAGGGTTAGTTTTAGGAATTGCTACGGGGACAGTTATTGTTAGGAGTAGGTAGAGAGAGGGTTAGTGTGAGAAGGAGGTTAGGTAAAGCGTTAATAGACATAGACTAAATCTATTTTGCATTTTGAGAGTTAAGAAATAATTGTATGTTACAAATATGCAGAAATCAGGAAAAAGGCAAATAATTTTATTCAGTTTTTCAAGTTAAGTTTTAACTTATTTTTGACACTTCTTTAGCTGTTGTAAGTCAGTGTGCCCAATGACAAGCACACAGGCAACAATTAACTCTGCCTTCCTAGGTCTCCTTTGCCTGACCCTTCATAGGGGATACAAATCATCAGCTGCTTGCTATTCAAATGTGGAAATGCAATGCAGCAAGTTTTCTGCTTCTCTCTTTTTGCCCCTAACCCCCATCTATTTGTTTGCCATTAATTACAGAGCTTGAAAGGGAATACTTGCATTAAACTCTGCATGCCTTCTCATGTTAGTAGATTACTTTAAACAAGAAGAAGGGATACTACATTGCAGAAATCAGGAATAACCAGTCTCTAGAAAGTGACTTTTTCTATTATATGGACATGATTTTTACTTCTTTAATTTGATCATTGCCAGTTAAGGCTGTGGGTCCACTATGGGCTGTAGGCCGCTCTATTTTTTGTAACCAGTCTCCTATGGGTTGTAAAGACAAAAAGGAAAAAACGAGAGCCCCAATAGTGTGGTATTGTTATAGTATTATTGGTTTAGGTAGAAGGGATATTACTCACAAGTGTAGGTTGCCGGCCTAGGCAACCACTTTTCACACAGACGGGGAGCTTAGGCTTGTCCCCGTTCAGGCTAAAAGGTCGCTCTCTATAGATAGAAAAGGGTGTTCACACCCATCCAGCTGGTGGATACAATCGTATTCAAGAAAGGTACAGAGGCGCCCCAAGGATAAAAACAACTATGATTAAAATATATAAGATGGGGAGTGCTGGATGAATCACCTCCCCAAAAATGACAAAATTGTACTGATTCACATAAAAAGAACAGCTTTATTCTCACTCCACAATATAACTTGCAACGCGTTTCACGGGTCTGACGCCCGCTTCCTCATGCAACATAAAAAACTGGATTTTATTTTTTATTTTTCCATTGCTCCAGTTTTTTATTGGGGCGCCTCTGTACCTTTCTTGAATCCTATTGGTTGTAGGCCACTCTGTTTCTTTGTTACCAGACCACTATGGGTTGTAGCCCACTCTGTTTCTTTGTAACCCACACCTCACTAAAGTATTAACTGTCAGAAGCTGCACAGTTCTGTGACCAGGTGAGTATTTAGATACAATTTAGTGTTAAACTGTACAAATGGCTCACTTGCCTTTATTATGATGTTTTAAACTTGAATTTCTGGTTGCCATGGTTCTCCTTCCAGAATACTTTACAAGTTTTAACATTGTATGGTCTACTCACCAGAGTCAAGACCTGCCTAAATAAACCTTTTTTAGAGGTATACACGAGGGTCAAATGGAAAGTAACAGCTGCTTTCATATAATTAATCAGGGAAACATTTATTTTATTTAGAAACATTTGGCCCCTATTCAATTAACTTTTTCTCTTAAGTGTTAATTTACCACCTTATCAATAAAATGCCTTTAAAGCTACGCAAGAATAATTTTCATGGTACTTTTTCACCTACTTTTTTGGGATCTTTTTTGAAATTGCAGTGCTGAAAAGTTCTTTTAAAGAGAATTGCCTCCTTTGTTAAAGCATTTATCATATATTTTTACACGTTTTTCATGCCCTTTGTTGTAGTAGTATAACACTTCTGACCTATGAGTTGGAGGTATTGGGGATGGGGCCTTAATTTTAATGTTGCTGAAAAAACAGGTACCAGTGTTCTGCAGTGACGTGGCAAACAGTGCAGGGAGAGACGGGATTAACCTGACAGATGCAAATTGCACAGAAAGAGTGCCTTGTGAAGCAGATATAAGCAAATGGCTGTTATTTTCTGGATGACTTTCGTATATCAGTTTGGTCCAGATGAAGATGGTCCAGACCTTTTTCCAAGTAGTCCATGACAAATTTAGACATGTCGGTATTTGTTTAGCAAATATTAACTGATTCCAGATCTGCTGTCTCTGGCCTCTTAAAGACCAGATATTTTTTTCTAATAAAAATGAGGTGAGTGACCGGCTCACAGTGATCACTGGGTCAAGAGCCAATAAAAATAGCTGCTGACCAAGATGCAGCGAGCGGGTTACAGCATTGCAATATCAGCGGGACAGGAGTGGTTTGTGTGAGTGAACGTGGAAGTTGAAATCTACACTGGTCTATACTTGCACCTATGATCATTTTTACCAAAGTTATGCATCATGGATAAAAGAAAAACCACCTATTTTGGAGGAGTACACCAAAACCTAACTGGTTATACTTTTTCTACCTAAATAACTATATGAAGTTACCATTTTATTTCAATATATATACCAATAAAAAAAACAACCCTACAGACGTTTTATGACCACATTCAGGAATATTACTATTTTTATCATGATTTTCATGGTTTTTGGAAATCTATGTATAATGAAAGTGGCGTTGTGCGAGTAGTTACGGATTCACCTCACAGGAGCCTATAGGCACAGATATCCTGGCACCTTAGAACCCGTTCTCCATGAACCTACAAACCCCGACGCCCTTAATCCCCACCCACCCCCGAACTGCCCCACAAGTGTGCTGGCTGTCCCAGCTGTCACTTCTCACTTCCCTTGCCCATCATAGGTAGCTTGAGGTACCCCTTAGCATAAGGTAGCCAAAAGTACCCTCAATAATACATAGCTAGAGATGCCCCCAAGTATTAGGTAACTAGAGGAACCTCAGTATTGAGTAGCTAGAGGTGCCCCTGACTGAAGGGAGGGGGTGGGGGTGAGCCGCCTTTCTATCATCAGGTGCCTGATAAAAGTTATAAAGTATTGCTTATTCTAACAATGTACATGTCTTGTCCCAATTCTGAATTTGTTATATTGGTATTACATTATTGGGATCTGTTGTGAATACCTTGCCTGAACATGAAAGCTCATCTTTCTGCAATCACCTCTTAACTTAATCCTGGTTGTGCATCCACATGACAATGACATCTGATTTCTAAATTTTACATAACCAAAGTATGAATTACCCACCTGCGAAGGTATAACATTGGAAGCCTATCCACAGCCTGTCATGTGACCAGGCTTTGTAATGCACAGTATTCCAGCCCACTGTTTTCAGCATCTGTCTCTGGAAATCTTGTCTATTTATCATGAAGCCTATGAAACTGATGTATTTACAGCCTGCTTTCAGTTTGTTTGCAGGGCTAAACCCCCCAAATATTCCTGCCCTCCTCGCTGACCTTTTTATTTTGTACTAATGATATGCCCTTATATGCATATGTTTATATATGTATATATGTGTACATAGATGTGTGTTTGTGTGTCTGTATGTATCATGTACATATATATGTATATAAAAATATGTCAGTCTTGGAGCCTACATTGCATTGAAAACCATGCTCCGTAGACCAGTATAAAAGCAAATGTGAATGACTTTTTCCTCCATATTTCCCATTTGTTATTTTTGTGTTTTTGTTTTTTGTTTTTTTTTTTACCCAGCCCTGGAATGAAATACACTGGGTTCTATTTCATTTGCCTGTGTTTATATAGGTTTGACAACTAAATGCATCTTATTTTATGTTCCTTAATGCTTGAAAGTGTATACATCTGAGCTGTAGCATCTTCATCCCTCCTAATGCATTCTTGTTTTCTCGTCTTGTTTGGGTGTAAATTTTTAATTTATTTATTTTTTGTTTTGTTTTGTTTGTTTGTTTTTCTCCCTGTTCTCCTGTTTTGTTCTTTTGGTTTCATAGCGGATGTTGTTCAGTTTCATGGTGCAGTCTTCGTGGAAAATGCCTCCCCTTCCTCCCCCATAACAGCTCCCCACTTCAGGGGGTACAGAAGAGCAAGCGAAATCAGCATTGCAAGTCAGGTCTCTGGAATGGCTGACAGTTACACGGCTTCAAACATAGCCAACAGTAAGTGCCTTGTTGCCTAACAGGACTTATCAAGGATACAGTGCCAATTACAGTCCAGTAGGTCACAGACTTTGTAACAATCTTCATTTGATCATTGCAGTGTGGGTGAAAGGATTAAGACACCAGCCTAGTCCAATAGAACCCTGTTGGCAATTGAAGGAAAATGCTAATGAAATATTGAGGTTACATTTGAGTGGAGCATGAAGGGTTAAGTCAATTAAAACTAACTTTATGACCGCATTCTGATTGGTAACCTTCATTCAGAACCACTCGTTAACTGTTTCCTTCTGCTCTGCCTGTCCAAAGCAGTAGTCAGAGAAACGTCCTGCTTTCACTAGCAGATCTGTCAGACTATCTCTGAATTCATAAAAAAAACAGAGAGCATGACAAAATCTTTAAAGCGGTCAATCAGCAGAAAGACTTGGCATTAATTTGGCTGTACTATAGAAGCTTGTCTTTATGCCAGAATTCTCAATTTTGACAATGCCAATCTTGTGTTGTAGCTGACAGACATTCAGGAAGTAGACACTCAGGAAGTAGAACAAACTAGGCTGGTGTTTATTAATGGATTGCGCTTTATTCTGCTTAGCAGATCTTGGATGCCACATATTTCTGTTTTAAGACAAACAAGCTTACGCCGGTTTTGCATGTTCCATAGCTCAGTACAGTGGGTAGCTTTGCTTTAAGCATGTCATAAGGGCCAGGTACGGCCATTAGCTTCTTCCTCAAATCATTACGAATTGTTGCTAAAAATGTGTGTGTATGTGTTTTCATACACCTGTCAACAAGCACATGTAGGTAGACCTAACATCATGTGCCTGGTTTGTGTGACTGCTCAGTGTATTCAACCTGCTTTGCTTCCTCACATGCCAGTAGCAGTTTTAGCATTACCACTCCATGTAGAGTACACCTAGGTGTTTAAGCTAAAGAACCTGCTGAGCTGCTACATTCTATAGCTGTCCTTGAGCATGAATCCACCCACATACTGCATGCCACACATACGTGGAAATATGTTGACATAAAAGGGAAACTGGTAGCAAAAAAGCCTTATACAAGTCTTGTTTATCAGACGTTTCTGCTTTAAACAATTTGATCCTTCCTGTCAGGTTCCTCGGTGTAGACGTTTGAAAATCCTCCCTCCCTACGTGTAGGACCATGTTGGATATTCCCATCTGAAAAGTTCAAATACAGCTATATAGAGGACTATAACCTAGCTGAGGCAATGGCACCACATTTCGGCTTTCATTCCATTTATTTATTTTTGCTAGCCTGCTGTGTTGCTTAAAGGACAAGTCTGAGGAATAAAAAAAAACCCAAGATCTACTTATTTGGGTCTTCCTCCAGCCCCTAGCACCCCATCTGTCCCTCGCCGCAGCTCCAGTCGCCCGGGGTCCTCTCTGTTGCAGATGCTAACCTGGCAAGGTCGGCATCTTCTGTGCAAGCGCTGAGCCACTTGCGATTGTGCCCAGGTGGCCGGGACCATTCTGCGCAGATCAGAAGTACTGCGTCTGCGCATAATGTTCCCTGCTACGGGAGCGTAATCGCAAGCGCCGCGGCATCGGCAACAGAGGGGACCCCGGGCCACCGGAGCTGCGCAAGGGAACGATCAGCTGCAGGTAAGTAGATCTCATTTTTTTTTATTCCTCAGATGTGTCCTATAAGTAAAAAAATATACACTTTCTCTGTAATGTCGTAATCCACAAATGGTGCTGTCCTAGGAATGCTCACTGTCTGTTTCTTATGTTTTACATAAGAACTGGCTTTATGGACCTTCTACAGAACAGATTCAGCATTACAGTGATGTGAAAAACTATTTGCCCCCTTCCTGATTTCTTATTCTTTTGCATGTTTGTCACACTTAAATGTTTCTGCTCATCAAAAACCGTTAACTATTAGTCAAAGATAACAGAATTGAACACAAAAATGCAATTTTAAATGATGGTTTATTATTATTTAGTGAGAAAAAAAACTCAAAACCTACATGGCCCTGTATGAAAAAGAAATTGCCCCCAGAACCTAATAACTGGTTGGGCCACCCTTAGCAGCAATAACTGCAATCAAGCGTTTGCGATAACTTGCAACGAGTCTTTTACAGCGCTCTGGAGGAATTTTGTCCCACTCATCTTTGCAGAATTGTTGTAATTCAGCTATATTTGAGGGTTTTCTAGCATGAACCGCCTTTTTAAGGTCATGCCTCAACATCTCAATAGGATTCAGGTCAGGACTTTGACTAGGCCATTCCAAAGTCTTCATTTTGTGTTTCTTCAGCCATTCAGAGGTGGATTTGCTGATGTGTTTTGGGTCATTGTCCTGCTGCAGCACCCAAGATCGGTTCAGCTTAAGTTGACGAACAGATGGCCGGACATTCTCCTTCAGGATTTTTTGGTAGACAGTAGAATTCATGTTTCCATCTATCACAGCAAGCCGTCCAGGTACTGAAGCAGCAAAACAACCCCAGACCATCACACTACCACCAGCATATTTTACTGTTGGCATGATGTTCTTTTGCTGAAATGCTGTGTTACTTCTACGCCAGATGTAACGGGACACGCACCTTCCAAAAAGTTCAACTTTTATCTCGTCGGTCCACAAGGTATTTTCCCAAAAGTCTTGGCAATCATTGAGATGTTTTTAGCAAAATTGAGACGAGCCTTAATGTTCTTTTTGCTTAAAAGTGGTTTGTGCCTTGGATATCTGCCATGCACGCCGTTTTTGCCCAGTCTCTTTCTTATGGTGGAGTCGTGAACACTGACCTTAATTGAGGCAAGTGAGGCCTGCAGTTCTTTAGATGTTGTCCTGGGGTCTTTTGTGGCCTCTCGGATGAGTTTTCTCTGCGGTCTTGGGGTAATTTTGGTCGGCCAGCCACTCCTGGGAAGGTTCATCACTGTTCCATGTTTTTGCCATTTGTGGATAATGGCTCTCACTGTGGTTCGCTGGAGTCCCAAAGCTTTAGAAATGGCTTTATAACCTTTACCAGACTGATAGATCTCAATTACTTTTGTTCTCATTTGTTCCTGTATTTCTTTGGATCTCGGCATGATGTCTAGCTTTTGAGGTGCTTTTGGTCAACTTCTCTGTGTCAGATAGCTCCTGTTTAAGTGATCTCTTGATTGAAACAGGTGTGGCAGTAATCAGGCCTGGGGGTGACTACAGAAATTGAACTCAGGTGTGATAAACCACAGTTAAGTTATTTTTTAACAAGGGGGGCAATCACTTTTTCACACAGGGCCATGTAGATTTGGAGTTTTTTTTCTCACTAAATAATAAAAACCATCATTTAAAACTGCATTTTGTGTTCAATTATGTTATCTTTGACTAATAGTTAACGGTTTTTGATGAGCAGAAACATTTAAGTGTGACAAACATGCAAAAGAATAAGAAATCAGGAAGGGGCAAATAGTTTTTCACATCACTGTATATCTATTTTAAGCTGACTGGTTGAACTTTTTGTTGCCTGGCACTTTAGTAATGAGGACCCATGACATAGCTTGGTAGCTGCTACACCAAGTTGCTCATCCTGTATTCAATTTTAAGGTATTTTACAGACCAACATAAAATACTTCATCTGAACAGAATTATCTCATATATTTCTGCCTAGATATTGGTCCTCTATCAAAGCTTGTGTGTCTGGGTAAATACATTTAAAGCAAAACTCCAAACAGAAACAAACTATTTAAATACATATTGTATATATGAATTGCCCAAAGAGTGGCAATCATTTTCAGATAGTTTGGTGAGTTGAACAATCTTATCATGTAGCATAGGCGGTAGGATAAGACTGTGATTTCATATGTAAATTGTCATTGTCCTCCTCGCTGTCACATGGTCTGATCACAATTTCATCTTTTTTGGCAGTTAATACATATGTATTACAGCTATGTATTTAGAGATTGGTCTACAGTTTATTTTTAAAGTAAGCACATGCATTGTTCTAGATTCTTTTTACCTGTTTAAATGCTGAGATATTGAGAAGTAGTAATGGGAGTCCGCATGGTCTCAGACCAGGCACACTTGATTTAATTGCCAATGGTATGGGTACCGGATAACATCCATCTATATTCTGTTTAATGGGAAATAAATATGGCAGCCTCCATATACCTCTCACTACATTTTTAAAGTAATCATATGCATTGTTCTAGATTCTTTTCACCTTTTTAAATGCTGAGATATTGAGAGGTAGGAATGGGAGTCCACATGGTCTCGGACCAGGCACACTTGATTTAAGTGCCATTGGTTTGGGTACCGAATACCATCCATCTATATTCTGTTTAAGTGAAAAGTGGTTTGGGTGTCCTGTACGAAGCAAAAACTTTAGCTCTTCCCAACATTTGCTTAACCCTAACCCTCTTCATCTACCTTGCCTGACACTTACCAAGATCCCTTTCTAACTGATATCCCCAATGTACCTAACTTTTATCATCCAACAAGCCCCTTCCCTTCCTGATGCCTAAAGGTGCCCATTAGAGGTACAATTTTTAGCAATTGATCATATTTTCGATAAGATCATTCATGTTGACAGAAAAAGATTGTTCTTTAATGATCCACAACAGTATCCACCTTGTGATCACATCTCCACCAAACATAATAATCATTTTTTAAACAACCTCCTGCAAATTGGACATTTAAAATAAGTCCTATATTTGCACCTTTAGTGCAGATACGATGTTTATATAAAGGTTCATCAGCCGGAGGTTAAGGAAACAATCAAAAATGTGATCATTCAAGATCGATTGGACCCATCAGCTTCTCTGTTTATGCAATACAATCTGAATAATCTGATGGAAAATATGCATGAGCACAGCTAATAACATGGTTACAGTGTTCTTAGCGCCGCTGAGCACCCAAATTAACTACTTCAGGCTCAACCTGCAATTCAGATTCAGTCAAGGGAATGTAAACTGTGTCAGGCCCAGTGAATCACTGGAAGACAGGCAACTTCATTTTACTTAGGAAAGAAAATATGGAGGTTGCCAGTGATATAGAAGTTGCCATTGCTGTCCTCTTGTAAAAATGCTGTCTGTATGGTTGTCTTGCTGATCTTTTGTCCTAAAGGATAACTGTAGTGAGGGGTATATGGAGGCTGCCATATGTATTTCCTTGTAAGCAATACCTGTTGTCTGGCAACTCTGCTGATCCATTTGGCTACAGTAGTGTCTGAAGCACAACAGAACCAAGCATGTAGGTAATCTTGTCAGATCTGACAATGTCAGAAACACCTGATCTGCTGCATGCTTGTTCAGGGTCTATGGCTGAAAGTATTAGAGGCAGAAGATCAGCAGGATAGTCGAGCGACTGGTATTGCTTAAAAGGCCATAAATATGGCAGCCTCCTTATACCTCTCACTTCAGTTGTCCTTCTCGTAGTTTGTGTCACACATGCAACAGACATGTAAAAAGTTGACACCTGACCTATATAGTTGCTTCTGGTCAAAGATTCAGGTTGGCACTACAGTCATGAAAGTGGCATTTTTATTAGAAGAAAGAGGGCATTGGCATCACCTTCTCAGTTCAGGGTTCTGTAAGCCAAAGATGTAAATCTGGCAGAATGGCTTTTTTGCTGACAGCTTCACTTTCCCACTACCAGTATGTCACAGTCATATGGTAAGTTACTTCTAAGGCTGTAAATAATTTGTTCGGGACCAGTGTTGCAGGATTGTGGAGCCGAGGCCTATGGGAAATACTGCAGATGCACTACACATCTGCCTAATGTGAGAACAAGAAACAGCAGGGCGGAAAATTTGCATCTGATACAGTGTTCTGTTTAAAACCTTTGCGAGCCTGATTAAAGTTCTGGATATACAAGAGATAGCATCTCACACTCCAAGTATGGAAGTTTTCTGTTGGAAGCTGCAAACATTGTTTGTTTGTACATGTTTTGCTTAGTCTATCAGGCTGGGAACCTTTTTCTTGCCAGTAGCACCAATATAATCAGGCACCACTGGTCCTCCGGAAACTTTATCAAGGATCTACTGGGAGCACACAAGCACTTTTGGCACTTTTTACTCACGAAATAAACTGTTCTATAGTTTGTAGACTTTCTCACTTTTGTCTTCCAGCAAGTAATATCACTGACTACAGAGAACACAGTGCTCCAGGCTTGCATAATAACATTCACTTAGATGATTAAATATACTTCTTGCTGGAAGGCAGAAAAATTGTGCCGTGATTTTGCATGTTTTGTGGTGTTAATTGGTGTTTGCTTTGTTCCTTTAGAAACAAAAAATCATCTTAACCATTCCAAAAAGCTAAGTCTTCTGTCCCAGCTTGCTCTCCCTTATAAATATCACACAAAAACAAGTTCCCCCACTAAACACAGTCAGCCCCATACTGAGCAGAGTCACTTAGGAGGAATGCTAGAGGTGGGGGATTGGAAGCACTGCGTCAAGCCAGGCATCCAAGGCGTGGACATCTCTAAAGGTATTCTGCTTAGGGCAGAGGCTTTGGTATTATTAACCCAAGCAGCAGCCATGCTGGCACTATTTAACCCCTCTTTAGAACACATTCATTGTAAGTCATTCAGTGCAAGGGCTCATTCAGAAAGCATTACTTCAGTGAAAGGAAGAACTGACGCCTCTCCTACAAATACATTTCACTTTCTGCATTTCCTCATTTTTCTCTTTTTTTGGCCACTTTTATTTATCATTTTAGGGGAAAAAACTGTTTGATTTTGTCATTTCATCCTGTGATTTGTATAGAGTATGTGTATACACTTCTGCAGCCCTGCATCCTGTGTGAGGCATAATCACTGCACTGTAAATGCACACCAGCCATGCTACAGGGTACATCTCTGTCCTTAATGTTATTGGAAACTCATGATGTGCACTGATCCAAATGGCTCCTGAATGCAGGATGTATGAGGGCCGTATAGGATGCATGAGGGCCGTACTTGGACCTTGCTTTCTTGCATTCTATGTTCAGGAATATGTAAATATACATGAATCATGCAGAACCAATGTTAAGAATTGAAATGTGCCCTTTAATAAAGCCCTCATGCTTTTACTGCATGTGATTGTGCACCTGTCCTCAGTTACTACTTTATAATGTTAACTATTACCTTTCTTGCAGTTCATTATTTTGCAGCATAGAGCTATCCTGCTTACCTAGTTGTACTGGATCCGTGAGGTGTTGTAGCTAAGATCCAATCTGGTACCAACGTCCATATTTAAAGGACAACTGTAGTGAGAAGAATGTGAAGGCTGACATATTTATTTCCTTTTAAATAATACTAGTTTCCTGTCAGCCCTGCTGATCTACTTGACTGCAGTAGTTTCTGAATAACAAAATAAACATGCATGCAGCTAATCTTGTCAGATCTGACACACCTGATATGCATGTTTGTTCAGGGTGTATTGCTGGATACACACGGTGCATTCCCCCACTCAATGCGCCCATCGATTCGCATCGACTCTTATTATTTCCGAGCATTTCCGAGCGCATTTCGATGATTGTTAGGTCGATTTACATGTAAATTATGCCAAATCGACCTAGCGATCCATCAGAACGCGAATCGGACATGATGGAAATAATCGAGTCGACGCGAATCGACAGGCGCATCGAGCGCGGGAACGCACCGTGTGTATCCAGCATTAGGCTAGAAGAATTATAAACAGAGGATCAGCAGGACTGCCAGGCAACTGGTATTACTTGTTATGGTATTGATAGATGGTCAAAGATCGCTCTATGACTATCCTGCAGCCGGCTCCCAGGCTGCCTCCTTCGCTTCCCCTTGACGGGCAGATGCTGGGTAGAGTCTTCATTCAGTATAACCTCATAGGAGAGATACACTCACATAGCATAATTCCGTTTGGTTTGGTCTGCGAAGGAGGCAGCCTGGGAGTTTGCTGCTGGACAGTCCAGAGCGACCTTTGACCAGTCTAACAGTGGTCAAACAGGAAGGGTGAGTCTGATTCCTTGTGGGGTGCATAGCGGTCAATTGTTTAAGAACGCGGAGCGCTGTCTATCAATACCATAATTTGTCTTAAAGTGCTCTGCCAAAGCCATCATAGAGCGCGAACGCACAGAGACTTTGCAGTAAAAACAGTGGACTTGTTTTTATTAGTCTTATAAAATTTCGACTGTGACATATAAACGTGGCCACACACCATACATTTTTTAAATATCTGTTCAATTTAAGAATTGCAATAAATTTTTCTCACTGATTGTAACGTTTCGAAAACATGACCAATGTACCACACACCTATGTTCAATTTTTCCCCAGTTATGATAAAAATGATTGGAATTGGATTGGAGAGAATTGTTTGGGAGTGTATATAAATAAATTGACAATCTAACACACACCATACAATCTTTAGAGAAATTGAAGAAAAATATCTGGAATTCCGGATAGACAAAAATCGGGAAATCCGATCGGAATTTTCAGTCGAATGAAAAAAAATGCTTTCAATTTTTTCGGGAGATCTGATCGTTTTTATCGAATTTCTGTAAAATCAGATCATTTTATTGTATCATGTGTGGCCACCTTAAGTAATTAGCAAAATATTGTAGCACTTTTCATAATAATTTGTAACTGTTATTACTTAAAAGGAAGTAAATATGGCAGCCTCCACATATCTCTTGCTACAGGTTGGAAAATACATCCCAGCACCTTGGTTGTTATCGGCAAAACCAGTCAAAATTACTGTTGTTCTTTTGTCGTTCAAGTGAGCTCTAGTGTCTTTTGATTGGAAAAGTATACATATCTTTGATTTCTAAATTTGTGTACATAAGATGGTAGAACACTCTAAACGTATATTAGTACTGCTCTGCGGATTTAGGACAATATAGTCAATATCATCATCTGGTAATAATAGGACCCAAGAGATCATGTAGTTTTTCTTACATTATTTGTTTTCCTGACCTGCAAATCACTTCTTCCCTTTTCCATCTTTTTTTAAATAAAAAAACTAATATTGCAGTAATGTTTTCTCTTTCTAGTCCTGCACGAAATAATTACCAAAAGTAGAGCAACTTACCTATGCTTAGAATGAAGTGACTTTATTGTCGTTACTTCTCCTGTGTTTTTGAAAATCTTCCAACCCACCATGGAGTTTGTCTAAATATACTATTTACTTAAAGGATACCCGAACTGACATGACATGATGAGATAGACATGTGCATGTACAGTGCCTAGCACACAAATAATTATGCTGTTTTCCTTTTTTTCTTTCTCTGCCTGAAAAAGTTAAATATCAGGTATGTAAGTGGCTGACTCAGAATCATTTGTGTGCTAGGCACTGCACATACACTTGTCTATCTCATCATGTCACATGTCAGTTCGGGTATCCTTTAAAAAATTGATGCATGAAGGACTACAATATCCACACTTCCTATGTATTCTCAATATTTTGGCTTGACTAAATTGGTAACATGCATTTTTGGTGATCATTTCCTTTACCTGTTTTCTATGATGTAAACATCTATCTTTTCTTAAGACGCATATGGGGCATTTATGAGGAATCCACAGGCAACCAATTTTTAAAGGAATTCAGTAAATTAATCTAAATTTGAGTTTAGTTGGTGTGGATTGCACCTTCATTTTTCTTGTCTGCAATTTTCATAAATGAGCCCTACTGTGTTTCCTGTTTCTTTTTCTGGACTTTGTGTTCTTGTCATGGTCCATCAGAAGATTGCATGCAGTTGCCAGAACAGATAAGCATTTCTGAAGCTAAGACTCCTTCTTGCATGTGTTACTTGGGAAATTGCTACCTATTTTTTGGATGGTACCTGTATTGGGAAAGTGCAGCTGCATGTGAGGCACGCTGATAAATGAGGTTTGGTTTTCGTAATTATTCACAAATTTGACCAAATTGTAATTCAGTTGAATGAATGTAACCATTTGGGGCTCAATCTGTGTTCATGAAGATATTCTATTGAAAGCCAGTTTATACCATGCCTTGAGCTAAAATTTAATATAACGCCCCCAATGTGCTAAAACCATTCCTTTGATATAATGGCAATGAATATGGTGTGTGCCAAACACTTTCAGCGGTGCATCATGGGATACAACCCAGGAAGTAAAAACTGCTCCATTCAAATAAGGGGTTTGTATGGGTCCATTATTCATCATTGCAATGACCATGGTGTAAATTGGGCTGCAGCCTAACCTCATGTTTTCTCTCACCAAGCACAAATTCTATGGTGATGTCAGTTTTTGGTAGACTGGTATATAATTAAGTATAACTTTATGTAATACCCAAGGAATTTAACTTTTTATTGGATTTGCACATCTGATTGCTCAGCCCACAATATGGCTTCATTCAAATTGATGAATATAATTATTGGTCTAGATATAGCCTGCTTTTCTTATCAAATCATTCTTTTTATGGCAGTAAGGAAGTAATGTGCTTCTCCATTTTCAGTTGCGGCAAAATGGTGGGGTACAAAAAGGATCGACTATGCCCTTTATTGTCCGGATGCCCTTACTGCTTTCCCCACAGTTGCCCTTCCTCATCTTTTCCATGCCAGTTACTGGGAGTCAACAGATGTGGTTTCATTTCTCCTAAGACAGGTGAGTGAGATGGAAAATACATGGTCTGCTTCTGATAATACATATTTGGAGACGCTGCATGAATGATAATAGGATAACACCGCAACCTCATACTACTTTGGGCATGTGGTGACATACGCTTTTATTCAGAGTTTAATTTAAAAATTGTCAGTCCCTCATGACAGAGCTCTGGGCACCATCCTCTTTACTTCTTATAACCACCATTTCTGCAGAATACGCCGTAGGCTCCCAATGTGTGTCACCTGCAGGGCCACAAAGGCCCGTCCTTGGGTGGCTTCTACTACCCAAGGGGGCATCTGAGCATGGAACAGGAGTGGCTTTATATGAAGGAGGAGGCCATAAATAGAAAATGGAGGCTCCAAATTGGCACAACACATGGAAGATATGGTTGTGCATAAAAAGACTGCTTCACATGGATAAACTGGGGTGGGTAGGAGGCGCCCGTAGAAACCAACCTGGGTAGATGGAGATATAGAAATTAATGTTCTCTCCTACCTTAAAGTAGCAGTCAGGTGGTAGTAAAATACGCTTCAAACTTTAATCATGCACATTTGACAATGCGTTTCATGGTCAAAGCCACTTCTTCAGGTCAATTAAAGTGCTTCCGACCACAGTAGTAATAGGTCACCGGTGCCATACATGCTTCACATGGGTGTTACACATGGAAGAGGGGGCAGCTCATGAGGTGGGAGGGGGCTGTTGCATGTAGAAGGGGAGTTACAAGAAAGTTGGCCTAGGTGCGGTTAAAGCGGAATATAACCCTGCATTTCAACTTTGCTCTAAAACATTATTTACAGCATATTATATGCAAAAAGCATTTTTTTTTTACTAGACCAGCATTGGAAGGGTTAAACAAAGAGGTTTAAAGTTCCATGGAGAGATATGCAGAAGTTCAGATTGTTACATTCTATTTAGTTATATGTATCTATTGAGAAATGTTACACACTCTTTGGCTGTCCTCCAACTCCTTCTCAGTCAGAGAGATGAGTCACATTCAACACTTAGATACATTTATGTAAACAAAATGTATCTATGTCAGCTTCTGATGCGTCTGCAGAAATCTCCAGGAACTTTAAAGCACTGTGTAACCCTTCCAATGCTGGTTTAGTAAAAAAAAATGCTGGTTGCATATAATATACTGTAAATAATGTTTTAGAGCAAAGTTGAAATGCAGGGTTATATTCCGCTTTAAAGTATAAATCTGGCCTTGGTCACCTGACATTCATTGGGTCACATACATGCATTGGGAGCTGTACAGAGGATGCTTTAGAATAGCTGACAGTTGTAAGGAGAGAAGAGGACAATGCCCAGAGCTCTGGTATGTGTTTTTCCCGCTGCGCTGCATTAGGCTCAGTTCCCATTTGCAACAGATCAATTCTGTGCGTTAATGTTCATTGCGGATGTGTTAGCACCTTAGGCAGCTATGGGCAACATATCCGCACGTCCTGAAAAGTGGAGCAGGACGGACCCTTTTAAAAATAGTACAGTATCTGCTTCCTGCATTTATTTGAGCTACTTAAAACGTACTGTACAGGTATGTTTTTTTCAGCATTTGGGAACTGAGACTTAGGCTCCATTCACACTGGGGATCGCAAAATCGCTAGCATTTTGCAGAGTGATATTTTTTTTTTCACTGAAAATGGATGCCCTTTTTTAACAATTTTGGTTTGTGATTTTTATTTTTTTTTTGTACATTTGAAATGCAAATACACCAAAATTGCAGAAAAGCAGTGCATGCATTTCCAATTCCTGCTGGTGATCGCTGCAGTGAGATCACTATCATATGCTATGCATTACACTAGCACTTTTCAAAGTGCCAGCGATCGCCAGGAATTCAAAGCACTGCGGAAAACGCTCAGAAAGCTCCCCAGTGTGAATGGGCTCTTTAGTGAGATAGAAAGCTCTGTGGGGGTAGAATGTAACACTGAGGCCCCGGCTGCTTGAACTCTCAAGGAACCGGAAAGAGCACTTATCCAGTATCTGTCAATTCTCGCCTTTTCCAGGAAACATGACTTTACTGTTTAGAGGCTGGAACTCTAATGGCCCATATGCAAATAACTTTTTCATCTGAGTTTTCTCCCAGGTGATATTTTTAAACTTGTCAGTAAAATGCCTTTTAAACCACCAGAAATCAACAAAATACTCAAAATAATTTTGATAGTACTTTTTCACCTACTTTTTGGCACCTTTTCATTTGCAGAGATATATATATGTAGTGCTTCAGGACTTCCAGGACTGTTTTACTCATTATGGGCTTGATTCATTAAGCTGCACAACTTAATGTGCAGGACTGGCCCCTATTGCATGCCTTGTATAGCAGAGCTCGCTGCTATGTAAGGAGCGTGCCTTCATTAGATAGGAGCATGCCTTACTTAGATAGGAGCGTGCCTTCCTATACATAGCAACTATGCAAGCGCTACTATGTAAGGCATGCATAGTGGCTGCTCCTTCACATTAGCCACTTCCCGACCGCCTAACACACAGGGGCGGCCGGGAAGTGGAGCCCGCAAGGACCAGCTCACCCACAGAGGCGGCGGTCCTTTTAGGGGCATGGGCGGAGCGATCGCGTCATCCGTGACGCAATCCTCCGCCGGCGCCTGACTCCGCTCACCCGCCGCAACATCCCGCCGGCCATACGGAAGCGCTGGCGGGATGTTAACCCCACGATCGCCGCACGGAAAGTGTATAATACACTTTGTAATGTTTACAAAGTGTATTATACAGGCTGCCTCCTGCCCTGGTGGTCCCAGTGTCCGAGGGACCACCAGGGCAGGCTGCAGCCACCCTAGTCTGCACCCAAGCACACTGATCTCCCCCCCCCGCCCCCTGAACGCCCTCAGCCCCCCCCCCCCCCCTGACCACCCCCCAGACCCCTGTTTACACCCAATCACCCCCCAAATCACCCATCAATCACTCCCTGTCACTATCTGTCAACGCTATTTTTTTTTTAACCCTAAACTGCCCCCTGGGGACTCCTGATCACCCCCCCTCACCCCTCAGATTCTCCCCAGATCCCCCCCCCCCCCCTTGTGTACTGTATACCTCTATCCCCCTGATCACCCGTCAGTCACCCGTCAATCACCCATCAATCACCCCCTGTCACTGCCACCCATCAATCAGCCCCTAAACTGCCCCTTGCGGGCAATCTGATCACCCACCCACACCAATAGATCGCCCGCAGATCTGACGTCAGATCACCTCCCAAGTGCAGTGTTTACATCTGTTCTCTACCCTAAACACCCACTAATTACCCATCAATCACCCATCAATCACCCCCTATCACCACCTGTCACTGTTACCCATCAGATCAGACCCTAATCTGCCCCTTGCATGCACCCAGTCACCCACCTACACGCTCAGATTGCCCTCAGACCCCCCCTTATCAATTCGCCAGTGCATTAGTTACATCTGTTCTTCCCTCTAATAACCCACTGATCACCTGTCAATCACCCATCAATCACCCCCTGTCACTGCCACCCATCAATCACCCCCTGGCACTGCCACCCATCAATCAGCCCCTAACCTGCCCCTTGCGGGCAATCTGATCACCCACCCACACCAATAGATCGCCCGCAGATCCGACATCAGATCACCACCCAAGCGCAGTGTTTACATCTGGTCTCTACCCTAAACACCCACTAATTACCCATCAATCACCACCTGTCACTGTTACCCATCAGATCAGACCCTAATCTGCCCCTTGCGGGCACCCAATCATCCGCCTACACGCTCAGATTGCCCTCAGACCCCCCCTTATCAATTCGCCAGTGCATTAGTTACATCTGTTCTTCCCTGTAATAACACACTGATCACCTGTCAATCACCCATCAATCACCCCCTGTCACTGCCACCCATCAATCACCCCCTGGCACTGCCACCCATCAATCACCCCCTGTCACTGCCACCCATCAATCAGCCCCTAACCTACCCCTTGCAGCAATCTGATCACCCACCCACACCAATAGATCGCCCGCAGATCCGACGTCAGATCACCTCCCAAGTGCATTGTTTACATCTGTTCTCTCCTCCAAACACCCACTAATTACCCATCAATCACCCCCTGTCACTGCTATCCATCAGATTAGACCCCTATCTGCCCCTAGGGCACTCAATCACCCGCCTACACCCTCAGAACGCCCTCAGAACCCAGCCCTAATCACCTCGCCAGTGCATTGCTTGCATCTATTCCCCCCTCTAATCACACCTTGAGACACCCATCAATCACCTCCTGTCACCCCTTAGCACACCTACCCATCAGGTCAGGCCCTAATTTGCCCCGTGTGGGCTCCTGATCACTCGGCCAAACCCTCAGATCCCCCTCAGACCCCCTTCCGATCACCTCCCCAGTGCATTGATTGCATCTATTTTCCCCTCTAACCACCCCCTGAGACACCCATCAATCACCTCCTGTCACCCCCCTAGCACTCCTATTCATCAGATCAGGCCCAATACAACCTGTCATCTAAAAGGCCACCCTGCTTATGACCGGTTCCACAAAATTCGCCCCCTCATACACCACCTGTCATCAAAATTTGCAGATGCTTATACCCCTGAACAGTCATTTTGAGACATTTGGTTTCCATACTACTCACGGTTTTGGGCCCGTAAAATGCCAGGGTGGTATAGGAACCCCACAAACAAATGCCTCAAAATGACCTGTGAATAGGACGTTGGGCCCCTTAGCGCACCTAGGCTGCAAAAAAGTGTCACACATGTGGTACCACCGTACTCAGGAAAAGTAGTATAATGTGTTTTGGGGTGTATTTTTACACATACCCATGCTGGGTGGGAGAAATCTCTCTGTAAATGAACAATTGTGTGTAAAAAAAAATCAAACAATTGTCATTTACAGAGATATTTCTCCCACCCAGCATGGGTATGTGTAAAAATACACCCCACATGTGTGGCACTTTTTTACACCCTAAGTACGCTAAAGGGCCCAAAGTCCATTGAGTACCTTTAGGATTTCACAGGTAATTTTGCGACATGTGGTTTCAAGACTACTCCTCACGGTTTAGGGCCCCTAAAATGCTAGGGCAGTATAGGAACCCCACAAATGACTCCATTCTAGAAAGAAGACACCCAAAGGTATTCCGTTAGGAGTATGGTGAGTTCATAGAAGATTTTATTTTTTGTCACAAGTTAGTGAAAAATGACACTTTGTGAAAAAAAAACAAAAATCAATTTCCGCTAACTTTTGACAAAAAATAAAATCTTCTATGAACTCGTCATACACCTAACAGAATACATTGGGGTGTTTTTTTTCTAAAATGGGGTCACTTGTGGGGTTCCTATTTTTGTCACAAGTTAGTGGAAAATGACACTTTGTGAAAAAAAAACAATTAAAATCAATTTCCGCTAACTTGTGACAAAAAAAATAAAAACTTCTATGAACTCACCATACTCCTAATGGAATACCTTGGGGTGTCTTCTTTCTAAAATGGGGTCATTAGTGGGGTTCCTATACTGCCCTGGCATTTTAGGGGCCCTAAACCGTGAGGAGTAGTCTTGAAACAAAAATGACCTGTGAAATCCTAAAGGTACTCATTGGACTTTGGGCCCCTTAGCGCAGTTAGGGTGCAAAAAAGTGCCACACATGTGGTATCGCCGTACTCGGGAGAAGTAGTATAATGTGTTTTGGGGTGTATTTTTACACATACCCATGCCTCTCTTGGGATGTCTTCTTTCCAAAATGGGGTCATTTGGGGGGTATTTATACTATCCTGGAATTCTAGCCCCTCATGAAGTATGACAGGGGGTCAGAAAAGTCATAGATGCTTGAAAATGGGAAAATTCACTTTTTGCACCATAGTTTGTAAACGCTATAACTTTTACCCAAACCAATAAATATACACTGAATGGGTTTTTTTTTAATCAAAAACATGTTTGTCCACATTTTTCGCGCTGCATGTATACAGAAATTTTACTTTATTTGAAAAATGTCAGCACAGAAAGTTAAAAAAATCATTTTTTTGACAAAATTCATGTCTGTTTTGATGAATATAATAATAAGAAAAAATCGCAGCAGCAATCAAATAGCACCAAAAGAAAGCTTTATTAGTGACAAGAAAAGGAGCCAAAATTCATTTAGGTGGTACGTTGTATGAGCGAGCAATAAACCGTGAAAGCTGCAGTGGTCTGAATGGAAAAAAAAGTGCCTGGTACATAAGGGGGGTAAAGCCCACGGTCCTCAAGTGGTTAGAGGGATACTTTAGGGAGTTCGGGAGAAAATGAGTTGAACTTACCCGGGGCTTCTAATGGTCCCCCGCAGACATCCTGTGCCCGCGCAGCCACTCACTGATGCTCTGGAATTTCCGACTTTAAAGTCTGAAAACCACTGCGCCTCTGTTGCCGTGTCCTCGCTCCCGTGATGTCACCAGGAGTGTATTGCACAAGCCCAGTATGGTCTGTGCCTGCGCAGTACGCTCCTGGTGACATCAGCGGGAGCGAGGACACGGCAACGCAGGCGCAGTGGTTTTCAGACTTTAAAGTCTGAAATTCCAGAAGTGAACCGGAGGCGGGGCCGGAGCATTGGTGAGCGGCTGCGCGGGCACAGGATGTCTGCGGGGGACCATTAGAAGCCACAGGTAAGTTCAACTCATTTTCCCTCAACCCCCCCTGCAGTATCCCTTTAAAGAGAACCTGAACTGAAAATATAAAGTCAAAATAACCATACACAGGTCATACTTCAGGTCACCTCCAGTGTAGTCTACTCCTCAATCTCTTTCTCCTCTCCTGCGTCCCATTTGTCCACTGTGATCAATGGACTTCTCCGTCCTCCATTTTAAAAATGGCCATTACCCCCCTAACAGCTTCCTGGTCAGCACACTGTTAAACTGTAATATCATCCACTTGAGCCATAGGGAAACATGGACATTACCTTGCACATTCAGTTGTAACTGACAGCTGCTGACATATAACTGACAGCAACTGGTATATTTCAGTTCTGACAAAATATTGTCAGAACTGGAAGGGATCACTGTAAGAAGAAAAGTGGTGAGCTTCTGAGAGGAACTGATGGTGAGGTTAGTATGTAATATTCATTTGCAACTACGTCATGTGTTTAGTTTAAATAATTTTCCTCGCTTCAGGTTCCCTTTAAGGTGCATCTTAAAGAATCAAGCCCTATGTATAGCACTAAGGAATACGTTGATGCAAATACATGATTCATTTTTGTTTAGAAGCTCCACCTGCTGGTTTGACTGGTAACATTTTTGAGCAGAAAGGTCCATCACATCTACAGTAAATAAGTCTAGAACATGACAAAGGCCAGTCTTTTCTTTACGTTAGCAGTAGGAAACCCTGGTAGCAAAATCACCGCCAGTAATCGGCCTCCCTTAATTTGGCTAGGGCAACCAGGTCCAGCAAGATAAAATGTCATTTGTAATAAATAAAATCAGGAATGCAGAGGACACCACAGCAGGACCACCTACTTACTTAGGATCACACCATACTGCATCAATCCTCCACTTATTCATGAACAGTAAAAATAAGTGATGCAAAACAGAAATTTGCCTTTTTAAAACAGACGGTATTTTTAATTGTTCAGGTTGTAGTGACCATATGAGGTCTCCCACAATGCATCACTGCTGAATATGCAAATCATCCCTTTGATGTCCCTAAAAGCTAAACACACCTCCAGAACTGCTGGAAAGAATGATGTGTCATCTTGTTAATTATACAGAACCACAATAATCCAACATGCATACAGACTGTTTCAGACTTGTTTGGTCCTCCTCTGCGCATGTCATGGATTAATGTGGCTCTATGTGTTAGGACTTGGAACACCAAGAGTTACAGACTAATCAGCAAGATAAAGGTGGACCAGAACTAGGTGTGTGTAAGGGGCTAAAAGGAAAAAAAGCCCTCTTAAAGAGACACTGAAGCGAAAAAAAAATTATGATATAAGGATTTGTATGTGTAGTACAGCTAAGAAATAAAACATTAAGATCAGATACATCAGTCTAATTGTTTCCAGTACAGGAAGAGTTAAGAAACTCCAGTTGTTATCTCTATGCAAACAAGCCATTAAGCTCTATGACTTTCAAAGTGGTGGAGAGGGCTGTTATCTGACTTTTATTATCTCAACTGTTATTGAACTATTTACTTTTTATCTGCCAGAGGAGAGGTCATTAGTTCATAGACTGCTCTGAAAGAATCATTTTGAATGCTAAGTGTTGTGTAATCTGCACATATTATAGAATGATGCAATGTTAGAAAAAACACTATATACCTAAAAATAAAAATATGAGAATATTTTCTTTGCTGCTAATCTTCTAGTAATTATTCATAGTACACAACCAATTCACTATATCATATTTTTTTTCCGCTTCAGTGTCTCTTTAAGGGCCTGTACACACTGCTGCGCTTTGTAAAATCGCATGCGATTTTTAAATCGCAAGCCTTCATGAGAATAGGAAAAGCGCATCGCACCAGTGTGTACAGGTCTTCACGATTTTCATTCTTTTTCAAAAGACCTTGCGATTAAAAAGCGCCTGCGATTTGAAAAGCGCAGCGCAAGCGCAGCAGTGTGTACAGGCCCTTAAAGGGAACCTAAACTGAGAGGGATATGGATTTTTCCTTTTAAACAATACCAGTTGCCTGACAGCCCTGCTGATCTCTTTAAGTGCAATAGTGGCTGAATCACAGACCTGAAACAAGCATGCAGCTAATCCAGTCTGACTTCAGTCAGAGCACCTGATCTGCATGCTTGTTCAGGGGCTGTGGCTGAAAGTATTAGAGACACAGGATCAGCAGGCAACTGGTATTATTTTAAAAGGAAAAATCCACATCCTTCTCAGTTTAGGTTCTCTTTAATGCTATGCAAAACAGAGATCTGCCTTCTTAAAGGGAACTTTAACTGAGAGGGATATGGATGTTACCTTTTAAAGGGACTCCGAGCACTTCTCATGGGTATGCCTTTTAGCCAGACAACTTCCAGCAAAGTCATGCTATGACCCCTCTGAAGGAGCCTCTTGCAATGGCCATGCATGTCACTTCCTCTTCCTGCTTCATTCAGTGATGCACTTCTCTAACAGTGAAGACATGGGTGACCCAGAAGTTATAACATAGCCAAGATGGCAGCCACGATTTTTAAATTGAAATCAAACAAAAACTATTTGGTGTAGAATGGCGAAAGAGGAAAAAGGTGAAAGAGGAGAGCACAAGCTACAGAATGGCATGCATCTTTAAGTACTTTGCATTACTGGTCGGAGTCTCTAGGCATACCAATGAGAGGTGCTTGGAGTCCCTTTCAACACTGCCAGTTGCTTGGCAGTCCTGTTGATCTCTTTGGCTGCAGCAGTGGCTGAAACAAGCATGCAGCTAATCCAGTCTGACTTCAGTCAGAGCACACAGGATCAGGAGGAGAGTCAGGCAACTGGTATTATTTAAAAGGAAAAATCCATATCCTTCTCAGCTTAGTTTCCCTCAGAAGGTATTTGTGATTATTCAGCTTGGAGTGAGTATGTGAGGTTTCCCATAATGCATTTTTGCTGAATATGCAAATTGTCCCTTTGTAGTCCATGTAAGCTGAACACGCCTCCACAACACTGGAATGCAATGGATAAAATATATGCACATCTTAAATTTGGTGAATAGGAGCCAGACAGCTAAAAATGGTTTTCATACCAGCAGTCTGGTATTATAGCCATTCACCATTTCTGCTTTTGTGCTCTCTGCATTGCTGCTTTAATATGGCATTTACCTACAAGGACCTGCTTACAATAGCCAAGGACTGGGAGGAGGCAAACATTAGCTGATAATTTGCTCCCAGTGATCAGTAGGTCTTTGAGATACAGCTGCATGTTAGTTATTTTTTGCCTTGTTTTTTTCATATAACTTTGTACCACCAGTCACTATACAGACACACTTGCATGGCTCCCTGCCACCAGCATAAACTTTCCTATGAAGAGAGGAGAAGAAGGTGAAGCAGGAGGCACCCTACTGCGTGCTGCATCAGGGAGACATATTTTCAGTCAGCCAAGAGGTTTCAAGCTTCAAAGACTACTGAAGTATGGTCATGGGTGTGCCTGTACACACACTAGATCAGAGCTCCCCAACCCTGTCCTCAAGGCCTACCAACAGTATATGTTTTGCAGGAAACCACAAACATTCACAGGTGAGGTAATTAGTGTCTCAGCAGAGCTGATTTACTACCTCTGTGGATTTCCACAAAACATGCACTGTTGATGGGCCTTGAGGACAGGGTTGGGGAACACTGCACTAGATTATCACCCAAAATGATCACAAATGGTTGTTTTGGAGAAGTAAAGTCTACTGTTTGAACTTGGCTTTCGTGAGTAGCAATAAGGACATGTTTCTTCTGAGCTACCTTATCTTTACTAATCAGCTATAAATCAACTATTTCCTTTAGCTTTCAAAGCTTGCCAGTCCAACCAGGAGGTTGTGCACCAAATAAATATCACATTCTCAATATATAACATTTCCCTAATTAACAACATGAAATGAATTCTTTAACCACTTCATGCTATGGGCTGAAGGGTATAAATGCGCATACACTGGTGGCACAGAATGGACGTTTATGTAAATATGCCATGTGCACTAAAGGTGCACAGCTAAGACATTTACAAGCATCCGTTTTGCAGGAAGTGGTTAAATCCTTTTTTTTAAGTTGTAATGTATTTACGTTTTATAAACAGCAAAAAATAACTATTATCAGTGTACAACACAATAGTAAGAAGGTCACAAGTCACCGGACCAAACAAAAACTGCCAGATATGGCATCAATAGTGATGAATTGTTAACCAACAGAAGAATCATACAAGGCAATCTAGCATTCTCTATGAAGAATCAAGTCAAATAAATTTAATTTGTGCAATAAAAAGAAAAGAATGTGGCAATGCGGGCAGCACGGTGGCGTAGTGGTTAGCTCTCTCGCCTTGCAACGCTGGGTCCCTGGTTCGAATCCCAGCCAGGGCACTATCTGCAAAGAGTTTGTATGTTCTCTCCATGTCTGCGTGGGTTTCCTCCGGGCACTCCAGTTTCCTCCCACATTCCAAAAAAAGCCATACGGATAAGTTAATTGGCACCCACTAAAAAAAAAAATTGGCCCTAGACTACAGTACTTACACTACATAATATAGATATATGGCAATGGTAGGGATTAGATTGTGAGCTCCTTTGAGGGACAGTTAGTGACAAGACAATATATATATATACATTGTACAGCGCTGCGTAATATGTCAGCGCTGTATAAATACTAAATAATAATAATAATAAATAAAATGTGGCAATCAATTAGTTTGGACACCAGTAGCTAGAAGAAAGAAAAAGAGTTAAAAAATCTGGCCCGGGTCCCCCCCCCCCCCATACAGATAACATTTCAGCTGGCAACCCCTCTGATCAACTCACCGATCAAACATTCTTAACCACCCCTTATTCTAAGATTGGTATAAAGTTTGGGCTAGCTGTATCCAAAATCTCCTCCTCCCACCAGCCCAAATCTTGTGGTACTTTTTGGTGTGATTTTATATAATGCCCACATTCTCAATGTTAGACGGGAGGCCCTATTCCATAGCTTCAATATTTACTTCCTAGCATAGAAGCCAAGCAAATGAACCAGCTTGCAGAATGATCTGTGCTGCCTTCCAAGCTCTCCAGGTTGTCTTCATGGCTATTTCTAAAATCTATTTTAAATCTAAACATAAAAAAAAATTTCCTTAAAAATAAATAAATCAAAATCTAATGGCCTAAATTCACTATGAATTAACACATTTGGTAATGCAGAATACAGCTGATTTTAGCGATCATCTAGCCAAATGCCAATTCACTAAACTAATTACCGCACTGAAGAGTAAAATTACCAACTAGTGTGTTCTATATTTTTCTCCAGCTCTGACCAGTCAGTAACTCAAAATCACCATACAGTAAACGTTGACAGATGTAGCAGAAAGCTAAAAGGGAGAGCCACACAGCCGTGCTTCTCACCCCATTTGATCTGATGCACTGGTGGGCGGGACTTCATAACAACAGAACAGGAAAATTTGACATTTAAAAAGGCTTCTCGGCTTCTCTATATCTCTTTAGATGTGCATATCTGTATACTGATACATAGAAGAGCTCCTTAGCACATAGGAGTTAGCACTTAGCACATAGTTAGCACATATGCACATCTAAAAGCATAATGGGGATGCACTGGACAGGAAAAACAGCTTAGTGAATGAAGTATGTATTTTCCATATGTTACCGAACTTCTACCACATGCAAGGACATTTTAGGGAATTTGGAAATTAAGTGTAAAATTTTACTGGGCTGAATTTTTTTACAGAACTGCCCATAGTGAATTGAAAAAAAAAAGTTATGACCTAGGAGGAATGATCTATATTTTAAAAGCCTATAGAGGTAAAATAATATTGCAGGGTAGCAATAAAAAAGTTTCCACATTTCATGCCTGTCCCTGGCCGTCTGACTACCTTGTCTAATTTAATAAACTTCATCTTTCTCAGGGTTGTTAAAAATTGCTGAATAATACATAGTAAAGCACATTTGTCCTCTTTTATTGAGGTGTCTGAAAAAGCATATGTTTCATAATTACACACCAGTTTTAAAACAACCATGGATAATGAAAGCTGGATACTGAAATTGTAAATCAGATTCGTTAATATAAAGCACAACTAATAACTTGTTATTTTAGACAGTTGGGACAATTTACTTCAAGCTCAAATACCAAGTCAATTTTAGCTGGTGGAGATTTCCTGAGATGAAACGAACCACTACATAAAAGTTTCACTGGCTAATTATATACTCCCTTTATACAGGTCATGAGACATGAAACGGCAAGTGTTTTGGAACTGGTTGGAAAAGAAGTCTCTGTATTTAGCCCTTCAAAGCCAAGAGAGAAATGGCTAAGAAAACGAACGCATGTGAAGTTACGGGTAACTTTAATGTTGTTTATAACATTCTTATGCTTATCACTTTGCAAACTGTTAACTGGTTATACTTTGTTGTTTGTTTGTTTTTTTAAACATTTTCATTTTCACAAGAATAAGTTTTACAACATTCCCAGGAGCAGTTACATATGAACAGCATAAAGATATTTATAAAAGATAACAAGCTTCCATATATGAAATCCTTTTACAGACAATATTGCGGGTCTCAAGTTTTCTTCCAAGAACATAATCTGCTCATTTCCTTGAGTCCATTGCCTACTCCTGCACATGCAGTGCTTGAACCCATCAAAACAACTCCTTTTTTCATTTTACTAACCCCCTCCCTCCCACTGTACCCCTCCCTCCCACTGTACCCCACCCACCCTTCATCTCCGAGTCATTCCTTACCCCAGTAGAGCTCAAAGAAGTTGATCTGCGGACCATCTCCACTACATCCACTTATGTTACCTCAACCTGCTGAGCGAACCCTGCAGTTGCTTAATTAAATACCATTTGTTCTCTCCAAAAGATGCATATATTAACAACTTAATGACATGCTGACTTATAAAAACGTCCTGGAGCCATTAAGAGGCTCTTGCAGGATGTTTTTATAAGTCAGACAGTGCTGCTGCCGCTGTGTGTATGCTCCCGCGGGTGCACATGCGCGCTCCTGCGGGTGCACGTGCATCCCTGTGCACGTGCACGTGAAAATAGTGGAGAAAAAAAAACACCCCAAAAAATACACAATACACCTTTATTTCCAAATGATATCTTGTCACCATACTTTGTACTAGGGACATAATTAAAATGTTGTGATAACCAGGACAAATAGGCAGATAAAATGTGTGGGTTTTATGTACAGTAGCAGTGTTTATATTAAAACCATAGGGGATGAAATTGGAGAAATAGTGTATTTTTCATTTTTTTCCTTGTATTTCCCTTTAAAATGCATAGAAAATGAAGCAATTACTGAAAACTAATATCAACCCCAAAAAGCCCAATTGGTGGTGAAAAAACAAGATATAGATCATTTCATTGTGATTAGTAGTGATTAAGCTATTGGCAAATGAAAGGGAAGAGCACTGAAAGGTGAAAATCGCTCTTGTCCGTTAAGGTAAAAAACGCCTTGGGGTGAAATGGTTAAACTCACAACTTCTCCAGAAAGCTGTAACTGCAGCCGGATCCATCTGCCTGCCACATCCGCTTTTTGCTGTACACACTGGAATTGCAGGCTCGTGCTGATTAGAACCATAAGCCCCATCTTTTTATTGGCTGCCGGAGCCCCGTACACTGCTCCCACCCATCCTTTTTTCATGATTGTAAATTGGTCTGTGCCCGAGTGGTACTCCTGTAGCAGGCAAGTGTCCCGGCCCTTTTTTTTTTCAGATGAGCCAGACCTTTAAGCACTTTTGAGGAGATTTCAGATCTTTAACGTTCCAAGATACCACTCTCATGTAACGAATCCCAGGGGATGGATGCCACTGCAGCTACACATAAAATTGATTTTGCATATTGTATCACATGACGATGCTCCCTTCCCTACCCTTTCCCTTCACATTGCGATCTTGCATACCGTGATTGTGAACTGCGCGTACCTACTCCTGCTGTGTCCGCAGACATGTAGAAGCAGCATTCATGCAGATGTCTTCTGCCACCAGTCCCTGCTATTGTGACTTGGCAGCTGACCAGGCTGAAGGTGGCACTGGGCAGGAATCAGGCAGGCTGTGGCTTGTGCAAGAGGATTCCACGGAGAGCCTGAGGAGAGAGGCTCCCAACATTGCTGCTTCTGAGCGGTACACTGCCCGCTAGGTTACTGGTGTCGATGCCCACAGTGCCGTTATTGGGCCATAAGGTGACTCGGGGACAGAGAAGAAGACAGAGGAGGAAACAGTGGGGCAGAAGGTGACAGAGGAGAATACAGTGGGGACACAAGTAGTACTTGGGCGACTTGAGGTACACAGGGACATAATTGGGGGGAGAAGATCCACAAGACCAGCAGCCACCGGAGAGATACGTAGAGAGCGCACTTCTCTTGCGCAGACTGGCCGCGACTGGCTGAAGTTATGGAACCCGGTACTGGAACTGCAGAAGACTGAGGATGGCGGCGTGGGAGCGATCCGTGCTTTTGGGGCTAAAGGAAGCCCCAGGTATGTATAAAACGTTTATCTTTGATCAGCTCTGGTACACTTTGAGTGTGCAATTGACTTTCCTACTATAAAAAAAAAATCATTTTTCAATTCCAGTCAAGCAAAATGTTTAGGAATGGCTAATTGCTTTTTCCACTCTTTTGATGCTACTTGACTTGTACATTTACCTTTTAATTCTTATTAGGGTGGCTAGTGACCTCCTCAAAGAAAAAGCTATGTCTCACCAATCTCACCATTCCTAATAGAATAACTAATAGTCTCCTTTTAGCATTCTTTATAGCCAGAAATGTACCAAAACGTCTTGAATGCCATGTGGAAAATTTAAACGGAGCCTCCTCAAATTATCATAAAAAGCTCTATCTCTCCTGTTCAGCCCTTTAACCTCATTGGCAGTATGATTATTTTCAGAATTTAGGGTCTAAAAGCAGCACATTTTTTCTGCTTTTAGACCCTAACATACAGAAATAATCACATGCCAGGGAGATCCCCCAATATCCCAATTTAGGCAGCCTCCTCACAGAATTCATCTCTCCGGGATCCAGACCAGCACAGCATTCTTTCCTCCTGTCCTCCAGGTGGCGCTCTATCTCAATGGTGAGATCACCTTCTGTCATCATGTGACAGATGGCAATCTCACCCAAGAGATGGGGAGCTTCCGAGGACCCGCAGAAGACAGGCTGTGACTGTTCGGATCTAGGGGAGGTGAGTTCTGCACGCCACACCACTGCACTCTCTGCAGATCATGCTTGGCTGTCACCCCGGCCCAGGCTTGGGATTACCAAAAGCAACACCTTTTTTTCACCTCGAGCCTGGGTTGTTAATACTGCTAAGGAGTTTAATTATTATTTAGTGGATTTTTTTTTTTATATAGAAATCCGTTGCTTTCCTTTTTGTCATGTCTCACATCATTATTAGCAAAAGACAAAAAGCTCACCTAACATTTACTGGCGTATTCCATAGAAATAGTTACTTGTAGCCACCTGTCTGCCTGAAAGCATATTGCAGAAACCAGGGTTGGAACGTGGATATTTATTTAACGTACAATGCAGAGAATGCGGAAGGATAAGGACAGAGGTGGAAACATCAGCTGAAATTATACTTTTACAGTGACTTGGACTTTAAGCTTTATTTTTCCTTACTGAATTAATGCACACAATTTAACAATAAAATGACAACAGGCAAAATGAGACTTTACTGATGTACCAAAGTACAGTGCGGATTGCAAACCCTTTCTAATATGTAACCTTTTTACAGCCCAGTTACACAATTCATATTGATGCCATCATTTCCTGTTAACTTTAAATGTTCTGCTTGACTTTCAGAATGTTGCTGCCAACCACAGAATTAATGATGCTGTAGCCAATGAAGATGGACCACAGTCACTCACTGGAAGATTCATGTATGGCCCTCTTGATATGGTCACACTTACTGGTGAAAAGGTAACTTATGTTGTACTATTTGTAATGAAGTTTTAAGTTGGTAAATGTGCTGTGTATGATTTCCTTTGTTGGGAAGTGACTTACAGTCTTAAACTAATAACTGAGCTCTCCGAGTGTGACCAGTGATGGATGTAATTCACTAATCTAACCATACATAGGCACTTACCAGTACAAACAACTTATTTAGAATTTCCAAGTTTGGTCAATGTGTTGGGGCATCTCCAAACTACTTGCCAAGTGTTTATCTAAAGGGGATAAATAGAAAATCTGATTGCACCAAAACTACGTCTGGCTGTATGTGTGTTATGTTCTAATGGTGTGTGTCAACACTGGGATATACAGGAAAATCATCTTAGGTGGTGGTGGCCTCAGTACACCACAAAATCTTCATTATATAATCTTTCCACTATAAAGGCTTATACAATTACTTGTAAATGAGGACCTGACTACTTTAATCTCAAACTTCTCAAAAGTTTCATTTCATTTTGGATCATTGCATAAATTCTATTTTAATACAGAAGAATGTTGTACAGCAGATCAGTTTTTATAGGGTTTACCAAACTGTCGAACTCCAGTGAAAATGATGTAATAAAAAGTGCTTCATTTTTACAATAATTATGTATAAATGATTTAGTCAGTGTTTGCCCATTGTAAAATCTTTTAAATCCCTGATTTACATTCTGACATTTATTATATGGTGACATTTTTACTGCTGGCAGGTGATGTAGCTGCTGCATGATTTTTTGGCAGTTGGAAACAGCTGTAAACAGCTATTTCCCACAATGCAGAAAGGTTCACAGACAGGAAACTGCCAAGAGTACGTACTTTTCTTGTTTCTTGTGGGAGGGGTTTCACCACAATATCAGCCATACAGCGCCCCCTGATGGTCTATTTGTGAAAAGCAATAGATTTCTCATGTAAAAGGGGGTATCAGCTACTGATTGGGATAACGTTCAATTATTGGTCGGAGTTTCTCTTAACAGCAGAGACCGTTGAAATGAAAACACTTGTAAAGGGAATCACGGTCTCGCAATAACATACCATAAAGTACTGTCTGCTAACTATTGAGTGACCATTTAGATTTCCAACTGGCCTTTTTTCAAAAGTAATGTGATCTGTTAAACACAAAATCCACAATTCCCTTTATTTCACAGTACAATTAGCCTTTTTCAGAGGAAGCTATACATGTGAGGGAAAAACAGTAAGTTACATAGTTATTTGGGTTGAAAAAAGACATACGTCCATCGAGTTCAACCAAAGAACAAAGTACAACACCAGCCTGCTCCCTCACAGTATAGTTGTCACTTGGAACAGGGTTTCTCAACTCAGTCCTCAAGAACCCCCAGCAGTACACGTTTTGCAGAAAGCCACAAACATTCACAGGTGAAGTAATTAGTGTCTCAGCAAGGCTCATTAACTATCTCTGTGGATTTCCACAAATATGCTCTGTTGTGGGTACTTGAGGACTGAGATGGAAAACCCTGACTTAGAAGATCCGTCCTTAGTTTTCCTAGCTAACGAAAGCCAGTCTGTCTACTCACTGCATCACAGACAACTCCTTACAATGGGAAAAAGTGAGAACTGCAGTTCCTGTCAGCCTAAATGTGTGTCAAGACAAGATTCTGGTCTTACTGTAGAAGATATAATGGAGGCAATCCTGAACTGAAAATAAACATATGAGATAGTTAATTGTATGTGTTTTTCTAATGAGAAACAGAAAACTAGCTATATAGAACAGAGTACAGGTAGTCCCCGACTTACGAACGGCCCACCGATACGAACGGCATGGATTCTCTGTTTTCATGGTAACAAGTCAAAAAAAAAAATTTCAAATTGGACTTGTAGTTTTTGTGAAAATCGATTTAAAAAATTCAAAGAAAAATGGCTTTTAAACTTGTGTAAGCAGGTACAGAGGACAGAGGTGACACAGAGGGGGACACTGGAGGCACAGGGGGCACCGAGGAGGTACAGGGGACAAAGATGGCCAAATGTTCCAACTTAAGAACAGATTCAGGTTAAGAACGAACCTACAGTCCCTATCTTGTTTGTTAACTGGAGACTACCTGTACATATTTTTATTATCAGTTTAAATTAGGATTTATTTTTAAGATTGAATTCTAAACAGCAGCCATGACAGTCTGATATAAAATCTGCTACATTGAGTTGCAACACAAACAAAAGTGACACTTCAATCTTTGGGCTAATAAGCCTTCATCGGACTTGGATCCTGCATATACTGACATGATTTAAAAACACACAGCTTATATATACTGACATACAGAGGAGAAACATCCTTTTGCAAATATGAACAGATGTAATTAGATGCCTTAAAGAGAATCTGTAACGTTAAAACGTCCCCTGGGGGGTACTCACCTCGGATGGGGGAAGCCTCAGGATCCTAATGAGGCTTCCCACGCCGTCTGCCGTCCCTCGGGGGTCTCGCTGTAGCCCTCCGTACAGCGGTGACGTAATATTTACCTTTGCAGGCTCCTGCGCAGGCGCTCTGGCTGCTTTCGCTCCGAAGGAGGCAGAAATACCCGATCTCAGTCGGGTCCGCTCTACTGCGCAGGCGCAAGTCTCCGGCGCCTGCGCAGTAGAGCGGACCCGACTGAGATCGGGTATTTCCGCCTCCTTCGGAGCGAAAGCAGCCACAGCGCCCCCGCTGGAGCCTGCAAAGGTAAATATTGAATTGAACAGTCGGCACAGTCGCCGGCTGTTCGGAGGGCTGCAGCGAGACCTCCGTGGGACAGAGGACGGCGTGGGAAGCCTCATTAGGATCCTGAGGCTTCCCCCACCCGAGGTGAGTACCCCCCAGGGGATCTTTTTGTCGTTACAGAGTCTCTTTAACTGTCACTTCAGGAGGCATGCTAGCTAAATAGATAAGATCACCAGTTTTCTAAACATAACTCTGGTGATGTGGAGACATCATAAATCCAGAGTTCAAATGTGACTGGCCTGACTACATGCACCATTAGATCTAAGCTAAAGAGGATTTTGGCATTCCAAGCACATAAGCTGAATAGTGGCATTAAACACCATCTTACCAGCATATGAAACAAAAAAAATGAAAAAATAAAAATAATTGTGGCATTTAAAAAGAAGTTAGAGTCCTTGTTTAAACCTTCTTCAGTTTTGAACCAATATATACATTTTGTTTCTTGTGTTAGTCTCTCTTTATGCGATTTGAAGCCACCCATTAAAACAGTGATGAGAAAATCAGTAGAATTCTCTGGGAAACAATTTGATTTTGAAGATTTTGTTCCCCTATACTTATATCACCATTATAGATGTTCTATAATTACACTCTCTTACCCTACTTGATCACCTGTCATGTTAGAAATGAACACAGTTTGTATCCAATATATACCCTGTGTGATGGTTCTGAGACCACAGAGCCCAGAGACACAGTGTATAGCGGCAGATTAAACAAAACCTGACTGGCGGGGCATTTATTGGGCACACAGATCACACAAAAGTTCAAAATATTACTAAACAATCCACTGCGGAGAAGGCATTTGACAGGGTGGCCTGGGACTTTATTGATCAGATGCTGCGGCATGTGGGTTTGGGAAGAGTAATGAGTGAGAGAATATTGGCATTGTACTTGTCCCCCACTGCAAGCGTAAGAGTAAATGTTTGAGTTGTTTGGTATTAGCAACGGAACACGTCAGGGGTGCCCCTTGTCCCGCTTGATCTTTGCCTTGACCCTGGAGCCCCTTTTGTGTTTAATCAGGGACAATGAAAACATTAAAGGCATAACACTCGTTCAAACTGGGAATAAGGTGGCAGCTTATGCCGCCGACTTTTTTTTTTTTTTTTTTTTTTTTTTTTTTTTTTGACTGTCCCACATATATCTTTGTCTAGTCTGATGCAGGAGTTTGCTAGATATGGGAGGGTTTCCAACTTCAAAATTAATTATAATAAATGTGAGGCTATGTCGGTGGGTCTGGACCAGGACACGATTGCGAGGATTACGTAGAATTTCCCATTTAGGTGGGCCCAGTCTGGCCTGTCATACTTGGGAATTAAACTTGCTCCATAGATTATGGAATTATATCAGCAAAATTTCCTAATTTAATAGGTTATGTTTGAATAGGGGTAAAGTGGACATGCTGCCCCGAAGATGGTGGAATGGGGATTGTGTGAGGAGGAATCTTGTTTCCTTTCATTTTATTAGTATGGTATTACTGTTAAATGGATTTAGGATGTATTTGATATTATATTGAATACGCTATTTAAGAAACATTATTTATAGAAAAGATTATTTAAAAAAAAAAATATTACTAAACAATCCACAAGGGAGTGTCACAGATTCCCCCCACCAAAGAGTCCCGATTCCCAGCTTCACAGGCAAAACAACACAAGTTCCAAAGTCCCAATAGCTCCACAACTAGCAGGAGTCCAAGAGGTGCAGATCTCAGCAGTCCCAATTGTTGCAGTTCTCACCAGTCACCACATCCAGTATCCATTGGACAAGTCCTGAACAAGGGATACAATGGTCCATAGTCCAGGGCCACCAGACCCTCCGAGTTACAGCAAGTCCTCTCTGGTTCCTGGCCGCACGGTAGATTCTCCTGGCTCACCACAGATCCCTGAGCTGTTCTCCCTTCCACAGACAACACACAACTCCCTTCCATGAGGTACAAACATGATACCAGCTCTCCTCTGCGGTGCCTAGCTGTCTGCCTCCTGCTGAGAGCCAGCCACTGAGCAGCCTAGATAGTGAGTGGCTTTATGCTGATAAGGTGTATCTCTGATGTCTCCAGAGCGTGGGGGAAGGTGAGCTTTCTATGGGACATCAAATACAGTACTGGCCATTATGCTGGGCATACACGGTGAGTTTCTGCGCTGGAATCGAGCCGCTGGCTTGATGCCGGCGCATCCCCGCTCGTCCCCGGGGGCGCCCGGTTCGATACCCGCTTGTCCCTGCGGGCACTTCTTATCTTCCGCTTGTTTTCTTCCATTGTCCGCCCGCAGGGATAGAGTGCAGAATCGATCTGGCGCGGTGATCGGACACGTCAGAAAATATCAGCGGCTCGATTGATAAGAAAAAACTCACCGTGTATGCCCAGCATTAGAGTCTGCAGTCCTAATCCAATCATACATTGTCACACCCTTTTCCTCCGAAAATAAGACCTTCCCGAAAATAAGCCCTTACCCTGATTCTTCAGAATTTTTGAGGATGCTCGAAATAGAAGCACTACTCCAAAAATAATCCCTAGTTTGTTGCGCATAACTTCCTTGTTACTGTCAGCATCCTTGGGTGCACAGGACTACCCGTGGCTTTATAACTTTATCCCGGCTCATAACATCGTATGGTGGCGCGAGCAACCGTGCATGCATCACATTCCAAATCTGCAGCCAGATTTAAAGAGCCTCCACCACAAAAGCCCTCCTGCCCACTGACGGTGCTGTTTGATTTGACTGCTTTGGCTAAGCCAGCAGCTGGTGCACCCATGCTTCATAGCCTCCCTATTGTTTGTCTACCCATTGTGACCTTTGGCTTTGTGACTTTGAATCTGCTCTGCCTGACCTTTGTTACTCTGCTGTTATCCGACTGCCCTGACCTTTTGCTTCGTGACCTTGACTCTGCTCTTATCCTTCTGCCTGACCTTTGGCTTTGTGACCTTGACTCTGCTGTTATCCGCCTGCCCTGACCTTTGGCTTGTTACCCCGACTCTGTGACTTCTCGCTGTCTACAGTCCTGCTGCTGCTGCTCCTGAACATCTCTACATTGCACTGTCTCCTGTTGTTCTTGGTCACCAGTGACAAAATCCTAGATTGATGTTCAATGCCCTGAATATAAGCCCAAATGCATCTTTTGGATCAAAAATGAATATATGACTGTGTGTTTTTGGAGAAAGATGGTACATGCTGTCAAGAGAGCATGAGCATGAGAACAACAAAGAAAGCTGTGTGAAGTCCATACTAATGCTTATTTTAAATGATTGTGAGAACTTGAGTATTAGTTGTGTCACTGAGGTCTTGCCTTGTCTTTGTTCACGTGTAGGTGGATATTCACATTATGACACAGCCTCCATCTGGAGAATGGGTTTACTTTGACACAGAAATAACGAATAATAGTGGCCGAGTTTCGTATGTGATTCCTGAACACAGAAGGCTTGGAGTCGGCGTGTATCCACTCAAAATGGTTGTCAGGTATTAATATTTACTAACAATTTGAGATTTTTGCAGTTTGGCAATATGACACAATTTTCACTTTTTTTCTTTTTTACTGAAGTAATCGATTAATTTTACTGCTTATTCGAATAATTTGAAGAATTACAATTACAATACACTTATGATGATTTTTTGTAAGTTTTTTTTTTTTTTTTTTAAACTGATCCAATAAAAAATTAATTGAAAAGAAATGATATTTTCTATCTGATTTTTCTAAAACATCCAATCATATATTTTTCTGATAGAAATGTGTTATTTTTCTTTACTATTGATCATATTTCTAAAAAATGTATCGATTTGGTTGAATCATGTATTGCCACCGAAGATTGATTGATTGCAATCAATTACAATTAATTACGATTCTGCAGCTCTGTGTTACCAGTTATATATATCAATTATATTTTCATATACATATTTTGGGTTAAGAAACATGTTTATGTTGTTCTTTGAATTTGCTTAGTTGACCTGTATTGCCAATACTAGTGCATAATCACTGTGTAAGTATAGTCATGTCAGATCTGTAGTATGAAAACACCTCTTCATAGCAGTGGACAGAGGAAATGTATGTAATATGAACTGTGAAAGCACTTCAGTGGAACAGTGCCCCCTAGAGGCAAACAGCACCTTGATGTAGTCTGTTTTTGCATCATGGTACACATTTTCTTTACCTTAGGGAGAGAATTTTTTTTCTCTTAGGTATTCTTTTTTTATCCATATAAATGTTGGGTGATAATTTCAGATGTAAATTGTGTGCAAGATTAACTTATTGATTACCTGTGAATTTGCGCTTGCGCTTCCCTCTCCAACACCAAGTGAAATAGTTTTGCCTCGAAGTTTACACAGGCACAGCACAACTGTACCAGAACTGTGAGAACTGGAACCCACTAGAATTGCAAACCACGCTATATTTGAGAGTAATTTTGCCACTAAAAAGAGCAATTTCAGGGAATGCAATTTTGGCCCCCGCATTCCCTGAATCAGTTCGCTCTGAAAATGCTGCAGGCACCGCAAATATGATTTTGTCAAATCGCAATCATGATAGTGGAATTGTGGCCCTGAGCTTTCAGTAGCTTAGCGATTTGAGAATCTCCAGTGATTCCTTGAAAGTGCAAATTGCTGCTGAAAAATGCTCTAGTGGGCCCCAGGCCTCGCTGATGTCACCTTCACCCACTGTGAGAGGGTCCAGAGTGCCGAAAGAATGTAACTTTTTTCATTATGGTTCATGTACAGATATGTGCAGAGGGATCAGAGTTGCTTATGGATTCCATCACCAACTGTACATTAGTCTCTCCTTAGCAACCTAGATTTTGCCAGGGGCATATTTAGGCATAGGCAAACCAGTCACCCCTGCCTGGGGTAACAATTGTAGGAGGAAGCACCACAGAGCTAGTCTTGGCATATTGTACTTTATGTAATTCTTAAGCCAACTGCTAGTTCATTAAAAAGGGATGGATGGTAATTTTAACTCATACACGGACACTGCTGTATCGATTCTTGCTGGTTGGAGTTCAAGGACAATATACTAGCCTGTAAAGACCCAGGTTGTACATAATCAGTACAGCGCTTATTTGGAGAAAAAACATTATTTCTATGTGAACTATCCATTTCTTATTGGTGCACATGAAACTATTTAATGTAGGCTATGATCTTTATTTTCACAAGATTGGGGTAGGGAGACAAAATATGCTTTGCCTGCGGGTCCAAAATGGCCAGTAACAACCCTGTGCCCTTGGGCTTCAAGTGTTAATTTATCCTAAAACATCAGGTACTTTATGGTCACATAACTCACTGTCACTCAGGGGCAAGTATTGTGATAAACCACTTAAAGAGAACCCGAGGTGGGATTTAATGATGTTAGTGGGGCACAGAGGCTGGTTGTGCACACTATCACCAGCCTCTGTTGCCCCATGGTGTGCCCCCAGGACCCCCCTGTGCTCTGCTATCCCCAGCACCGTGCTAGCGAGGCTGTTTACATGTGACTGTCTGTCAGCGCCGCTCCCCCGCTTCCTCTGTATCGGCGCTACCCGCCCGCCCGCGTCCCTTTCCTCCATTCAGCGTGATAGAAGGGACGCGGGCGGGTAGCGCCAATACAGAGGAGGCGGGAGAGCGGCGCTGAAAGACAGTCACCTGTAAACAGCCTGCTGGCGACACGCTGTATGTCGCTAGCAGGGCGCTGGGGATAGCAGAGCGAAGGGGGGTCCTGGGGGCACACCATAGGGCAACAGAGGCTGGTGATAGTGTGCACAACCAGCCTCTGTGCCCCACTAACATCATTAAATCCCACCTCGGGTTCTCTTTAATCTACCATGTTTCTGGTTGTGAGTGGAATTTGGAATATGTAAAGGAAGCCTTCCAAATACTAGGAGAACATATAAACTCCATACAGATAGTTTCTTAAGGAATTCTGATTTGTAGTTGTGGAATTGTACATTGTTGTTTATCTTAGTGGATTATTAAAGGGACTCCGAGCAGTGCAGAAACTATGGAAAGATGCATATCATTTTAAAGCTCTCTTTCTCCTCTTTCCAATGATGTATAAACCGCCGCCCTACACCTTTTAGTTTTCGTGATTTTCGCGATTGAAATTGCTGCGGCCGCGATTTCAATCGCGAAAATAAAGAAAACTAAAAGGCGTAGAGTGACGATTTAGGTGTCGCCAGAAAGAGGAGAAAGAGCTTTAAAATGATATCCATCTTTCCATAGTTACTTGTATTACACAGGGCGACTTTCTCCAGTGTCAGCAGCTCCATTCAGCAGAAAAAGTCGCCCTGTGTAATACAATGTAACTATAGAAAGATGGGTATCATTTTAAAGCTCTCTTTCTCCTCTTTCTGACGACCCCTAAATCATTGCCCTACGCCTTTTAGTTTTCTTTATTTTCGCGATTGAAATCGCGGCCACGGCAATTTCAATCGCGAAAATCGCGAAAACTAAAAGGCGTAGGGTGGCGGTTTTTATATCATTGGAAAGAGGAGAAAGAGAGCTTTAAAATGATATGCATCTTTCCATAGTTTCCGCACTGCTCGGAGTCCCTTTAAAGCAAGTCTGGTAACATTCAGTGAATGATATTGTCTGGGCCTACAGACATTTATATTTAACAATGACATTTCCCTTTTCTTCTTTCTTTTTCCTCCTAGGGGAGACCATACGTATGCTGATAGCTACCTCCATGTTTTACCTAAAGCAACAGAATTTGTAGTGTTCAGCATTGATGGCTCATTTGCCGCCAGCGTTTCCATAATGGGCAGCGACCCAAAAGTGAGAGCAGGGGCAGTAGATGTTGTGAGGTTAGTTTATTTTGCTTTCTAGCATTAGTTGTATATTGTGTGGTAACTGGAGCCCTCCTAACACCTCCTTCATCTTCCTCTAGGCACTGGCAGGATCTTGGCTACCTCATTATCTATGTCACAGGCAGGCCTGACATGCAGAAGCAGAGAGTGGTGGCATGGCTTGCACAGCACAATTTTCCGCATGGCATAGTGTCATTTTGCGATGGATTGGTCCACGATCCCCTACGCCACAAAGCAAACTTTCTGAAAAGCCTAATTCAAGATGTAAGATATGTTCTATACAATCAGTCATTAGTAGTGTCCACTAATGCCCATAGCATGTCTTTTACTAACCCACATCATCATCACACTCCCGTTGTTGTTGTTATTATTGTTGTTGTTGTTACCTTGTCTACCTTATCAATAGGAACTGAAGTGATAATGTGTTACAACTGGATTTGAGCAGGACATTAACTTCTGAATATCTGGGGAGTTGTGCACAACATGTAGTGGGTATATTTCAGCATAGCAGTACGTTTTTAGGATAACAATGTACGATTGATACAGATTACTGGGGATCCAGGAGATCTGTAGCCACATATTATAATTTCATCTAACATTTTAAAGTGACATGCCATTCAAAAATGTTCTGTGTATTTTGAATAGAACAGGGGAAGTTTAAAACCAATATAAATAACACTATTCATTTTTTTTCTGTGAAGATTGTCCTTGCTTTCTGACTCACAGATCACTGAGGCCACACAGAGTTAGTGAGGGACATCTCTCCCACAGGGCCACATAAACTACTATAAGGTCTAAAACCTCTGCGTGTTGTTTTATGTCTGTTTTGGTTCTCATTTGTGAAACGTCCTCATTTCCGCTCTCTTTGTTGCCCAAATGATAGCTTGGACAACATTCAAAACCAAGCAGAAGTTTAGAGACTCTGATTGCTAACCCAACGCCCAACCCTCAGCTTGCAGGACCAGGATTTTTACACAGGGTGTTCTGCATTAGAACTCTTTCTTCTTTCAAAAACCTTTTTACATTAGACATCTTAATTGGCTATGTATGCTGCCTTTGACCTTCCGTAGCTGCTAAATCTTTTGCGGTGTACAGTGCCAGACCAGGAGCAGGTTACCTTGGACTCCACTATTGGAACCCCCATCCTCCCCCCAATGAAAATTGCTAAATATTATAAGTTTAGGAATGCCCAGTAAAATAGTTGTAATGGTGATGAAGTACACCAAGATCACCATAGAGGGTTACACAACCTTTTGAGATGAGTTTATCGTACAAGTTGAAACAAATTAAAAAAGTATTTTGCTATTGTTCAAACAGCTGATAAGAAGTCGATCTAACTGTTGGATTGACTTCTTATCAGTCTTATCAGCTTTTTGAACAATAGCAAAATACTTTTTTTAGTTGTTTTAACTTGTCAAACAGCTTTTGTTGTGAAACAATTGTGCTGCATAAAAGACCACCACCAGCGTGTGAATGGGGCTTAACAGACAAGTTTGGCAGATAGTTGGTAGCAGGGCTGTGGAGTCGGAGGTGGAGTCGGAGTCGTGGAGTCGGGCAATTTTGGGTGCCTGGAGTCGGAGTCGGGAAAAAATGCACCGACTCCGACTCCTAATGAATTTGTAACTGTAATTAAAATAGAAAATATGATAATATGTTCTATTTCTCAGATAATAGTCATTAAAAATAATGTATATATACAGTAATAGCTGTGCTTAGTCCACAAAAATGAAATAAACCAATCAAAATTAGTTACTTGTGCTGCTTCAATAAAGCAGTCCTCGTATTTTTAAGGTCAGATATACATGTCTGATTGTGACTGTATATATGATGTGTACACAGGAATCTCTTATATATACTAAATAACATCTATGCTGTAAGAATAAAGCCTGATGTGTAGCCGTGTCACTAATAGAGATGGTCAACGAGATGGAAATAATTCTGCATTGATGCTGATTTATGCAAATGTATGCACTCCCTTTGCTCATGAAATCAAATAATTTGATATGTTATTAAAATTTGGTTTGGTGACTACAAATTAAAGAGTAACTGAGATGGATGAAAAGTAAAGTTTTATACATACCTAGGGCTTCCTCCAGCCCCCTTCAGGCTAATCAGTCCCTCGCTGTCTTCTGCTATGAGTCCTGGTAATTCAGCCAGTCAGCGCTGTCCAGCCGCATGCCGCTCCCACAGCCAGGAACATTCTGCACCTGCGCAATAGTGCTGCACAGGTGTAGTATGCTCCTGGCGGCGGAGTGTGTGCATGCGCACTACGCCTGACTGGCTCAAGTACCTGGACTCATAGCAGAAGATCCAGGTGGTGGAGGAGGACAACGAGGGACTAATTATCCTGAAGGCGGCTGGAGGAAGCCCCAGGTATGTATAAAACTTTAATTCAATCTGTCTCAGGTTTACTTTGTTACACAGTAGTACTATACTCTACATATGCACTCCCCACAGAGCTGCAGGGAATCCACTGAGAATGCTGTGCACATTGAACACAGAGGTGTTGTCTGTTTACAATCTCCTCCTTCCCCTGCAGAGTACCTGCACATCATTCTTACATGTACCCACACTTACATTGCCTAGGGCCTGATAGATGTTCTTTGTTCCGGTTTGTACTTTTTACAAGTACTCTTACCAGGGCCGGGCCGAGGCATAGGCTGGAGAGGCTCCAGCCTCAGGGCGCAGTGTAGGAGGGGGCGCACAATTCATTCAGCTGTCATTCCTAATTGTGTATGAAGCAGAAAGAAATAACAAAAGGGGATACATAGCAGTGACTGCAAGCCAGATAACTAGATATTAAGGTGTTGGGGAGGTTGTGGGCCCTGTGGCCCTCTTAGTCTAATAGCAATCAGTGTGTGACAGCTGGGGTGGGAGGGATGGAGGGGCGCACTTTGGTGTCTCAGCCTTGGGTGCTGGAGGACCTTGTCCCTGCTCTGACTCTTACCAAGGACTAGTTTTAGTCTAAAGGGAATAAATATAGTAGTCTACATATCCTTCTCACTTCAGTTGTCTTGTAAAATTCCTAAGCGTTGGCAGTTAAGAGACGAATTTCATGTTACATACTTTTAATCAACAAAATTGTAATATGCAAATTAGAGGAGTCGGAGTCGGTGGAATCCTAAACTGAGGAGTCGGAGTCGGTGGATTTTTGGACCGACTCCACAGCCCTGGTTGGTAGGTGTGTTTGAAGATTGTGAGTCACATTATCTTCACTTCTTTTCAGCACTAAATTTACTTTAAGATATAAGAAAAAAAAAAAAAAGATATAAGACTAAAGGCGCATATACAAGCCTGATCGCTTTAAACGACGGGTCGTTATGCCGACAGTTCCCCTGTGTGCACAGTCTGTTAGCAGGCTGGTTTTGACCGATCCGCCGAGCGGATCAGTCAAAACCAGCCTTATCAGCCTGCCAACAGACCGTAACACAGGGAAACTGTCGGCAGAACAGCCCCCCTGCGGGCGGGTCTGACGGCCCATTGTTTAAAGAGATCAGGCGTGTGTACGCGCCTATAGAATGTGCCAATTACATACACTGGTGAGGCAGTAGTTATCGAAAGATCTGAAAGAGCTACAAGATAAAGATCTATTGTTGAGAAGAGAAGGAAATGAGTAGGACTGAATATAAACTAGGAGAAGAACAAGCACTTGAACAGCTAAAACCTAAGCATGAAATAGCAGATATCTACAAGTGGGGATAGGAGTTTTGGAAATGTGAATAACTTCAAGTACATTGGATCAAGGATACAACTATTAACCTTACGTAGCAGATGAAATTAAATAAAAGAATTGCAGCTGGTAAAAGATGCTATTTGCTTTCAGGAAGCCTTTCTCATTGTAACGATTTGTGTCAGCAAAGAACAGAATTCTGATTATTAGGTGTTCTGCAGTATCACCTATAATGTAGATATATACCTGATTATATGGTGATCTGCAGAATCACCTATAATACCGGTATATCAGAAGCTGATGTGACAACAATAGCAACATGTGATTGGTGCAACAGTAGTACTGATAGGTTTAGCTATACCTCACCAGAGTAGCTGGTGGGTACTAACAGTACAGCGCCCCTCACCAGAGTCAAGGGCCCTCTGGTGAGAGTAGAGTGGTAAGACAGATCGGGTTGGCAACAGACAGATGCAGTACAAAATCAGAAGGCAGAGGCAGAAAGGTATAACAGGCAGAATCGGCAGCAAGATCAGATGGGCAGAGGTACAGAATCACTGAGCAGAAGAGTAGTCAGAACGAGCCAGAGTCATGCACAAATAATAACACAGTAATGAATTAACTTTAAGGCTGTCAAACAAATCCTATCTTGTGTGAAATCCCCGGTTTTGGGGCGTGGCTTGGCGCCTGATCGGAATGGACGCACGCTAGAGCAGCTCCAGACCCGGACTCCTAAAGCTTCGTTCCCAGCAAGCTAACACCTGAAATGAGCAGACCCAGCCGCTCCAGACAACTCAGAGGGACACCCAGAGATACCAGTGCTCACCTCGGAAGGACCGTCCCGGAACTGTTTAAAACCCACTCCTTGAGGAAAACATCTGAGGCCTCCAAGATGGCGCCGACCCGTGCAGCTTCTCCGGCAGTGTCGCAATCCGGATTTTCTGACCAGGACTACGGTAGGCCCGCAAAGCGGGGCAACAACATCTCCTATGCTGACCTTAAATCCTTTGCGGATGACATTAAATCTACCTTGAGAACGGCAATAGCCGAGGTGAGGGATGAAATGGCGGAAATAGCTGCACGCATCACCACCATAGAGAAAACTGATTTTAAGCGCGATGCCCAAATTAAAACACTGGCGAAAGCTTCTTTTAGTCACAACAACAAGCTAATCGAACACGAACGCCACTTACAAGACCTCGACAACAGGGGCAGGTGCTGCAATCTACGCATAAGAGGAGTCCCTGAGTCCATAGGCCATTAAGCGTTAGTTGATTCGCTGTCCACCATCTTTAATCAACTGCTGGACAAGCCCAAAGATAACAGCATTGACTTTGTACGAGCTCACAGAGCCCTACGTCCCCAGGGCAATGAGGGGGACCCTCCGAGAGACATCATCTGCTGTTTACAATCCTTCACCCTAAAAGAGTCAATCCTGCGTGCCTCAAGAGACCAGTCAGAAATTACTTTTAATGAACACCAAATCGCCATCTTCCAAGACCTCTCCCCCATCACATTAGCTAACAGGAGAGCCCTTAAACCGCTTCTCCAACTCCTTACAGGAAAAGGTCTAAAATACAGATGGAAATTTCCATTCGCCCTGCCAGTAATGGATAAAGGCCGCATGTTCGTCCTTCGCTCTCCTGATGATCTTTCTGATTTCTGTGAGGCCCTGGGCATTGATACACCCGAGTTGCCTCTCTGGTACGCGGATTATAAGACTCCCTTATCAGACTCTGGCTCCATAAACATAAAAACACCGTTTTCCGCCTCATCTAAGGTGAATACCCCTTTAAGAAATAGCACTAAGAAGTTTACCACTCCCAGAAGCAAGAAATCCCACTTCAATGATCCCCTCTCGACCCCCCTGAGACCCCTGGGTGACGACGACGATTGATTTACTTTCCATCAACCTACGATATTTGCCTCTACCAGGATGGCAGCTACATACCTTATTTCACTCTACGGACTGTATGTCCTTGTGTCTCTAGACTTTTTCCTGAGCCCAAAACCATACATCTGGCCGCCTTCTGCATGTCCTGGGCATTAGATCAGATGTTTTGCTCGTGTTGATGCATTGGCTTTTTGTTTACTGTGAGCTTTGCTCTCTGTATCCCCCTCTGCTTTTTGTTAACAACCTTTTCTTTACAGGTAACCGGGTCTTTAAACTTTGTTTTTTCTTTTTTGCTACGAATGGAATTTGTTCCGGGTCTAACCCCCCTGCTCGTTCTCAAATAAGACTTTTGATTGACTTATTTACTGTATCCTTCCAATTATCAGGCTCCAAGCCTCTTCTCCAACACAGAGGTTTTTTTTTTCCTCTGACCCCATCACAAATAACCTAGTGTGATCCTTCTATCACTAGAAGGCTCTCTCACGTGTGATTACTGTTTCTTGTTCTTGAGTTTATCACATTTACCTATATTCTGTCATTCTTATATCTCTATACCTACAGTCATGGCTTTCTCGGCGTTCCGTGACGGGCTGTTTCCTCTCCACTGACGCCGAGAAGGCCTTCGACAGAGTGGCCTGGGACTTTGTTCAAGCTACCCTTGAGCATATGCAAATGGGTCATCAGATGCTCGACTGGATCATGCTCCTCTATTTAAACCCTTCTGCCCGAATAAAGGTCAATGGCATCCTCTCAGACCCATTTGATCTTGCAAATGGGACCAGGCAGGGATGCCCCCTGTCCCCCTTGATTTTTATAACCATCCTAGAACCCTTCTTAAACTCAATCAGGGCAGATACTTCCATTAAAGGTGTCACAGTCAATGGACAGGAGCACAAAGTCTCAGCCTTCGCTGACGATCTCCTATTTTTCATTACCTCTCCAGAGGCCTCCCTGCCTGCTCTCATTGACAAATTCAAGTGCTTTGACCTGATCTCCAATTACAAGATAAATTTTGCCAAATCCTACGCCCTAAACATCTCATTGGATCCATCTTTAGCCGACAACCTAGCCTCACAGTTCCCCTTTCAATGGGTTAAACACTCCATCAAATATCTGGGCATCAATTTGCCCACCAACCAAGACCTTCTTTACCAACTAAATGTTGCTCCATTAATTGCCAGTTTCTCCAAAGATATAAATAACTGGTCACTTAAACAACACATATCTTGGTTTGGCAGACTGTCTTCCATTAAGATGAATCTTTTACCCAGATTTCTGTACATCTCCCAAACTCTACCCATTACAGTGCCCAACTCTTTTTTTTAACAATCTACAATCCCTATTCTCAGGCTATCTCTGGGGTCATAAACACCCCAGAATAAAACGTTCTATCCTCACTCTCCCAAAGGAGGAGGGGGGCATTGCCCTCCCTGATCCCAAAGCATACCACCAGGCGTCTTCTTTGAGTAGGATTTTAGATTGGTGTACGTCTAACTCCCCTAAACGTTGGATCCAGATTGAAGAGGCCTTCTCTAGATGTAGTCTGGGAGCTCTTCCATGGTCAAACCCCAATAGATCTCAAATTGACAACTTGGCTCATCCCCTAATGATAGTTTCTCTGAAAAACATTGCCTCTCTGGCCAAATCAAAGACCTTAACTGCAATCCCGGGCCCTCTCACCCCTCTGCTTAACAACTCTCACTTCCCACCTGGTAACTCACTCTCCTTTCTGCCCAACCTTTGCAATAGACATATAACGCTAAAAGACATTACTTTTAATGGCCAGTGCAAAACCCGAGAAGACCTAGCTTCCCTTACAATTGACGGCAACATCCCTCTGTGGGATTATCTCCAAATTCGGAGCTTTATTAACTCTATATCTAGAAAAGCAAACTTAAAGATGCCTCTCTCACCCTTTGAAATAAGGGCCTCGGCTCAAAAACCAGTCAGACACGCTATCTCTCTCATATATAATTTTATAACCTCAAACCCCACCTCAGGAGAGCTTGGACCATTTCAACGCAAATGGGAGACCCTACTGCAAAAAAGCCTAACCCAAGAATCTTGGCATAAAATCTATACCCTCTCCCACAAAGCTTCCTTAAATGTAAATACCCAAGAACAAGGTTACAAAATTCTCTCACATTGGTATAGGACCCCAGCCTTTCTATACCAAGCCAAACTACTGCCATCTAGTGAGTGCTGGAGATGCCACTCTCAAGGAGGAGACCTACTCCACATTTTTTGGTCCTGCCCATCACTAACCTAACCTCATTTTGGCACAAAGTGCATACTTTGGCTGAACAGCTCTCCGCCACGTCTATTCCCTTTTCCCCTGAAATGTTCCTACTTCACGCCACCTCAGCTCCAATCCACGCATATAGACGCTCGTTGCTAATCCACCTAGTGAATGCTGCCAGAAGCATAATTCCTCCTCTCTGGAAATCTCCGGATCCTCCCACCATCAAACTCTGGTTCTCTAAAATTAACACAATTTATGATATGGAGGAAATTATCGCCTCTTCCCTTGGCAAATCCAGCCAGTTCTTAACTACGTGGAGGAACTGGCTGGCTTTCAAATCTTCACCAGCTTATGATTTGATTATGCTCAAATAAGGTCACTGCCATATAGATATGGACCTACATTCTCTGATCTGCTGAATTGTCCTTTTCCCATCCCCCCCCCCCCTTCTTTACGAAGCTCGTCCTTATATCTCTTTTAATAACTAGATCAGATTGACTGCAGAGATATGATATGATAGTACTCTCTATAGTTTATTCTTGTTACATAATGCTCTTTATACTATGCTAAGTGATTTTGATTTAGCTGAATGTTCAACATTTCCAACTAAGTTTGACATAAGACATCTGACTATGTACTTTGAAATAGTTTTCTCTGTTGATAATTTCAATAAAATCCTTTAAAAGTGAAAAAAAAAATCTCCGGTTTCCTCCCGGATCAAAGCACACCGGATCTATCTAAGGTCTGAGCGCTAACACCAAGTATTCGCAACAGCAAGTTGCGAGTGATTCAGCTAGGCTTATGAAGCAGAGGAGACCCCTCCGGCACGCCCCCTCCTATCAGCCAATGAGGAGCGGCGAGCGAGACGCTGGTCAGCTGACGCGCCTCCTGCACAGACTTGAGGCAACCTATGCCAATTGCAGCAAAGCAGTCCCAAAACATAACTATGCTTCCTCCATGTTTCACAGTTGGTATTTTGTTCTTTTCATAAGTATAATGTCCAATAGGATGTAACGAGAATGGGCTCAAGAATGTGGAAAGCAATAGCTGCTGCTGATTGGACTCAGTAGAGATGTGCGGTTTTTGAGGCCTAGATCTGACACATAGGGTTGCAGTGCTTGTGGAGTAAGCATACCAGTGAACATTCCAGCCCTTAAATAATTATTTAAGTACTACAGTTGTAATTATAATTCCATTGCAATGTGCAGTGATGAAGAAATATGGTTGAACCTTGCCCTTAAAGTGTACTCGAACCAAAGCTCGGGTCAAAAATTACATACTTGTCTAAAGAGAGGGAAGCCTCTGGATCCTGTAGAGACTTTCAACTGAGTCCTTCGTACTTGCCTAAGGAAAGGAAAGCCTCTGGATCCTGTAGAGGCTTCCCAAAGATTTCAGACAAGGGATTGGTAAAAATCTGAACAGGGTCATGCCTTGCTCCTCTTCAAGCACAAGTGTGGCTTTACTGCTCTTGCACGAGCATGTCCATGTCTGCACAGTAAGGCGGAGCTACTGTGCAGGCACGGACATGCTTGCACAGCTGCAGCACGGCCCTGCTCATGACAGAAGAGAAGCATATCCCCAATGTTCTGGAGGGTCCCGGGCTGCAGCGGAGGACAGTGTGGGAAGCTTCAGGAGGATGCAGTGGATTCCCTCTTCTTAGGTAAGTATGTGATTTTTTTCACCCAAGCTTCAGCTCACGTTTGCTTTAAAGCAGGCCTCCAATGTAAAAATAAAACCCACACTATCAGCACAGGCACCAGGAGTTATAAGAGAGTAGCTGGAAAAAAAATGTCTAAAAATTGGCTTCTTGTGCCATAAAATCCAGGTTTTGTTAATTAGCCATGCCCCCTTTCTTCAAAAATGCTATGGCAGTTTTCTGCCTTTGCAAATACTGCTAAGAGTCATCTGTGGTGGGAAGTGCCTCATAATGTGGCCTGTGAGGTACTCTGCTTCTACCTGTGCCACTAAGCCAGCCTATCTCAGACAGGAGAGAGACTTAGTGCAGTACCAGCCACAGTATATTGCATTCCATAGCTAATGTGGCCTGTGAGGTACTCTGTGCCACTAAGCTAGCCTATCTCAGACAGGAGAGAGACTTAGTGCAGTACCAGCCACAGTATATTGCATTCCATAGCTGTCACAATGCTTCCTTGCTTCTTAAAGGTTACTTGAAGTGGGGGGAAAATAATACAAGTTAGTTACTTACCTCAGTAGGTCTCCTGTTCCTGCACTGTGACCCTCCAAAGATATTAACATCAATGGTTCTTGTGATCGCACTCCCCTACGTGTATGAGTGCAGCCAGATTGCACAGGCGCAAAATACGCCTGCACGGCAGCACGGAGACGCTATGATTGCCGTTTTTTCTCCATGCAGGAGTGGCTCCGTACTACTGAGCAGACGCGAACCCTACTGCTGCCTGTGCAGCGCGGCTGCTCACAGACATGGTGGGGAACGTGAGTATGAAGAAGAGGGTCCCAGCCAGGGGTGGTGGGGTCATGGAGGATTGGGGAAGGCTCTCTTGTGTATACAGCGCCTTCCCTCTACTGACTTAAGTATGTCATTTTTTCACATTAAATTCACTTCAATGAAGTAGTCAGCTGTTGCTGCATTTAGTAAAAAAAAAGGGGGGGGGGGAGGGTTTACAGTCAGTGTCTTTTTTTCACTTTGGATTCCGCTTTAAATTTATAGGTTTGGGAAGAGGAAGAAACCAGGAAAAGGTTCAGGGATAGAATCTGAGAAAACGCTGAACAACCATATTAGGGAATGCGGAATATTACTTCCACCCATCTCAGTCTTTATAATGGTATTGCAAGTTCCCATATTACTTGAATAAAGAAAGGTATAGGAAAACCATTAACAGTGTTATCCTGATTAAAGCAGCTTCATAAACTATTTGCAAAGCCTATGAGAAAAAAATGGTGTAGTCAGAAATCTGTTCTGCAACAATTCACAAAGGAGTTAATAAGACATATTTGATGAACCTGGGAGGTAAAAACAAATGCTGAGTTTGCAGTCAGGGGCCTTTGTACCCAACTGTTTCCAGTCTGTTTTCTTGTATTCCACCTCTTTACATAGTTCTTGCTTACACATGTATCAGTATTGCAGTGTGCTTTCAGAACACCTACACTTATGATGAAGTGAGCCTTGTGTCACAAAATGCATTAAAATTTATAGTCGTTTCAAGCTCAACTTGTTACTGAAAGATTGAAAGATATAATTATTATCTGGGCCTCTCTGTCAGTGATGCCACCATGACTCCCCCACCCAAACCAAGGAGCCCTTAATTGGAGAGATGGTAGGTTAAGGGGCCCCAGGTCCCAATGCTGCTGCATGAACTGCTTCCTCTATTGTTACACATCTGCTTTCTGAATATAAAGTAAAATTAAAAGCAAGTCATCAGAACATAGTGCTTTGTGTTGCTTCACAAATGGCAGCCCTGCCTTAAAGAGGAACTCCAGTTAAAATAATGTAATGAAAAAAAGGTGCTTAATTTTTACAATAATTATTTATAAATGATTTAATCAGTGTTTGCCCATTGTAAAATCTTTCCTCTCCCTGATTTACGTTCTGAAATGTATCACATGGTGACATTTTTACTGCTGGGAGGTGATGTGAGTGGAAGGAGATGCTGCTTTAATTTATTTCCCACAATGCAACAAGGCTCTCACAGTTTGATGTCAGCACCCTGGTCCTGACATCACACTGTGGGAGGTGTTTTACCACAATAGCAGCCATACAGAGCCCCCTGATGATCTATTTGAGAAAAGGAAAATATTTCTCATGGGAAAGGGGGTATCAGCTACTTCTCTTTAAGTGCCAACTCATTTTGTGGTGATTTTTTACAAGATCCTCAATTACTTCATTGGTAATATGTGAGAGTGTACTCTTGCTGTGTCTAGCAGAGATGGCCTGTTCAGTGTGCATCCGCACGTGTTGAAAAGTTTGGACTTGTGGTTGGGATGGGATGGTTTCCTTAGACATACGTTTGTGCAGTTTTTGGAGATTTGGTCTCTTTGAAGCATTGTTGTCTGTTGCATCTTGAAACATCATTGAAGGCTTTTTTGGGGTATTGCTAGTTTACACATCCCTTTTATATCTGAAGTGCTTGTTGGCAGTGACATTATTTTGTCTTCCCAGAGCACCTGTGTTTGCGTTGCTGAATAAACAAAATAAGCTGCTGTTTTTGAAGCTCAGTTGGTAGAGGCTGTGCTCTATATGTGACTAGTTTTTAATCTGTATGCATTTTAATTTTTGTAGGTTCACATGAAAGCCCATGCAGCTTATGGTTCTACAAAGGATATTTCTGTGTACAGCGCTATAGGCTTGTCACCAATGCAGATCTTCATTGTAGGCCGACCAACCAAGAAGTTGCAACATCAATGTCAGGTAAATTCTCCTTGTAACTGCAGTAGAATAGTATTTGCATTATATTTTTAGCTGACTTCAATGACCACAATAGACGACATTGGGCTCTATTCACAAAACGTCTCATAAATGACTTATGTATCACCTTATTGATAAAAATGACCTTTCAGCACATTTACAAGCAAAATAATCACTCAAAGTAAGTTGTTCCTGATTAACTTAATTTTAATATTACTTTTTACTTGAATTATATTATATTTTTGCTCTTTGCGAGCTTAAAAATGTAACAGATAAGGTGAAACAGAGGAAGACAGGTGAACAATCTTTGTGAATCATGCCCATTGTTGTTCAAATAATGCAGTATTACAATATGCTTGGCATGAAGATGACCCCCAAGAGCTAAAAAAAAAAAAAAGAAAATGTAAAATGTAATACCTGTTACCTGATTCATGTACTGTATCTATTGCTTCCTGTCATGCATAAGCAACCTAGAGCTGACCTCTTCCTGCCAAATGATCAGAATGGATTGTCTACATCAGGCATGGGCAAACTCGGCCCTCCAGCTGTTACGGAACTACAAGTCCCACAATGCATTGCAGGAGTCTGACAGCCACAGTCATGACTCATAAAGGCAAATGCATTGTGGGACTTGTAGTTCCGTAACAGCTGGAGGGCCGAGTTTGCCCATGCCTGGTCTACATCCATTTGCAGGCTGTAGAACATTGGCTTTGTTGTAGATGTCATGAGGTCCTCAGGTTGGCATTGTTTGTGTCTTTATCACCACTGCAAACATGCTGTGGCCCACCCACTTTGACTTCAGGAGTTGATCCTGCCCAAAGTATGCCCCGGCTTTGCTTCCATCAGGCTCCCTGAACACTGCATGCGATTCTGATTTTTAATTGGTTTATGCATCCAATTCCGATTTTTATTCGCCTTCAATGAGTCCTCATCCACCCCCAACCACCTCTTGGTGGGAGTCCCCCAAGGTTCGGTCCTTGGCCCCCTACTGTTCACCCTATACACATCCTCCATTGGCAAGGTTATCTCCTGCATGGGTTTTAACTATCACCTGTATGCAGATGACACCCAGATCTACCTCCACACCCCTGACATATCCACCACTACCATGGACAAGGTCTCCTCCTGTCTATCAGCCATCTCCTCCTGGATGTCCGCTAGGTTCCTGAAACTAAACCTAGACAAAATGGAATTTATGATCTTCCCACCCCGGACATCTATAAACCTCCCAGATGTGCATGTCACTGTTAACCACACTACCATTCACCCTACCTCTCAAGCCCGCTGTCTGGGTGTCACCCTGGACTCCGCACTCTCCTTCACTCCCCACATCCAAAACCTCACAAAGTCCTGCAACTTCCACCTTCGTAACATCTGTAAGATTCGCCCTTTCCTGACCTCTGCCACCACCAAACTCCTCATCCATGCCCTCATAATTTCCCGCCTTGACTACTGCAATGCCCTGCTGTCTGGTCTCCCTATGACCCGAACAGCCCCACTGCAGTCCATCATGAATGTAGCAGCCAGAATTATCCACTGCTCCCATCGCTCCACCATGGCGGATCCCCTCCTTGAATCCCTCCACTGGCCTCCTATCCAGTCCAGAATCAGATTCAAGATACTGTGTCTGACCTACAAATCTGTCCACAAAACCTGTCCAACCTACATTTCCGATCTTACTCAGAGGTACACACCTAGCCGCTCACTCCGCTCTTCCAATGAACTTCGCCTAACCGCCCCTCGCATCACCCAGTCCCATGCACGCCTCCAGGACTTCTCAAGAGCTGCTCCAACACTATGGAACTCCCTACCTCCACCCATTAGGGCAGCCCCCTCCTTCAACATCTTCAAGAAAGCCCTCAAAACTCACCTTTTCACTCTGGCCTACTACCCCTCACAAGTGGTCTAAACCCGCAGCTGAACTCTGGTCCCTTGCCTTTCGTGTCCCTACCTCTCCCTCTAGATTGTAAGCCTTTGGGCAGGGTCCTCCTCCTTTTGTGTCCAACCTGATCATGCACCTCCATTACTGTGAACCCATGCTAGGCATCTGAGTGAACCTAACTTGCCTAATCTCCATGCTCCCCTCCAGTGACTGACTAAGCATTACCTTGTACTCATACTGTGCTGCATGATCTGATGTTTCTTGTATTCAGGTATTGTCACTTTGCTGTATGTCACCCCTAAATATTGTATGTATCCTTATTTATTGTCCAGCGCTGCGTAATATGTTGGCGCTTTATAAATACAATAAATAAATAAATAATGCATGCTGCGTTTTTTCCTCCATTTTTCTGTTGATTGCATTCAGGGAAAATCGTAACTGCAAAACAGATTTGCAGTGTGCAGGGAGCCTAACAGCAGTATGCCATACCCCCAAAGCCTAGATCATGTTTTAATTCTTACAGCTCATATGTGGTCATGATATTAGGAAAGACAGATCAGCTGTGCCCCAACAATAAGGCAGATACTCCAAGCAGGTCCTTCTGTCTTGTAAAGTTTATCCACATACTCTACCAGCAGTCCGCCTCTACCATGGCATCTCTCTGGTTTTCCTTTAACTTAAAATGGAGGAGAATACTGGTTAACAGATAGAGGTGTTACTCTCTGGTGAAGCAGTTTTAAATGAAAATGGGGTGAAAGGATGCAAAATCCTGGTCTACCCATCTTCCATCATTCAGGGAATATTAGCTATTGCTGCTTCAATTATATAATTATGTTATTACAGTGGTAGCTACAACTGAGTTACTTATTATAGAAAGGTTTGTAATTTCAGAGAACAGAAGGTACTTTAGCTGTTTAATATAACAAGTATAAACTGTGTAAGTGTTTATTGTTACAGTTCATCACTGAAGGATATGCTTCTCACCTTGCTCAACTGGAATACAGTCACCGATCTCGGCCTGCCAAGAACACCAACAGGATAGCATTGAGAAAAGGAAGCTTCTGCCTTCCTGGTCAATCTGACTTCCTGAGGAAGAGGAATCATTTACTCCGTACCATCTCATCACAGCCCACTACTAGCAGCAACCACAAACCTGAGCGAACACAAAGTCAGTCAGAAAGTGACCGCGATCGAGAGAGGGAACGTAGCCAAAGAAGCATGAGCATTGCGGCAGGATGCTGGGGGAGGAGTGCAGCCACTGCAAGGTTGGAATCTGGCGTTTTAAGTCAGAAGTAATCTCCCATGTATCCTGGACTAGTCTTTTGTGCTTGGCTCTTGCCACCACCATGAGAGGGGGATGAAAAAAAGGGACAGAGGTGCAACTTTGTTTCATGAGACAGAGTTGGTAAAATGGTGCTACTATTTAACAACGTTAGCAAAGCTGATGATAAGAAGGGTTGCAGGCCTTAAAGGGTAGCAATGCCCAGATCATTGCGACAGAACCACATACGGGACAAATCAATCCATTTAGCCCAACATTTTTATTTATTTTTATTATTAATTTTAAGCAGGTTCATAGACTTACTGATGTAAATATGTGCCTCCTATACCTTCTTAGCCATCTCTGAAGGGTTACTGAAAAATGCACAGTACATTTCCAGTTCAACAGGGAGAAGAACTTTAGTTCCTTGTACATAGCGCTCCACACCCACTGAGTACCGTCACAGGAAGAGGCAGCCTCCACAGAGCAAGCTGGAAACTATTCACATCAGTCGGCTTCAATTTGTCCCTTGTATGCTCTGCCCTTTAACCCAAGGCACAAATGTAAACAAAACACATTTTTCCATGTTTTTTCTGGAGAAAAGATGTTGTACATGCAACGTTCTACACTTGTGGACAGTTGGCCTTGCTTATTGTAACCTTCTGCTCTTGTGGACTGATCCTGTAAAGGACACGTTTATAAACAGACTCGATAGCACTGCACAGGTATTGTTACCTGGAAATTTTGGCAATTGGAGGACAAGTAATATACAAAATCCTTTTTGTATCTAAAATTCTAAATTCTGTTAGTGTCCGGTTTGCTGCTTTTTGCGTGTAGTTGCTCAACTGTACGACCTCATTGTTTTCTTTGCACTGATGATTTTTAGATTGGAGATCTGTTACCATCTCATGTAGCTACACCTCCCTGTCCTGTAGTGCATGGTGATGTGATTATTGTGAAACCAGGGGATAGATATAATTATTTTTGTGCTGTGTTTTCCCCGGGTTTAAGCAGGCTTGCCAAAAAGAATTCCTTTACAGAGTAGTCTAGAAGCTAAAAGGCCATATCTCAATTTCCACAGCTCTCACATTCACCGTGTAGCATTTTTTAAAGATGCATGGGTAGCTGCTTGGATGTTTTTTGCATTAATTTCCCTTCAAGGCTGGAAAACCTGAATGAGAATTTCAAACACAATTTAAAATAAGAGCGGTTTATTTATGACGACAGGCCACACGCAGCACGTAATGTTATCAAATCAGTACAATGTTGTACGACATCTAGCACTGTGAAACCTCCCTTGATTGTCACCAACTCTGGTGAATAGAAAGCCAAAAAAGGAAGTCATTAAAACTTTGTGATATATTAGATTTAGAATATGTATAATAGGTTCTTCTATTGATGTTTACTCTGCCCTGCAAATCTCTGCTGCCCTAGCTCTATCAAGGAATGAGTTATGATGGCAGTTCCTTATACTATACTCTATATACAGAGTGACCTGCACTTTGAAGCCTGCTTGAGTGGACAGCAGAATATTGCACTGCTCACCCAGTATAAGCTAGACCCTCTCTTTCCACTATAAAGCCTGTGTCATGTGCATCTTATATCTGAATGATCAGATACTAGACACACACGTATTACATTGCACATTGTAATAAACCTATAGCTTTGTTCCCACAGATATATCGTCCAAAATATTTTTGGTGTTTTCTTTTATTCCCCTTTGTATAAAATATCTTTATGCTTATATATTAAATGTAGGAACTGGCTGGCAGTTAGATTATACTGCTTTTTTTTTTTCTTTCTTTTTTTTTTTGCAACAGCGAGACTGCTGCCATGGTAAAATGTGCGTTTGACTTTTGACACTTCAATTAAAGCACATATACACATTGTGTATTGCAAGCACTCTGCCTATAGGCTGGATAAGTCGACATGGCAGGGATTGGCAAATCCTTAGCAGGTACCCCTACTCAGGCGCTGCTAAGCAGAGAGAATCACCTTGCATGGGGGTCACCATATAACGGTCAGAAGAAACATACTGAACTGAATTGGATATGGCCTTTAAAAAAAAGAAGTGATAAAAATGCACAACGGGAGGAAATGTATGTAAATTTATTGTAATGTGCAGGGGATGCTAACCTATTGTGTGTAGATACTGTATAACATACAATTGTAAATGTCCAGAAAAGTGGTTATATAAAAGTGAAAGTTATTTATTTATGTAGAAAATGTCTCGGCTGGGGAGGGGGAATCCTTTGGGGTTTTTAATGAATATTTGGAAAGAAAAAAAAATACAAAAAAAGTAGCTTTTTTTTTTGTTTCAGGCATTATGTACAAAGCAATTAAAGGACCAAGTATAATGTAATTGTCATTTGCAGACGTGCAATATATTCTAGAGTCACCCCTATTTGCCCCCATACTTTCCATGTAGAATTGACAATCATATTCTGTATATCTCATCTTGTTCTTTGCTCTGTTACATTTTTTTTTTGAGAACATCTTGCCTTCCCTGCCCACAGAAATCTGGATCTCTGCCACGTGGAAACAAGTCACCCCAATAATCATTCTGACTGTAATAATATCCAGTTCTGCAGATTGATGGGATTGTACTGAGAATCTACCCGGAAGGAAATCTGGCTCATTGTTACCTGTTGGATGACGTGTTTTAACCATGTTTGTTTTATTTATTTATTTTCCAAAAGCAATAGTCCAATTCAGCTTTGAAATGGGTTTGGAGACATCTCCCTCTGAGATACTTGTATGTGTAAACTACTACTTGTACTCAGTTTGCAACTTCTCTTGTTTATGTCTCCATTGCTTCGGAAAGGCCTAATAACCTCCACTTATGTCTGTTTCACCTTTGAGAAGTTGTATCCTTTGATCCAACATCTTCTCAAATAACCAAAAAATAAAAAAATACGTTTACAATGTTAGAAAAATACAATAAATGAAAACCAGAGCTTACTATAATAACACATAAGCATTTTTCTGCTGATAGATGTGTATGCAGATGCAACTAGCACTGACCTTCCCATGTCATGGACCCTGCACTTTCTTCTCAAGCCCAGACAGAGAGGTATTTCACCTTTGCTGCATTTCCTAGATGTTCCAGTAGCCTTACATGTCTCATATTCCTGCCAGGAGTATAACCTTGACTGTCAGTTTTTCTATATAATATTTTCTTTATAGGGTCAATAAATACATTAATATATGAAGACTTGCACAAGACCGCACTCATCCAAATGTCTGTCTGCTGCTCCTTGGTTTTCATTTCTTGTATTACTTTGGTGTGTGTACAAATACTATTTTGCTTGTATGTGTGTTTAGTGTGTTGTTTTAGGCCTCTGTGCTTTCTGTGCAGTACCCATTGTACGTTACACAGATTAAAGAATTGGGAAGGCTATTAGATTGTATTTAATGACTTTACTGCGCCGAGATGAATAAGCTATTCAAGTAAGATATTTTGTCTCCCTGGACTGGCACCAAAGGGGAAAAGTGCATCGAAGACACCATATTCTCCCTGCAGTCATCAGAGGGTGGTGCAAATATAACCCAATCCAGGAAGATATTTCTCTTATTCATTGGTATTGGTACTCAGAGATAATCCTGTCTAAAATTACCACCTCCCTTTGCAACCCACTACTATTCACAGGGATTTGGAATTTACAATCAAGGCATAGTTGATAAGAAAGGTACACCAGTTCAAGCCAAAATTCCTTAAAGGATACCCGAAGTGACATGTGACATGATGAGATAGACATGTGTATGTACAGTGCCTAGCACACAAATAACTATGCTGTGTTCCTTTTTTCTTTCTCTGCCTGAAAGAGTTAAATATCTGGTATGTATGTGGCTGACTCAGTCAGGAAGTGACTACAGTGTGACCCTCACTGATAAGAAATTCCTGTTTCTATCTCTTTCTTGCTCTCAGAAGCCATTTTCGGCTAGAAATGTGTTTTATAGTTGGAATGTCTTATCAGTGAGAGTCACACTGTAGTCACTTCCTGTCTGAGTCAGGACTGAGTCTGACACTTACATACCTGATATTTAACTCTTTCAGGCAGATAAAGAACAAAAGGAACACAGCTAAGTTATTTGTGTGCTAGGCACTGTGCATACACATGTCTATCTCATCATGTCACATGTCAGTTCAGGTATCCTTTAAGAATCCCCACCAGGTTATGATCTGAGGTGTTCCCTGAGATATGAAGCGACTGTAAAACAAAAAAAAACCTGCAGAAAGTTACAGAAATCCTGAGACATACCCTGTTTGGAGATATTGAGATCTTGGTTGAAAAGGCATTGAACCCACCAAAAGTGCTTTTCTAAGTGCTTACGATTTGAAAAACCCTTGCTAATGTATTGCTATGGGGGATTTAAAAAATAAAAACCCAACCCAACAAACATTCCTCATGTGGGATCACACCCATAGCATTACATTAGCAAGAGCTTTTAAAATCACAAGCCTAAGAGGTTGAACAAGTTAGTTGAAACTAGTGAGATTATTCTAAAAGCTAACTCAGCACAAAGCATTTGTTAATCTGAAAACTTCTGTTTCAGATGTTATATTTCCACTAATCAACACGACTGTTTGAGAAATTGACTTGTTCAGTTTTGGGCTTTAATGCACTTTGTGCATTTTTGGTTTAGATCACCCTGAAAGAGTATTGAAGCCTATGTTTTGCATTTTCCTTGTGAAAAGGCTTTGTATATCAATCGCTAAAATTGTGGTAAAACACCTTAAAACATTAACAGAAAACTCAACAAAGAAAGGAGAGGCAGCCACCTGTGGAAGGGGGAGGACCCCGAAGCGTACATACAAAATGGGTGTCGGAAATAGTCACTAGTACGATATTGATAAAATTACTGATTCTGATTCTACTGTTGACCATGGGCAATTCTGATAGTAAATATCTGTAAATGTTTCCAATATTTTACGACTGCTAAACCTAACCCTATTCTCTCTACCTAATGCCTAACAATAATCAGTCCCCCACCAATGCCTAACCTGCACCCCATGCAAGTAGGCCTCTATTTTATTAAGTGCCTGTGGTGCCTAAAGTTCCTCTTATAGCCATTATTAACGTGAGCACCTACGGAGGCGTCCAAATTTCCTGTCACTGACCCTGAAACGTGCTGGCTCAATATATGTATACTGCTGTTTTGCTATGAGCAAATAAAAGGGAACCTAAACTGAGAGGGATATGTATGTTTCCTTTTAAACAATACTAGTTGCTTGGTAGTCCTGCTGATTTCTTTGGCTGCAGTAGTGGCTGAATCACACCTGAAACAAGCATGCAGCTAATCCAGTCCGACTTCAGTCAGAGCACCTGTTCTACATGCTTGTTCAGCGGCTGTGGCTAAAAGTATTAGAGACACATGATCAGCAGGAGAGTCAGGCAACTGGTATTATTTTAAAAGGAAAAAATCCATATCCTTCTCAGATTAGGTTCCCCTTAAAGGGGTTCTGTGGGGGTTGTGCAAGAGAAAAACGGACACTTACCTTGGGCTTCTATCAGCCCCGTGCAGCGGTAATGTCCCACGCCGTCCTCCTCCCATCTGCCGTTCGCCGCCGCCAGCCCCGGTCTAAGCGGCATGGGATCCAACTGCGGCTGCGCTAGAGTGGCCGCGCACCCGCTCGCTTCCGCCTGCGTCATCGGAAGCTTACTGCGCAAGCGCAGTACAAGGCTCCGTTGTACTGCGCCTGCGCAGTAAGCCTCAGATGACGCGAGCGGAGACACGGCAACGCGCATTATTCGTCTGTATGTCAGACGAATAATAGCCCGGTGCCGGCTGCGGGGAACGGCGGATGGGATCAGGACGGCGTGGGACATTACCGCTGCACGGGGCTGATAGAAGCCCAAGGTAAGTGTCAGTTTTTCTCTTCCACAACCCCCACAGAACCCCTTTAAGGGCATATTTGTAAAGGTAGGTCATATTTTGTGCATATAAAGATATGTCTTTGGTGTGGTGGTACCCTTTTGAGTTGACTCCCGGTGAATTGACTAAAGATTGTCAGTGTGAACTGTGGACACTGTGAATTGTCAAGGATATGGAGGGCATCATTGCTATTTTCCATGTTGAAAATGCTGCTTTCCATGCAGCTGATCCTCTGCTTTTATAGCTTTATAAGTTAGTGAGCCACAAGAAGTATGCAGATCTTGTGTTACATAGTTACTTTGGTTGAAAAAAGACGTACGTCCATCGAGTTCAACCAGTATAAAGTACAACACCAGCCTGCTCCCTCACATATCCCTGTTGATCCAGAGGAAGGTGGAAAAACCCTTACAAGGCATGGTCCAATTAGCCCCAAAAGGGAAAAATTCCTTCCCGACTCCAGATGGCAATCAGATAAAAATCCCTGGATCAACATCATTAGGCATTACCTAGTAATTGTAGCCATGGATGTCTTTCAACGCAAGGAAAGTATCTAAGCCCCCTTTAAATGCAGGTATAGAGTTTGTGTGAGCGTTGTGTGACCCTGAGTGTTGCGTGACTCAGGGGACCAATTCTAGATATGTGACATATAAACCAATAGAGAACCTTAAGAGCAGCATGGAAGCCAGGCAAATAGCATTTTTAAAAAGTGGCTTCCATATTTCTTTCATTCAGGCTCTGTTAGGTTTATTTGGGGCAATATTCTAATGTTAGGTTGGCTAATAATAGGATTGGGAAAAGGGTAAAGGATCAGGATTTGTTAACCTGTGTAACGATCGGTGAAGCACAGAGAGGATCTGATTACCAGTGATCTGCAGAATCAATGGGAATACAGATGTATACCAGATTATACGTGATCTGCAGTATCACTGATAATCCGATATACTAGCTAACCTCTGTTCACCTGAGTAGAGTGTAGTGTTTTGGTGTAACAGTAACACTTAGAGGACAGGGCCTCAGTACAGTAAGGCGTACTGTACAGATTCCTTCCGCAAACCTGAGCTCTCCAAGGCGGGAGGAGTCAGGCTGCCAGCGGGAAGGATATACTGAAAGTAACCCTCTGGCGGAAGGGTCACTTAACAGAACGAGGAACCGCCTCTAACAGTAAGGTCGGTTCTCGAGGTCGGACAAGCCAGGTCATACACACACGGACAGATAAAGTACAAGATCAGGAGGCAAAGGCGGAGTCAAAGTACAGGCAAGGTTCAGCAACGGGGTATCAGATATATCGGGGTACAAAATCAGGAGGCAGAAACAGAGTCAAGGAACGAGCCGGGGTTCGGCAACAGAGTATCAGAAATATCGAGGTACAAGATCAGAGTTCAGGAGGATAGTCAAAGCAGGCAAAAGTCATAACATATAATCACAATCAAACTAGTACTTTAGCTATCAACAGAATCTAGCTAAGTGTAGGATTACAGCTCCAGCTGGTCCCGGCACACTTGCGGATCTGACTACGGATCTGGGTGCTCCCACATATGTGATCGCACGCCAGACAAAGAGCAAGTGAACAACCAGCAGTATATATACTCTAGGACCTTTCCAGGACCTCCCTAATTGCTGGTCCAATGAGAGCAGTGGAATTTGTCAGCTGGTCAGCCGACACCCTTCTAACTGCTATTTAAACTCTGCCTCTGTGCTCGCGCGCGTGTAAGTCTGAATCCTGGTGGACTATCAGTCCCAGCCACACCAGTACTGTCATGCAATGTATCTAGTGCGGGGGCCGCCTCTGATGCGGATTCCGCCGTTACCAATGCGGATTCCGCCGCACTGCCTATGCGGCATGCGGTGTTTTTTCCGCGTTGTGACGCCATGCTGGACGCGGAAACAGCCGCCTCACCTCGAGAGACGGCGGCCTTTCCGCGTTTCCTTACAGTACCTCCCCGAGGAGTGGACTCCGGACAACTCCTACCAGGTTTCTCGGGGTGTAAGGCATGAAACTCCCTCACCAACTCATCTGCATGCATACGGTTCCCAGGTACCCATCGCCTCTCCTCGATGCCATACCCTTTCCAATGTACGAGGTACTGTACCGAGTTTTGTACCTTGCGAGAATCTAATATTTTTTCCACTTCATACTCAGGTTGGGCATCTACCAACACGGGAGGAGGAGTGGGACCCACCTGGACTGCTGGTTTAAGAAGGGACACATGGAAGGACCTTACCCCCCGCATGCTGGTGGGAAGGTCGACGGTATACGTAACATTATTAATCTTTTTTACTACCGGAAATGGACCGACAAACCTGGGGCCCAATTTATCTGAGGGCTGTTTCAGGGCCAAATGACGTGTGGACACCCAAACCAAGTCTCCTGGCTGGAAGCTCCACTCTACTGAACGTTTCTTGTCAGCTTGACCCTTCTGAGTAAGAAACGCCTTTTGTAAACTATTTCTCACCGTACGCCAAATGTCCTTAAAAGACCTCTGCCAGGCATCCAGAGCTGGAAACGGGGTGGAGGCCACTGGCAATGGTGAGAACTTAGGCAATCTACCAGACACAACCGGGAATGGAGAGAATCCGGTGGAGGAGCTTTTCAAATTGTTTTGTGCGAACTCCGCGAAGGGCAGAAACTTGACCCAGTCGCTCTGCGTCTCCGCAACATAGCACCTCAAAAATTGCTTCAATGACTGGTTGATTCTCTCCGTCTGCCCATTGGTCTGTGGGTGGTAGCCCGATGAGAATGACAGCTTCATGCCCATTTGTTGGCAGAATGCCCTCCAGAATCTAGAAATGAACTGGACTCCCCGATCCGACACTATGTTTTCCGGAATGCCGTGCAGCCGGAACACGTGTAATAAACAGGTCAGCCAACTCCTGGGCCGAGGGGAGTCCTTTCAAGGGCACGAAATGGGCCATTTTGCTGAAGCGGTCGACTACCACCCAAATGACCGACATACCTTCTGATTTAGGAAGTTCACCCACAAAATCCATGGACAAATGAGTCCATGGCTCACTCGGGGTGGGTAAAGGCTGCAAGGTACCCACAGGTGCCAGCCGGGAGGGTTTACTCTTGGCACAAATCGCACATTCCCTCACGTATTCCTTGCAATCTGCTGCCAAGGACGACCACCAGGCGCATCTGGCTACCAGATCCTGTGTTCTAGATGCCCCAGGATGCCCAGCATTTTTATGTGCATGGAACATCTCTAGAACCTGGAGACGGAACGGTAGCGGAATGAACAGCACCCCTGCGGGCTTCCCTTTCGGGATGTCTTGTTGAAAGGGAATTAACGTCCCCTTCCAATCCTCCCAAGTCTCAGTTGCGGCTAGTACCAACCTCTGGGGAATAATAGTCTCTGGAATGGAGGGCTGTGCTGTCTCTGACTCGAAGCACCGGGATAAAGCATCCGCCTTGACATTTTTGCTACCTGGTGTGTACGTAATAATGAAAGAGAACCTAGAGAAAAATAATGACCAACGAGCCTGACGAGGGCTCAACCTCTTAGCCCCCTCAATGTACTCTAGGTTCTTGTGGTCAGTGTAGACCGTGACCGTATGCTCCGCTCCCTCTAACCAATGTCGCCATTCCTCGAAAGCTAACTTAATGGCTAAAAGCTCTCTGTTGCCAATATCGTAGTTCCTTTCCGCAGGGGAGAACCTACGGGAGAAGTAAGCACAGGGGTGCATTCTACCCTGCAAGCCAGATCGCTGAGACAGCACAGCCCCCACCCCGACCTCCGAGGCATCCACCTCAACAATAAATGGAAAAGATGTATCTACATGTCTGAGGATAGGTGCAGAACAAAATAGGCCCTTCAGGGTGGCAAAAGCCTGTAACGCCTCAGGAGACCAGTGAGTGGTATCTGCCCCTTTTTTGGTGAGACTGGTAAGTGGCGAAATGACCGTAGAGTAACCCTTTATGAACCTCCTATAATAGTTGGCGAAGCCAAGAAACCGCTGAAGAGATTTCAAGCCTACCGGCTGAGGCCATTCCAGAACAGCGGAGACCTTGGCAGGATCCATAGACAGGCCTGTGGTGGATATTATGTACCCCAGAAAAGCGACAGATGTTACTTCGAAGATACACTTTTCTATTTTTGCGTACAATAGGTTCTGCCTTAGCTTGTTCAAAACGAACCTCACATGGGTCCTATGTTCAGAGAGATTGTTGGAGAAAATAAGAATATCGTCTAGGTAGACTAGAACAAATCTCCCCAACACCTCTCTGAAGACCTCGTTGATGAGTTCTTGGAAAACGGCCGGGGCATTACATAACCCGAAGGGCATCACCAGGTACTCGTAATGCCCATCCGGTGTATTAAAGGCCGTTTTCCACTCATTGCCCTTTCTTATGCGTACCAGGTTGTACGCACCCCGTAAATCCAGCTTAGAAAAGATCTGGGCGCCCGTGATCTGAGTGAATAAATCGTCTATCAGGGGTAGCGGATAGCGATTCTTTACTGTAATTTTGTTGAGACCGCGGTAATCGATGCAAGGTCGCAGGCCTCCGTCTTTCTTTTTTACGAAAAAGAAGCCTGCCCCAGCAGGCGCCCGGGACGGGCGAATGAAACCTTTGGCCAGATTCTCCCTGATGTACTCTTGCATAGCCACTTTTTCGGGTCCCGATAAATTGTACAAATGACCCCGGGGGGGTACACAACCAGAACGGAGATCAATGGGACAATCGAAAAGGCGATGTGGAGGTAATTTATCGGCTGCTTTGGGGCAGAATACATCCGAATATTCAGCATACTGGTCTGGTACACCTTCCACCTGAACTCTGGTTTGCCCCAATGTTAACTTCCCCAAACACTGCTGAAAACAATGGGGAGACCAGGAGGTTAACTGGCCCGTGGCCCAATCTATTTGTGGTGAATGGATCTGCAACCACGGCACGCCTAGGATAATAGTGGAGGTTGACATGTGTAACACAAAAAATTGTAACTGTTCCCCATGCAATACCCCTATGGTGAGCTTCACCACCGGAGTCTGCGACAGAGCACGATTCCGTTGCAGAGGGGAATCGTCCACTGCTGTGACCTGAATGGGGGGGTCTCACGGGAGTGAGCGGAAGACCCAACTCCTGAGCAAATTCGAAATTCATAAAATTAGCCGCTGAGCCAGAGTCAATAAAAGCTTCAGTGGATACAGATTTATCCTCCCATGTAACTGTACAAGGGAGAAGTATTTTTTTCTCTTTAAGGGGTGAAATTTGTGTGCCCAGGGTGTCACCCCCCACTACTCCTAGGCAAACTCGTTTCCCGACCTGTTAGGGCAGTTTCGCACTCTATGCCCTGCTGTTGCACAATATAGGCACAGCTGTTCCGTCATCCTCCACCTTCGCTCCACCTGGGTCAATTTCGATCGACCAATCTGCATTGGTTCGGGTGGAGGCAAGGCCGGAGGGGATGAGACAGAGGGAGACGGTGTTACTAAGGGTGCAGCAGAAGGTGCCGCATAGGATGTCGCCCTTACACGGTGACTGCCTCGAATTTGCCTCTGATGGCGTAATCGACGGTCGACTCGGATGGCCGATGTGATGGCCTCATCGACTGTCCTGGGTTCGGGCAAAGTTAACATTAAATCGGAGACCTCCTCCGACAACCCAGACAAGAAGTAATCCATCAGGGCAAAATTATCAAATCTGGCAGTGACCGACCATCTGCGGAATTCTGCCGCGTAATCCTCGACTGAGCCTCTACCTTGCCGCAAAAGTTTGAGCTTGCGCTCAGAGGTAGCCGCAAGGTCAGGGTCGTCGTATATTACAGCCATGGCCTTAAAAAATTCCTCCACCGAAATTAGAGCAGTATCAGTGGGAGACAGATTGTATGCCCAGGTCTGGGAATCACCGGTTAACAAAGTTTTAATAAATATGACCCGTTGGGTCTCAGTCCCCGAGGATCGGGGTCTCAGCTCGAAGTATGACAACACTCTACTCCTAAAATTCCGGAAGTCAGACTTGTGGCCGGAAAATTTATCAGGTACTGGCATACGTATGTCAGCACTAGGAGAGGATCGCACTGAATCTACTGACGTCTGGAGGGTTTGCACAGAGCCTGATAGGACATCAATCATAGTCTTGTGGCTACCCAGCACTTGGTTGATGTTTTCCACCGAAGTGGCAAGTGCGCCCAGACGGTCAGTGTGTGCGTCCATTTGCATTTTTGGTCTGGCGTTCTGTAACGATCGGTGAAGCACAGAGAGGATCTGATTACCAGTGATCTGCAGAATCAATGGGAATACAGATGTATACCAGATTATACGTGATCTGCAGTATCACTGATAATCCGATATACTAGCTAACCTCTGTTCACCTGAGTAGAGTCTAGTGTTTTGGTGTAACAGTAACACTTAGAGGACAGGGCCTCAGTACAGTAAGGCGTACTGTACAGATTCCTTCCGCAAACCTGAGCTCTCCAAGGCGGGAGGAGTCAGGCTGCCAGCGGGAAAGATATACTGAAAGTAACCCTCTGGCGGAAGGGTCACTTAACAGAACGAGGAACCGCCTCTAATAGTAAGGTCGGTTCTCGAGGTCGGACAAGCCAGGTCATACACACACGGACAGATAAAGTACAAGATCAGGAGGCAAAGGCGGAGTCAAAGTACAGGCAAGGTTCAGCAACGGGGTATCAGATATATCGGGGTACAAAATCAGGAGGCAGAAACAGAGTCAAGGAACGAGCCGGGGTTCGGCAACAGAGTATCAGAAATATCGAGGTACAAGATCAGAGTTCAGGAGGATAGTCAAAGCAGGCAAAAGTCATAACATATAATCACAATCAAACTAGTACTTTAGCTATCAACAGAATCTAGCTAAGTGTAGGATTACAGCTCCAGCTGGTCCCGGCACACTTGCGGATCTGACTACGGATCTGGGTGCTCCCACATATGTGATTGCACGCCAGACAAAGAGCAAGTGAACAACCAGCAGTATATATACTCTAGGACCTTTCCAGGACCTCCCTAATTGCTGGTCCAATGAGAGCAGTGGAATTTGTCAGCTGACCCAGCTGGTCAGCCGACACCCTTCTAACTGCTATTTAAACTCTGCCTCTGTGCTCGCGCGCGTGTAAGTCTGAATCCTGGTGGACTATCAGTCCCAGCCACACCAGTACTGTCATGCAATGTATCTAGTGCGGGGGCCGCCTCTGATGCGGATTCCGCCGTTACCAATGCGGATTCCGCCGCACTGCCTATGCGGCATGCGGTGTTTTTTCCGCGTTGTGACGCCATGCTGGACGCGGAAACAGCCGCCTCACCTCGAGAGACGGCGGCCTTTCCGCGTTTCCTTACAACCTGCCTATTTTTTCACCAAAATAAAGGTCTCTATTAACCAGTGTGTGTTTCATATATACTGTACTGTAACTCCACTATACAGGGTATGTTTACTACATCCACTGCACAGTGTGTTTTCTGCATACTATAAATCCACTATGTGGTAAACATACTCGATGTAGTGGAGTTTTAGTAAGTAGTAAACACACCCTGTGTAATGGACTTATATAGTATGTAGTAAACCCACTTTGGGTAGTGGAGTTATAGTATGCAGTGAACACACTCTAACTCCATTACGCAGGGTGGGTTTACTACATACTATAACTCCATTACACAGGGTGGGTTTAACATATACTATAAAGCCACAGAGTGTGTTTACCACATACTATAACTACTACACAGAGTGTAGCGCAATGTGTACATGATTTACACATTGCTTCTTGACAAGACTGACAGAGAATAGGCATTGTGGTTGATTCTCACAGCTGGGTAGATTCCTTTAAGTTTAAAGTAAGGGTGGCAGTTGTCATGAATAGTAGATATATTGGATATTGCACATATTTTAGGTGGTATGGTTAGGGTTAGTTGAGGGGTTACTGTTCAGTGCAGTTATAAGGTTAGTGTAGGGTAGGGTACTTGGGGCTGCAATGGAACTGGATACAAACTTTCTATCTTATACTATCTGTGCCCAAAATCAGGAAACTGCTTTTCTTCAATAGGTTATTTGCGTTTCTTATTTCTGTCTTGGAGAGTAGATGTATCACTTCCTTTACAATGTATTGGGAGCATGTATTGGAATTAAGATGGTATCAGAATTCTTACCAGTGGAGACACAGAAAATGTTTGTAATATTATTTATTGTATTTATAAAGCGCCAACATATTACGCAGTGCTGGGCATTTAGTTATGTTTAAAGACAACATTTAGGGGTGACATGCAGCAATTAGACAATACAGGAATACAAGAAAACAAGATCGCACAGTATGAGTACATGGTAATGTTAAGTCAGTCACTGGATGGGAGCATGGAGATTAGGCAAGTTAGGTTCACTCAGATCCATAGGAGGTGTATACAGTAATGGAGGTGCATGAACAGTTAGGAGATACAAGGAGGACTCGGCAAAGGATTGTTTGTCCAAACTAGATAGTAGTGTTTTAAATTATTCACACTAAACTGAGCAATATCTCACTGCATTGATTATGTACCAGATAGAGTTGGATTCAGGGATAAGACACATAGTAGAAGTCAGTAGCTGATGATTTAAGGGGCACCTAAACCAAGCTACCTAAGATGAGCACAGTGGCATGGAAATGCTGGATCCCCATACCACTGTGCATTGTCAGTTCCTTAACTTGTTCCTCCTGGTTGTGTGGTTGCAGTTGATCTATCTGTGATCAAGACTCTGAGATGCTGAGAAGACAATCTCCTGGACTGCCTTGTCTTGTGAGAAAATGCAAAATGGGGCAAAAAGTAAGGTTTGCTGTGACTATAGTTTCACTGGATCACTCATCAGCCTGAGATGTCCATAGGCTGGATTAGCTTTCAGTTCTATGATAAGAAATAAAGAAAATGTTTAACCTGTATATACCAGGTAGTAATTGGATAATGTGAAACCTGTATAGACTAGGTAGTAATTTGACATGTCCTATTGCTGCATCAAAACTGATATTTCAGACTCCCCTATTCTGAAGTTGCGATCTGTCATTATTAGGTACAAGGAGTTGTATTGATTGCAAGCATTGGCTGGAGTGATCATACACAGGACTGTAGTTAGGGGATGAACTACACCTGTACACGTATATAAGATCTGCACTCCTCTAAACACGATGGGTGAAACCGTACCATTGAGGCTTCTGAACAGAGCCGGAGTACTTATATACAGAGCACAGGAGATCATTGCAGTGGAAGCACCGATATTTTTCCTGCCCAGTACTGTGTGACTAGATATCACTCTCTGCAGGGAGGTGATTAGAACTTCCCCCGAGGCCTGGTACCCACTAGAGCACTTTTAGCAGCGATTTATGCTGTCTAGGAATCACTAGCTATAACAAAAGAGCTTCTCTGCTCTAGGTGCATGGCCATGAGCCTACAGGATCACTTTTCAGATAATTTTCATAATTGAAAGCAGGGCTGAAAATCGCTTTCCGTGAAATTGCTCTGCTGCTTCTAAACAAGACAGATGACATTTATATCACACTTTTCTGCTGGCAGACTAAAAGCGCTTGAGCTGCAGCCACAAGGGCGCGCTCAGTAGGCAGTAGTAGTGTTAGGCCAGGGAGTCTTGGCCAAGGACTCATTACTAAATAGGTGCTGGCTTACTGAACAGGAACAGTTGAGATTCAAACCCATGTTTTCTTCTGTGTCCGAGGCTCAGTGGCAGAACCCTTAACCATTACTCTATCCTGCCACTTCTAAATGACACTACAGCTTCCAAAGGATTGTTTAGTTTGTAGCAGTAAAGGCCAATATTTCACATTATGTCATAAGGAAGTAAAATATCACAAAATGGTCTTTCCTCGCCCTGTTAGTAAACAGGGAACAGTTGCTTCTGCTGTGTCACCCACAATGAAGTGCTGACAGCTCCGCTCCATCCTGCCAAGAAATTACTTTAGAGATCTTCGCACTGGAGCAGCGCAATCCTGAAGTGACAGGCTGATTGTTTGACATAATACACATCTTCCAAACATCCATGTCACTGACTGGACATCTTGCTCCAATAAGTTACACACACTATTTCTCACCAATGAAGAAAAAACTCTTGTCAGCAGCACAATCTCTCATAGCCAGTCCCTTTCTAATGGCTCAGCTCATCCTATCAGTGGGAAACAGGATTTCCACCTTCTTGGACAGAATTGCTAGAAAGTACTTATTATAATATGTTGTTGCAGTCTAGGACACAAATTTCAAGACTCCAATGTATATACAGCACATAGGGTAGACCTATACTCAAAGGTTATGAGAACTGCCATAGCTGAGTTTGAAATACATAATTACATTGTAAGTTTGGTTGAAAAAGGAGAAAAAGAACATCCGTCCAAGTTCAACCAGGAGAAAATAATAATAAAAAAAAAGTAAAAATGGGTGGATTTCTGTCCTGCACCTTCTCATATTCCAGTTGATCCAACAACAACAAAAAAACAAGCTTGGCCAACTGACCTTTAACAGGAAAAAAATCCTTCCTGACTCCAGGTGGCAGTCAGATAAAATCCCTGGTCTGTAATATGTTACTTGCAGTCCCATATTTACTCCCACTCACTGTCTCCATGTTCCGTATCTCTGTGTGCCTGTTGCTAATGTTCAGGCCACACTTCCTTGCCATGTCTGTAAAAAGTAATAGTGTTACAACTCAGTTAAAAACTTCCCTGGTGATACAGACTAGCGTGATTTATCCAGGTAAAAATAGCTAAAACCGGTATGGACGAGCCAGCAGTTCTAAGACGGGGTCTCGGTTTTTCCCATGCGTTTTCACATTAATATTTGCATTTTTGTGTGAATTTTCACATGCTCTGGAAAACTCCTTGTGAAAATAGGCTCATGAACACAAATTTTAATGTGAAAAAAATGCATATGATTCTGCCAAAATGCTGAAGAGAGAGGGAACTTGTGGCCTGGAAAATCAAATGATGAAAATCCAGCAGAAATTGAACACCAAGGCGGTCAAGTGATTAGCTTGAGATATTAGCTTAAGATAAAGCTCCTTTCCAGAGAGAATTACAACAGTGTAGGCAACTTGGAATGTCTGCTACATGTTGCCAAAAGTATCTATTAAAACAAAACTCTAGAGTCTAGACACAGAGTTTCAACTATTGCTGTGCAGTGCTGCTCAAATTTGGATCCGGGAGATGCCTGGATAGTTGCTATCCGGATATTTCCCAGTTACCTGTGCAGGGTGGGCAGGAGTGTCAATCTTACCTGTCTGACGTCTTCTTCGTCTGTCCCTCGGCGCATCCCACGATGCACTCCACGCGCGTCACGTGATTACAAACACTTCCTCCTTCAACCCGGAAGGAGGAAGTGTTTGTAATCACCTGACCGCCGCTTGGACCGCATCGTGGGAGGTGCCGAGGGACGGACCAAGTAAGACGTCAGACAGGTAAGATTCACCCCCCACCCCACACAGGTAACTGGGAGATATCCGAATAGCAACTATCTGTATGTCTCCCGGATCCAGATTTGAGCAGCACTGTTGCTGTGGTGAGGAAACCTTATACTCTCTCCCAGGGATCTTCCTCTGCTCCACATGCCCTCATCTTCCCCAGTTCAGAGGAGAAGGTCTTCAGACTGCTAAATCCAAGACAAATACCCCTCACCCCTTTCAGGAACCTCGTTAGCTGCCTTGTTTGATGCGTCAGCTACTCAGTTACCTGCAAGTTGCCTGTAAGCTGTGGGACAGAAAGCCCTGAAGACACTGAGCCACTTGTACCCAGAGAGACTGGAGTGCTACTGGAGAGGAGGGGGACCAGAGACGAGAGAGACAAGTATAAATATTTCTATCCACACATAGCTTCTAAAACTTTGCCTGGAGATGGAGGCTAGGTTCTCAGTGGTCAGATGCAGAACACGTGTTATAATGACTGAACTGCAATGGGGACTGGCCATAGACTTCAATACAAAGCCTGCATGCAGCGAGTTAAGGTGGGCACACACATTAGATGAAAAGCTTTGAAAAATGAAAGATCACAGCCCAATTTTACTCCCTTCCATGTAGTATGAGAGCCATACTCCACACAGTCTATTCTATTGAGCTGAACTCCCCATCAGATACAAATCTTTGCAAGATGCTGCACACACAGATGCTGCACACATGCAACAGATCAGTATCTGCAAAAGATCTTTTCCTGCAAAAAAATCAGTTTCTGCAAAATGCATTCATAGTCTGACAGACTTACTCAACCTATTTACCCTGGAGGAACCCTCCAAATAACTTATGGATCTCAAGGAACCCCTGCTTTATCCAAAGACTTTGATGTGTGTACCCACCTTTAGAATAACGTGATCAGTTACAACGCAGTACTGTGAACAGCCCCATAAAATTGGAAAATGGGCAATGAGTTAACATGCAGAATTATTCTGCAGCACAACTGTGCGCTGTGAACAGGGCCTCAACTGCTATTCTAAACACCTATAAACATTCATACACTTGACTTTTGTAAACCCTTATTTACTTTTGATACAAGATAATAAACAGTCATTTATTTTATTTTTTTTGTCAATTTGGTGAAGGAATAAACAGTATTTAACAATACATGTTAGCTTTACTTCAGGAAAGAAAAGGTGTAGGACCAAATCTAGGCATCTTTGCGATTAATGGAATATAGGTAGTGGCTCTCTTCATGTGTGTCACTGGAGCAGCCCAGATCTCATCTGGAATGTAAGACCATCATTTGACGTAGCTTGCTGAAAGACCAAAACGCAATGAATAAGGTTATTAACGTACAGTAAAACCTTGGATTACAAATAACTTGGTCTATGAGCGCTTTGCAAGACAAGCAAACATTTTAATGAAATTTTGACTTGAGAAGCAAGCAATGTCTTGCTATGCAAGCAAAGAATGAATATGTGCGTCACCACTGAGCCAATGGTTGTTCTACCTTTGGTGCTGTAGGATTGCAGTTCATTTGTGCACATTTCTGTGAAATCCTCAAAAGTAGGCAAAAGCAACTGTCATTAGATAAGTTCCATGCTAAAGTCACACACACGTTGGAGCGAGTCAACAGATAGCAATGATCCTGTTATAGTGAAAGTCTATTTTTTTTTCTATAAATGTTTTTGGATTGTGGAACAAATCTTCTGAATTTCTATTAATCCTTATTCACTTGGCTATAACAGTGCTTTGCATTACAAGCATGTCTCCAGAACAAATGATGCTTGCAAACTCAAGGTTTCAACAGTCCGTGGGCTGTTTTGTGCTGGTCTGTGGGTCTGGCCTCTAGAGATATCCCGAACGGTTCGCCGGCGAATTTCGGTGGTTCGCGTTCACCTGCCAAAGGTGAACTTTCCCAGAAGTTTGATTCGCCCCATAATGCTCTATTGAGCAGAACTTTGACCCTCTACATCAGTCAGCAGGCACATTGTTGCCAATCAGACTGCACTCACTGCTGGAGCCCCACCCCCCCCTTATAAAAGGCAAGGTCCTTGTGCCATTTGACTCACTCGTCTGCCTACACTAATTAGTTAAGGGACAGCTGCTACACACACTCTGCTAGGGAGAGTTTAATTAGCCTCTTGTAGGCTTACCCCTCCACCCTCCCTTCTACACTTCTACCTATTCCCTCCTACACTTCTACACTTCTACCTATTCCCTCCTTCTACACTTCTACCTATTCCCTCCTACCGGAGGGAGGAGGGTCTCATCTGCCAGGGAATTACAGTATTTCAAAAGCCAGCTTACATACCGTGGCTGGGAATTCAACCCAGGTCTCAGTGTATGGTAGGTAACTAACATATCCATTATACCAACCTCCGCGGAAAGTTCGGTTCGCGAAAAAGTTCACGAACCGCAATAGACTTCAATGGGGAGGTGAAGTTAAAAATTTAGAAAAATTTCTACTGGCTGGAAAAATGATAGAAAACATATTTCAAGAGATCTAATACCTGGAGGAAGACCCTCCACCCTTCTACCTATTACCTCCTCCCTCCTACCGGAGGGAGGAGGGTCTCAGCTGCCAGGGAATTATAGTATTTCAAAAGCCAGCTTACATACCGTGGCTGGGAATTGAACCCAGGTCTCAGTGTATGGTAGGTAACTAACATATCCATTATACCACCAACACTACTAGCTGAAGCTAGCCTAGCATGTACCATTTATGCTCAATCCAAAAGAAAAATTAGACAAGACAAATAACATTTATATCACACTTTTCTCCTGGCAGATGGTGTAATGGTTAAGGGCTCTGCCTCTGACACAGGAGACCAGGGCTCAAATCTCGTCTGTCTGTTCAGTAAGCCAGCACCTATTCAGTAGGAGACCTTAGGCAAGTCTTCCTAACACTGCTACTGCCTATAGAGTGTGCCCTAGTGGCTGCAGCTCTGGCGCTTTTAGTCCGCCAGGAGAAAAGTGTGATATAAATGTTATTTGTCTTGTCTAATTTTTCTCCTGGATTGAGCATAAATAGTACATGCTAGGCTAGCTTCAGCTAGTAGTGTTGGTGGTATAATGGATATGTTAGTTACCTACCATACACTGACGACCTGGGTTCAATTCCCAGCCACGGTATGTAAGCTGGCTTTTGAAATACTATAATTCCCTGGCAGCTGAGACCCTCCTCCCTCCGGTAGGAGGGAGGAGGTAATAGGTAGAAGGGTGGAGGGTCTTCCTCCAGGTATTAGATCTCTTGAAATATGTTTTCTATCATTTTTCCAGCCAGTAGAAATTTTTCTAAATTTTTAACTTCACCTCCCCATTGAAGTCTATTGCGGTTCGTGAACTTTTTCGCGAACCGAACTTTCCGCGGAGGTTCGCGAACCGAAAAATCAGAGGTTTGCGACATCACTACTGGCCTCTTCTTGCTTTTTTTTTTTTTTTCCCAGCAGAGCAGCATAGTGTCAGAAGGTGGCACTGTTCTCTAATTACAGTGTCAGCTATGCTCCTTCATTCTCTGTATGGCCTGATGCTGACACACATTGGGAGTCAGGAGCTGTACATGTAAGGTGCAGCACAGCTGACACTGTAATGAAAGGACAGTGCCACCTACTACCTAACCTGGGAGGGGGCTACATAACACTGGGGGAACATCTAGATATCTATACTTGGGAAGGGGGCTACCTAATACTGGGGGAATATCTATGCCTGCGTGTGGCTGTTTTGGGGCCCAATGGTTTTCCATGCACCCACACCATTCCCTATTACCTGTTCAATTCGCCTACCGGAGGGGCAGTATTAGACGTTATTCTACCTATTAGGTTGCTAATCGGTCATTTTATATTATCAATATTTTGCTATCGTCAACATACAGAGTCCAATTTAAAGGGATACTGTAGGGGGGGGGGGGGGGGGGGGGTCGGGGGAAAATGAGTTGAACTTACCCGGGGCTTCTAATGGTTCCCCGCAGACAACCTGTTCCCACGCAGCGACTCACCGATGCTCCAGCCCCGCCTCCGGTTCACTTCTAGAATTTCAGACTTTAAAGTCTGAAAACCACTGTGCCTGTGTTGCCATGTCCTCGCTCCCGCTGATGTCACCAGGAGTGTATAGCATAATTCCAGTATGGTCTGTGCCTGCGCAGTACGCTCCTGGTGACATCAGCAGGATCGAGGACATGGCAACGCAGGCGCAGTGGTTTTCAGACTTTAAAGTCTGAAATTCTAGAAGTGAACTGGAGGCGGGGCCGGAGCATCGGTAAGTGGCTGCGCGGGCACAGGATGTCTGCGGGGGACCGTTAGAAGCCCCGGGTAACTTCAACTCATTTTCCCCCGACGCCCCCTACAGTATCCCTTTAAGATGCAGCTACATTGAATGTATGCTTGATAACATTCCAGCAATTCCTGACCCTCAGCTTTGTTACCCAGGTGTAATATTTGGTATATCAATCTCACTGAAACCCAGAGTAATGTGAAACAAAGAGTGTTCACTGCAGTTCTATAGTCAATGTATGTCTTGGGGGATACCCAAGAAAAAGAACTGTCCATTTGAAATTGACAGAAAATCTTTATTAATCTGTATCGATGTTGTATAGCACCATCCCAATGAGTAAGATAAATGAACAAGCGATGTCACTAGTCCCCCACCTGGACCCAGCAGGTCCTCCACTAAACTTTAAACAACTGAACGTTTCAATCTTGAAAAAAAATGAGGCACGGGGTTTGTAGTGCAAATAGAGTGATGCACCATGATCCTGCTATCGAAGTAGTGTTTGCAAACAGACAGGCCCCACTCCAGTCATGAATTCCACTGCAGGTCTCATTCACTTCTATTCTCACTTCTGTCAGTCTCTCTATTGGCTGCCTGTCTTAGAAAGAATATAATTAATAATCCTACCCCCTGCCCTCCCCAGCACATTTTATAAATACTATAATTCTATATTCATCACCTTGCCACGCCTGCTTTAAAAAAAACACTGCTTTGTGTATTTACTGTTTTCTTTTTGTATATAAACACTGTTAAGACAAAGTAGGAAGAGTACATGCTTGATTACACCAAGAGCAGGGAGGATCTAGACAGGAATTGATAGGAGAATCTGCAGATCTTTACCTGCAGTGCTGGCCACAATGAGTTAAGCAGCAGAAGAGAGATGGGCTGGGTGAGGGTCATGGTGAAAGACTGGCTGGTTCCCCTCCCGCCTGCGTGTGCTGATAGGATAAAGGGAGTGTCTGGACAGTTTACAGACTGCTATTCAGTCTTTTATGTCATTTTATAGACTGCTTTTGTTCGGGCACCCGACTCGATCATGCGCATGGCGCCATAAGCCTCCTGCGCATGTGCGGTTCTCAAAAGACTGAACTGCACAGGTGCAGGAGGCTTACAGTGACGCGCGTGACCGGGCCGGGTGGACAGATGCACACAACTTTGCCCAAAGTCGCCAGGCTAATAGGGCCACCAGCAGGACCACGGATGGGAGCCCAGAGGTTGCCGAGGAATCTTGTGGGCTATGGGGGTCTGTAAGGAGCCCCAGGTAGGTCCAGATTTGTTTGTTTTTTCCTCACTGTTCAGGGTCCAAGTGCAGCATGATTATGTACATACCTTATTGATCTCTTTGTGCCTGTCCTTGCTAACAATTTCTTCAAGTACTTCACCATCTCCTTTAATAAGCCTGTATATGACAGAAACAACATGCTATAGATTAATTTCATATATTCTAGTAGAGAGCTGTTTATTCATGATATAGCCCCTCAATTAGTAAATATGGGCACCGTTTTATAAGATTCCATAGAAAACAATTACTGGTCAGATACAATTTGAGGTGAAAACTGATTTGCTGTAGCGTGTTACACCAGTGACACACACACGCAGCTGCAGAAGACATCTGGGAAGAAGGCTGCTTTAATGAGCATGCAGGAACCCTGGGATGAATAGAGAATGGAGCAGAGGACACATTTAATGATGTCTCTTGTGAATGGATGATTGGTCTTCGCCCTTTAGATCAGAATGTGCCACAAGCATGCCAAGTTCTGTTCTATTTTAAGATCCCGCTTGTGCTACATCATTTTTGTGAGTTGATATTTTCTGCTGAAAGTGGGTCATTTCTTCTGGATAAATGGTATGCCTGTCACACACACATGCATGGCAGCTGTGGTTATCCCATCATTCTGCTCACTCCTCCCTACCTGTCAGGCATCACATGGCCGATTCTAGCCGTCAGCAGGAGTCATCTCAGGAACATGCTTTTGTGGTGCAAAATTACTCTTGCTAAACTATACGTGCTGTGCACTAATTCCAAAACTGCTACAGTGCATGAATTGTAGCTGTTATATCATATGTGTGGTCTGTAAACAGGCAGGTCCAGGCCATGGTGAAATGGATACAAAAAGTGTACCTTAAAATGCCTGGTTTTTATGATGTAAAAAAAGAGACCACAATAAAACTAAATGAGACCATAATTCAAAAACAAATCTGTTGAGGAAAAAATATAAAAAACATATAGTAAGCTGGTTGCATAATTGCGCACATCCTTAAAGTGAACCCAGGATGAACTAAAAACCGGTTACTTACCTAAGAAGGAGGAATATGATATAATAGGAAAGGCATGATAAAAAAGCATCATGGCACTGCAAGGGAGAACACAGCTAAACCAAAATATGGCCCACAAAATGCAACAACGGCACTAGTAACTCATCAGAATGATGCCACTCCCAGTTTTGTTTGTTACACCTATCATTATGTGCAGGGGAGGACTGGCCAGGGGGGAAGGGGGGAGATTTCCCCCCAGGCTGCCTCTCATTTAATGGTAGAGGGCTGGTACAGTGCCTGGTGCATTCATGTTTTTGTATAAGGCAATGTGAACCACTAGGCTGGCTGAGGCAAAAAATGCCCAATTAGGGCTGGTGCACACCGAGCGGCTTTTTCCGCGTTTTTAGATCCGCTTGCGGCTGCGGATCTGCTTGGTCAATGTATAGCAATGGGGTGGTGCACACCAGAGCGGCAGGCGTTTTGCAGAAACGAAAAATGCCTGGGTGAGGCATTTTTTGGATTTCGGAATGCGTTTCTGCCCCAATGTTAAGTATAGGAAAAACGCAAACCGCTCTGAAAAACGCCTGTTCAGAGCGGTTTTGCAGGCGTTTTTGTTACAGAAGCTGTTCAGTAACAGCTTTACTGTAACAATATATGAAATCTACTATACTGAAAACCGCAGCAGCAATCCACAAAACGCTAACAAAACGCCTCATAAAAATAAAAAAAGCGTTTAAAAATCTGCTAGCGTTTTGCGGATCTGCTAGCGGGTTTTGGTGTGCACCAGCCCTTACAGAGCAATTAGAGGGTGTACAAGCTGGTAAATATACATAGCATGATACAGAGCAGAGGCTTGCCTGCAGGGTCTGTGGGAACAAATCTGTCTGGTCTCTCACCATTGTTAAAATGACTGCATGTGCACAGCTACATAAGGTATTGTCTAGGTTGAAAAGTATTCGACAATCCCTAGACTCCAAAAGGACTGCTTGAAAACTGTCCCGAGACTCCAGGAGGGCTGCTGGCAGACAGTCCCTAGACTCCAAAGGGGCTGCTTTCAGGACTTGTGTGAGAGATTGGCAGGGGCAGGATTGATATTATAGGCAAGTAGCCTCTGTGTGATTTGGCTGCAATACAGATAAGCTCTCTGATCCATCTCAGGCTATTCTCATTTCTCTCCCACTACTGGAATATAGCACATGGGGCACGTGTGTGATGTCATTTGAGCTGGGGCTGCTGTAAAAATGGGCCTCTAAATTGTGTTTTCCCCCCAGGCCAAAAAGTCCCAGTCCTCCCCTGATTATGTGTCTGCTACACTCTGCCCCTCTGTGTCCATGTTTACAGGCACACCATCACTTTGAACAATGGGGTTGTTCCACCCCTCAGTGGCATAGGCAAGTTACTTAGGGGGGGGGGGGGGGGGGATTACTGCTGCAGCCTTTCTCAACCTCTGTACCCTGGAGGAACCCTGCAAATATTTTTGAGATCAAGGAACCCCTGCATGTATTTTGCAGGAGGCATGGACTTTAAAAGTACCGTAGGTGTGGCTCATTATTATTCTGACTTCCAATTTAGTGCTTTTTTTTCGGTATCCCCTATTTTAGTGTGCTTTAGCATACTTCCCCCACTATGGGAGAAAATGCCAAGGAACCCCTGCAGAGCACTCAAGGAACCTTGCTCCAGAAAGTCTACAGGCATCCTGCCTTTCACGTTCCTTCTCCCCACTCCCTTCTATCTCTTTCTCCCATTCTCTTGTCGCTGCCTCTCTCTCTCTCCCCCCTCCCCCCTCATTATAACTAGTACTATTATGTATTTATATAGCATGGACATCTTCTGCAGCACTTTACAGAGTACATAGTCCTGTCACTGACTGTCCTCAGAGGAGCTCACAATCTAATCCTACCCTAGTCATGGTGTAATGTCCTACCATATTATTATATTGTGTGTGGCTGTGTGAGAGAGAGAGAGACACACACTTTTCAGGAACACACCCCCCCCCCCCCCCCCCTCCAAAAAAAAAAAAATTGGGTTTGACCCTGAGTGCAGTGTTGGATCTCACAACATAAATGTATGGTACAATTTTCACTGCAAACTCCCTGCCACCTCCCCAATTGTCACATGTTCCCCACTTATTAGCTCAATAAATTGTGCCCAGTGGCCAAATATTTACTAGCATGATGTATGAAGAACAAAAAAAAAAAAAAAGGAAAAAGAAATGACCTGTCCTGCTGCCCTCCATGAAATCCACGGCCTGCCTAGAGGCATACCGGTTATCCAGTGGCTGATTGAGTACAGTATGTATGGCATGACATCATTAGAGATTATTGTATGGAGAAAGGTGCAACAATATGTGTGTATATACTAGCTGATGGCCCAGCGTTGCCCGGGTATGTATTTGCTTGGTGTTGGCTACGCCCACTTTTTTCTAACCCTAACACTCAATTACTCAATGACCTAGTTTGTGAGCTTTACTGTCTTTGGCACCAATAATTTGCATTGAAATGAAACAAATCTGATTGGTTGTGCCTCCACCCCCTTTTCTGAATTTGAACCCCAGTCACCCAATGACCAACTGTACCAGGTTTGAGGCTTGTGCCATTAACTGTGCAAGAATGGCAGCAATTACATTTACCCTTGAAAATCAATAGGTGAATTTTGATTGGCTTTTGTAGGTTCCTCACACTTTTCTATATATTTATCCATGTCACCCAGTGACCAACTGTGCAAAGTTTGAGAACCCTACCGGTAAAATGTGTATTTGTCTTCACCCACTTTTTGGTTATGGGGATAAAATGTATCCTATATGTTATTCCAGGTAATGTACTATGTGTGTGCCAAATTTCATTCAAAGCCGTTCAGCCATTGTTGAGTGACTGAGTAACAAACATCCAAACTTTTGCATTTATAATATTAGTGAAATATATATATATTTATCTCCTCGGAGATTTGTGCTGACAGTGCCGCTACATCATAGATGCAGAAGGATGGTTGCCCTGCCTATGAGTAGACTACATAGTGAAGACTCTACAGAGGGCACCAGACCTTGCAATGCTCGCACAGCATGTGGCAACACATTGGGAAGTACTCTTAAAAAGTACCACCTTATAAAGCAATATACTATTATGCTTCCCTTTTCATTTAATATCCTTATGAAGAAAACTGCATAAAAAAGACATCTTATTAAAACTGAAGTGAGCAAAACTGTATGAAGCGTGCCATCCACATCTTGCTCAGTGTTGCCTACTGTGTGAAAATAAATAAATACACATTTCACTTACTTCAAATTCATGATCCAGTAGTGAATGAGATATGGAAGCAGCTATATATTTAAAATATCATTTTCAACCAATGGATATTGCCTGGCTGTCCTGCTGTTCATCTGTCCCCAGTGCTTTAAGCTACAAACTCAGAAACAGTATGCAGAACAGGTGCCCTGGGTAAAGTCCAACCATACTAGCTACATGCTTGTTCAGGACTCAAACACTTCTGAAGCCAAAAAAAGATCAGCATGACAATCAGGCAACTGCTGTCTAAAAAGAAATAAATATGGCAACACACAGTCACTGTAATGTTGTAGACTGCTTCCTATACCACCTCAGTCTGGATCAAGTATGTGAAACAGGGGCGCCAAAGAAAAATGGGGCGCAGGGAAACTGCCGATAGTAGACTATTGGAATATTTAAAATTATAATTTTAAAAAAATTGTCCCAATATTTTACTACAGCTAAACCTATCCATACCCTCACACAAAACCCTCCGCCCTGACTCCTAACCTGCACAAACACCCTTCCTAACCCTAATCGCCCCCACCCACACAACACCCTTCCTGATGCCTAACTCTAAAACCCCCTCCCCCGCACAAACACCCTTCATGATGCCTAACCGTAACCCCCCCCCACACCCATTGTGACATCTAATCTCCTCCCCCCTCCTAAACCCCCCACCCGCACAGACACACATCCTGACGTCTAACCTCCCCACACCCGCGCAAACACCCTTCCTGATGCCTAACTCTAGCCACCCCCCTACACAGACCCTGATCCTGACACCTTATTGTCACCGCCCCTCCTGCACAAACCTAACCCCCCACAAAAAATGAAACATTATTGTGCCACATAAAAAGCCAAATTGTGCGCTGCTAAGAGCCTGAACTTTGCTGCAAAAAAAACCCCAAAACATAATTGGCACGGCCTGTCGCCCGACTCCCCTTTGGTGCCAGATTGCCAATATTTTCACTAAAAGTCACTGCTAGCGTCTGATTTGCCCCGGAGCTGCATGCTCCCAATTGTCAGAAACCTTCTGGATCGGGTGGTGGGTCTTATGGGCACCAAAGCTAGAAGAGGAAGTGAAGCCTTGCCTGCTGCACACAGCGAGAGAAAGAGCTGACTACAGAAGGAATGGACCCAGAAGAACCAGCAGTTATCATTTACTTGCGATTATTTAGGGATTTTCTTTTTCAATAAACCATAAGCTGCAATAGCCAGAGAATGAGGGGTTATTACAAGTTTGCTTTGCAGAGTCCTAGGCAGGGTAGTATAAAGCTATATTGAACCAATAGAACCATTCACTAATAAATCTGCACAGTGTGAATGATATCACTATCACTACAGTGCTGATATGGTCAACATGCTGATGGCTCAACTAATAAGCCTCATACCTCGTTCTACCGGTTTCAGGATCCACGACTTTCCGGATAACACTCTGTCGTGCGTCCCACTCTTCCTTGGTCATGGGTTTCATTGCCTGAATGCGGCTTTTCTGCTCGTCAGTCAATGCTGACAGGAAAAAAACAAGGTTTAGCACATTCTACAGAATTATTTCAGGTATATCGGTGCAAAAATAACCCATCCCACTCGGCATGGGGATGACTGAAAGAAGCATTTGTTGTCACCCATTAATGGACTTAATCTATGTTGTAAAATGGACCTCCCCCTCCGCAAACAACCTTTTAGCACAGAGGCTGCACACATTCTTCCTGCAGGAATGCTGTAATCAGAGGAATATGCCCACTGCCATAACCACATTGCTTCTGTGGAGGGGGTGCCCAAAGTGCAGCATAAGCACAAGACATCTATCTGCATCTGCTGTATATACTCTAAACCTCCACATACAAAATAAAATTACTTTACCTGGACCAAAATCTTCCAGGTACTCCTTATGATGTAAATCTAAAGGTGGTCCATGTTGGGGTTCTTCTGTCCTGCTGTTGTCGAGCTGGTTTTTCAACTTGCATAAGCTCTTTTTGACTTTCTTGCTTTTCTTTTTTATCTTTTTCTTTTTTTTAACCTTTTTCTGCTTTTTATTTTTGTTGCGTCTTTTATGTCTAGAGCTGTCACTGGATTCGCCTGATGATGACGAAGATGAAGATGATGAACTTGAACTCTCTGTTGAGGATGATGAAGATGACCTTGTCTTCTTCTTTTTCTTCCTCTTTCGGTCAGTAGAGGAGGATGACGACGACGACGACGAAGATGATGAGGATGATCTCGCTTTTCTTTTTCTCCTCTTCTCTGAAACATCGATAATACAACAGAGAATTATTCATTAATGCAATCTTGAATTTCTGAAAATACAGTAAACAGATGAAATACAAACATCTATCAAAATAATCTTCTCATGCTCCCATATAAAACTTTCTATTTGAGTACAAAGATGCCATAGTCTGTAGTGAACACTGCCACCTACTGTATATAATGCCAATTTGTGGTAAGTTCGTGGCTGGATATACCACCTGCTCAAATGCAGCCATCCCCGTCAACCACACACCTGTTCCAGGGGCTGCTCTCTGGTAGTTATGTCACCGCCTGTGTAGGCAGGCGCTACGTTTTGGCACTTTATTTGTGTGCAAGGGTATTTTATTAATAAGATCAGCTGATGTCAAATAGTCAGTTTTAAAGTTTCTGGTCAGGACAGGAGCAGTGTTGTATGTAGCAGACTAATCACGTGTGTTGCTGCACTCAACTATGTCCTTATTATGACTCACAAATTCACAGTTCAAAGTAAATCAGTTCTCAACAGTGCAGTGCTCTGCAAATGACCCCCACATCAAACAATAATATTTTTCCTATGCAGTAGCGCCCGTGGCTCTGGAGAAAGATCAGTGTCCTGCAGCAGCAGTCCTCACTTTGCCAAACACCTTAAAAGAAAGCCAAAAAGTGCATCAGTGTAGATATTACTTTAGTAAAATGTTTGCACTTTATACAGGTTTAGTGTGAAGGATGAAAGACCACCATGGGACTGGGGTCTATCCCCTTCTTTCCCCTGCTCACCATACTGCTTCTTTGATAAAAGCTCTTATTAAACCTTGCTTCCCATCTGAGTCTGACAAAGGCCTTAAACAGAAATACAGATCATGTGTAAAATGACTTTTTTTATTGCTCAAATAGCTAATGTGCTTACATGAAATGTAAAACAGCACATAATAGGTATCACCATCTCCCTGGAATTGTATCCAATTGTTGCGTGCAGTGGCTTCACCCCTGTATGCATCCAGCGCGTCTCTCTATGTTTCACCCTACTGGTTTCGTCAAATTATCTGACTCATCAGCGGCTCATCAGGTGCCTTCATTCACCTGGGTGCTCCTAAGTTCAGAAAACGTTTTCAATGAACCTCCCCCTAAGGGAAGTTCAGTAATTTTGTGGACTTTTGGGGTGCAACAGGACTTTAGTTGCCTACAGAGGCTGCTCCATAGCCCCCCATCTATATGGAAGCTTTCATTTTTCCTGCCCCGTGCCACAGGTTAAAGTTCCTGCGGTGATGTCCTGTGTCCCCGGGTGCCGCAATGCATGCTGCAGACGTGCAACGCAAGCCGAGAGATTTAGTTCCTTGATGTAGTTACATCTTCCGGCCAGGAGATAAAATCACATCAATGGGAACTACATCTCTTGGCATGCATCACATGTCCCCAGCACTTCAGCTGCCTAGGACATTATATGTGGTTCTTCTTCATAGGGACATAGAAAATGGAGGCCTCCATGTAGATAGGGAGCTACTTAGCAGGTAAGTAAATGTCTGCTGCACCCCCAAAGCCCATGCAATTAACAATCCTCCCATAGGGAGAGATTCGTTTTAGAAGTTTTCAAAACTTTGTACACACAATTTACTTTAAAATCCTGGTCTCAGCAGAATGAGCATGGCTATTCTTGCTTGTGTGCTGGCAGGGCCGGTTCTCTCATGAAGCAAGGTGAAACATTTGCATCAGGCACAGAGATTTCAGAGGCAGCATTTTTATACTGTGTGTACCTTCCTGAGGAGGAATGGAGTGGCTGAGGGTGAGCAGTTTGTTTGTCACAGACTCACAGCCAGCCAGTGTGCTATTGTGGTGAGCTGCAGCATGTCATGTGAGAACATTAAATAAAGCAGAGTAAATAGTCGGGTGCTGTGTGATCATTCCAAATTGGAGGGGGGGGGGGGGGGCATCCTCACAAGTTTGCCTCAGGCAGCAAAAGTCTAAAACCGACCGTGTTGGGGTTTTCCAGCTCTCTCTGTCCACCTCTTTGCAGCGTGAACAGCATAATGGTTCTATAGCCAAGCAGCATCAGCCCCATCTACAGAGCTTCCTCTTAGTTCATATCAGATCACATGGCTAAATCTTTCAAACAGGGGTTTTAATTAAAAAGTCTCCTTTGAAACAAAATAGTAAGGTTTGACACTCTAAAGCACACCTGAACTGAGAGGGGTGTGGAGGCTGCAATATTTATTTTCTTTTAAACAACACCGGTTGTCTGGCAGTCCTGCTGATCTCTTTGGCTGCAGAAGTGTCTGAATCATGCCTGAAACAAGCATGTAGCTAATCCTGTCAGACTTCAGTCAGAGCACTTGTTTGTTCAGGGTTTATGACTAAAAGCATTAGAAGCAGAGGTTCAGCAGGACAGCCAGGCAACTTGTATTGCTTAACCACTTGCCGACCGCGCACTCATACCGGGCGTCGGCAAAGTGGCAGCTGCAGGACCAGCGACGCAGTTCTGCGTCGCCGGCTGCAGGCTAATTAATCAGGAAACAGCCGCTCGCGCGAGCGGCTGTTTCCTGTCATTTCACGGCGGGGGGCTCCGTGATTAGCCTGCGGGCCGCCGATCGCGTCTCGCAGGCTAAATGTAAACACTGGGGGGAGGCGGGAGGATAAAGTCTCAATACATAGACAAGATGAGGTAAAAAGACAGTGGGAACCTATCATTATGGAGGGTGGAGAGGGGGGTGGGGACAGTGTAAAGATTAAGGAGGTTGGTAAAAATTCAAGTAGCCAATTTCATGTAAACAAAATTGGTAAATGTGGTGGTAAAAATACAAAGTGCATGGTAACCAATGCTCGGAGCCTTGCAAATAAAATAGACGAACTAGAGTTCATTCTGAATGACAAAGGCTATGACATTGTGGGAATAACCGAGACATGGATGGATGAAAGCCATGACTGGATAGCTAATTTAAAAGGATACAATGTGTTTAGGAGGGATAGAACAGGGAAAAAAGGTGGAGGGGTTTGTCTCTTTGTTAAGAATTCTCTTACAGCTGTCCTCAACGATGAGATGGAGGAAGATTGCGAAGATGTGGAGTCCGTTTGGGTAAATATTCATGGTGGAAATAAAAGTTGCCAATTGCTTATTGGGGTATGCTACAGGCCACCTCTTATTAATGAAGCTGCAGAACTGCGATTACTACAGCAGATTGAAAAAGCTGCAGGTAAAAATGAGGTCATAATTATGGGCGACTTCAACTTTCCAGACATTGACTGGAGTATTGAGGCTACCCATTCTGGTAAAAGCAGCAGATTTCTGGCAGCACTACAGGACAATTACTTGACTCAAATGGTAACTGAACCAACTAGGGGGAATGCGTTACTGGATCTGATCATTTCTAATAGACCAGATAATGTATCAAATGTGCAGGTTCAAGAACATTTGGGAAATAGTGATCACAACATGATAACGTTTGAGCTGGTGACTGATAGGCCACGGGGCAGCGGGACCACTAAAACTATGAACTTTAGAAAAGCAAAGTTCACTCAAATTAGGCAGGCACTAAGTTTGGTGAACTGGGATAATGTACCACAAGGGGAAGACACTGAAGGGAAATGGCAAGCTTTTAAACTTATACTCAATCAATACTGTAGTATGTATATCCCATATGGAAACAAAATGTCTAGGAATAAAAAAAGGCCTCTATGGATGAATAGAAAGGTTAAAGATAAAATGAAGAGGAAAAAGAATGCCTATAAGGTCTTAAAACAGGAGGGGACAGAGGCTGCACTAAGCAATTATAAGGAGTGCAATAAAAATTGTAAAAAAGAAATTAGGCAGGCAAAGATTGAAGCTGAAAAACAAATCGCTAAGGATATCAAATCTAACCCAAAAAAGTTTTACAAGTACATTAACTCTAAAAAAAAGAAAGGTTGACTGTATAGGACTCCTAAAGGATGAGGATGGGAACTCAATGGTGGATGACCAAGGTAAGGCAGAGTTATTAAATGCTTTCTTTGCTTCTGTCTTCACAAAAGAAACAGCACTGTTGCAAACTACAGAGGCGGAAGAGTCTCAATCTTCTAACTGTAATATTAAATACTTAACGCAGGAAGAAGTGAAGGCAAGACTAAATAAATTAAAAATAGACAAGGCACCTGGCCCGGATGGCATGCATCCTCGGGTCCTAAGGGAATTAAGTTCAGTTATAAACCCCTTTATCTTATCTTTTGTGACTCTCTTGCAACTGGCAGAGTCCCAGTGGATTGGCGTACAGCCCACGTTTTCCCATTATTTAAGAAGGGCAAAAAATCTGATCCAGGAAATTATAGACCTGTAAGTTTAACATCAGTTGTATGCAAACTATTTGAGGGGTTACTAAGAGATACTATACATGACTTCATAGTAGAAAATAATCTTATTTCTCAGCATCAACATGGGTTTACTAAAGACAGGTCCTGTTTGACTAACATGCTCAGCTTTTATGAGGTAGTGAATGCTAATATGGATATTGGGAATGCTGTAGATGTGATATACTTGGACTTTGCAAAGGCCTTCGACACTGTTCCCCACAAAAGTCTGGTGCAAAAGTTGAGGATGCAAGGACTGGGGAAGAGTCTGTGTTCATGGATAGGGAACTGGCTAATGGACAGAAAACAAAGAGTTGTGGTCAATGGATCATACTCAAAATGGGAGACTGTTAGCAGTGGGGTCCCACAGGGGTCTGTTCTGGGTCCAGTGCTCTTCAATTTATTTATTAATGACCTAGTAGATGCAGTAGTGAGCAATGTTGCTATTTTTGCAGATGATACAAAATTGTGCAGAATCATTAACTCTCAGGAAGATAGTGTCATATTGCAACAGGATCTGGATAGGATGGCTATATGGGCACATACATGGCAGATGAAATTCAATGTTGACAAATGTAAGGTCATGCATTTTGGACGTACTAATGGTCTAGCACCATACAAAATAAATGGGATACAGTTGGGGACATCAAACTTGGAGAAGGACTTAGGAGTACTCATTGACAACAAGTTAAATAATCGTACTCAATGCCAAGCAGCTGCAGCTAAAGCTAACAAAATTTTGGGATGCATTAAAAGGGAAATAAAAACTCGAGATGCTAGCATAATATTGCCCCTGTTTAACTCTCTAGTAAGGCCACATCTGGAATATGGAATTCAGTTCTGGGCACCACATTACAAAAAAGATATTGCAGTTATAGAGCAGGTGCAGAGACGAGCAACAAAATTGATGCGTGGGATGGAAGGTCTCACTTATCGAGAAAGGTTAGATAAACTGGGTTTATTTAGTCTAGAGAAAAGACGCCTTAGAGGGGATCTAATTAACATGTATAAATACATCAGAGGGCAATATAATACCTTGGCGGATGAGCTTTTTGTCCCTAGGCCTTCTCAAAGGACTAGAGGACATGATCTGCGCATGGAGGAAAAATGTTTTAGCCATTTATTTAGGAAAGGGTTCTTTACAGTAAGAGTGATTAAGATGTGGAATGCATTGCCACAGGAAGTCGTTATGGCAAACTCTATACCTGCATTTAAAGGGGGCTTAGATGCTTTCCTTGCGTTGAAAGACATCCATGGCTACAATTACTAGGTAATGCCTAATGATGTTGATCCAGGGATTTTATCTGATTGCCATCTGGAGTCGGGAAGGAATTTTTCCCTTTAGGGGCTAATTGGACCATGCCTTGTAAGGGTTTTTTCGCCTTCCTCTGGATCAACAGGGATATGTGAGGGAGCAGGCTGGTGTTGTACTTTATACTGGTTGAACTCGATGGACGTATGTCTTTTTTCAACCAAAATAACTATGTAACTATGTAACAAGCGGAAATAATCCGCTTTGTTTACATTTTTACAACGCTGCTACAGTAGCAGCGTTGTAGTAGATCAGCGATCCCCAGCCAATTAGCGGCTGGGGATCGCTGTCACATGACAGCGGGGAGCCTGTTAGAGGCTGCACAGGACAGATCCGTTCCTGTGCAGCCTCCGATCTCTCGGGGAAGGGAGGGAGGAGAGGGAGAGGGGGAATCCTGCGGTGGAGGGGGCTTTGAGGTGCCCCCCCCCCCCCCGCCACCCACAGCATGCAGGAGCGATCAGACCCCCCCAGCACATCATCCCCCTAGTGGGGAAAAAAGGGGGGCGGTCTGGTCGCTCTGCCTGTCATTAGATCTGTGCTGGGGGCTGTAGAGCCCACCCAGCACAGATCTGAAAAAGCAGCGCTGGTCCTTAAGGGGGGGTAAAGGCTAGGTCCTCATGTGGTTAAAAGGAAATAAACCTGGAAGCCTCCTTATCTCTCTCCGTGTAAGTGTGCTTTAAGTTTGCTAAGTTCACACAAGTGTATGTTAGCACGGGTTTGGGCTTTAACCCTTAGCTTCACCCTCAGGAAGTGAACTCTTTGACTCGGAAAAGAATAAATACTATGTATTTATTCTTAAAAGCTCTGGGGAAATCACTATACCAAGCGCTTTTTCAAGCGTTTTGCGATTTCCCTATACTGCCATTATAGGGAAATCACCCCCAAACTGGTAGAGGTAGCGCTTTGCTGAGCGAATCAAAAACCGCTCAGATGTGAACTCTCTCATAGGGAATCATTGCACAAGCGCTTTTAGGCCCCGTTCACATCTGAGTGTTTTGCCGGCGATTTCAGCAAAATGCTCAATCGCTAGCGCTTTTTAAAGTGCTATAATACCCTATGGGCCGGTTCTCACCTGGTCGATTTCGCCAAACGCAAATTTGTATTCTGCACCATTTTCCGGCGATTCCCGACGATCGTGTTTAGTGCTATAGAAGCGCTAATCACGGAAAAAATCGGCAAGTGTGAATGGCAATTTTTTTGCGTTAATCGCCAAAAAACGCCAGAGCTAAACGCTAGCAAAAGTGCTAGCGTTTTGCAAGTGTGAATGGGCCCTTCGGGAGATTTTGAAAATCGGAGCTTAAAAAAAAAACCACAATAGGCCTTAGTGTGAACAAGCTCTTACTCTGATTTTTTAGGAATATTGGTGTAGCAGAAATGTCTAAAAACAAAATAAAAGTACAGCGGTCATAAAAATAGCGCCTAATAAGTCAGCCATGGCTGCTTCCCTATCCCTGTCAACCAAGTTCACTCTTATTAATGGAAAATCCTCGCTCTCAGCAGAGCCATGGTCTTATTTCCAGCAACTGAAGACAAACCTTTCCTGGAAGTATCGCTGTGGTATTTGGAGAGGGAGCGTCTTCTTGCAGGTGACGGGCTGCTGCTTCCATCTCTGTGTCTTGAGGTGGATTTCTTTTTCCCTGACTTGTGCGGAGAGGGATTAGGGCTGCAGCTCCCAATTCTTCTCTTTGTCAGCTTGTCATCCATTCCTGAATCTCATTAATCCTACTAAGAAATACAGACTTTTTGATTTCTTACTACAGAATCCCTTAAAGCTAGAAAGGGCAATTTCTGCCTTTTCCACATAAAAAAAAAAAAAAAAAAAGGGGAACAGTGAAATAATGCACTTTCTAAAAAATACTTCAAGCAGAATGTCAGCTTCAGAATTACAAACCACAAATGTGGAGAGCCGGAATGGGAGAGAAACAACACGGAGTTGATTTATGACTGCACTAAAGTGTCAAAATAAAAAAGTAATGCTAAATATAATTTTGCCTTCTAAAGACAGAAGGTATCTGCAATAATTCATTGTTAATAGATGGCTTTTGGGTGTCCATGAGCTGTCTGGGTATTCCTTATTAAAAAGTAGTAGTCTTGGAGATCAATAGAGAACATCAATCTCCTGGTTCTATTTAAAAGATTATAGACTGGGGTGACTCCATTTTTAAAGGCGCATACACACATCCTATTTTAATTGGTCAATGACTGGCCAGTTTTACCATCTACATGTAGTATGAGGGCCACCAAATTTTGAATCCTATGAATAGGTTGTGTAAGTAGCTAAGCTCTCATACTGCATGGAGGTGGTAAAATTGGCCAATCAAAATTGGATGTGTGTACCAGGGTTTACTTTGGAATCTTGATGTATCCATCTATCTCATGGAAAATTGTACAGTGTAGATAACCAGAAGACAATGCACCAGAGATAATGACGAGTCTCTACAGAAAATAATCTAACAAAATAATCTAACAGAAAAATGTATGGTGAAATCTAAAAGAAAATTGTATGGTGTGTACTAGGCATAACAGAAAATTGTATGGTGTGTACCTAGCATTAAATTCCCTTTTTTAACTTGTAGTTATGTTCATCACTATAACCCCTGCTAAACCGCAGAAAAAAGAAAAAAAAAGCGGAAGAGAATCGCCTGCAGAATTGAGCGCGGAAAACAATCGGGCGTGGAATCGAGCAGCAAAATCGAGCCATGTATGCTCAGCATAACAGAAACTTGTATGGTGTGTACCTAGCATTAGAAGCAAATGATTATCTGACTGTTTGGAATCTGATTTGTATTCATTTTGGTAACCACCGATAGAGAAACTACATGAAATTGGAATTTAGACCTCATTTCTACCACTGTGGTGGTACAATTTCCTCACCCAGCTTATGTATAGATGAGGGCAACTTTAGCTGTCCTCACAAGAGGCTTATGTGCAGTCTAATGCTGGGAACACACAATGCTTTTTTTCCGGGCGATTTACCGCTTGAACGTGTTTCGATTTGTTTTTCCACTCGATTTCCCGCACGATTCGCTTATCTTTATCGAAAGTTATATCGGACATGTCGGAAATGATCTATCGCACCATCTATCTGCCTGAAAAAACTCATGGTGTATTCCCAGCATAGTGTAAGCAAATAATATAAGCGAAAGCTCAAAAGCATTCCCTGATCTGTTCATTAAAAAAAAAAAAAGCTATGAAAGAAATAGTGAGGAACAGAAAAGTGGACATAACAAAACATAGTACTAGGTATTTAACAGTTACATTTTGTATTAGCAGCTATGCAGCTTAGAAACTCACAGCGCATGCGCACTGCCATGCCTCCACTTACCCTGTGCCCTGGCCGGTGACAGCTGTTGTGTCTACAGCATATAAACATAATGTACATGGAAAGCCCTCCCGCTCAGCAGCTACGGTGATTCCAGTACAAAACTAAAGCCAAGCACAAACAAGATGACACGCGTTCGTATTATGCGAGTATATTTACCTGCTTAGTTCCTTGTGCCACATTCATATGCTTCCCCTACAACAGCTTAGAGAAATATAGTTCCTTTTGGTTAAACAGCTTTGTTGATAGCAGTACTCTCTCTACTGATGCTGCGGGAGAAAAGTTCAAATGTTGCAGATTGAGCCAGTTTGCCAGAGAGATGTTCATCGCATTCACATCTCACAGGAGAATTATGTGTTGTTTTATCACCCTTTGTGGTATTTCTTGGATCAGCTGGAGCTAGTAGAATATTTTGGGGGGACTGTGTTTTTTCATAATTTCTGAGCTTACAGCAAGCAATAAAGCCTGTTTCTTTATAGTGTACTGAGTAACACTTGCTAGATCATTGCATTCTAGCTATTGTGAACTATAGAGCAAATGCGTCAAGACAAGTACCATACAAATAAAACTGAAGCAACCATGGAGCAGTTTCCCAGAGCAACCATTTTGATTGTTTGCTACAATTAGGCTCAGATAAAAGTTGTGTTGCAGAATAATTCTGCATGTCAGCTCACTGCCCATACAATTCTATGGGCCCGTTCACAGTAACAGGTCACGTTATTTTAACTTGCTGCATGCAGGCTTTGCATTAAAGAGAATCTGTACTGTCTGATTTGTACAATACAAAACATACCAATCGAGTCACTGTGATCTCCTGGATCCCTCTTTGTCCTTTCCATCGCGATCCTGGCTTTTAATCGGCAGTTTTAGGCAGTGTTTACAAACAAAAAACATGGCCGCTAACCAGGAAGAGGTGTGTGTGTGTTTTGTTATGGTATACTACAAGTTTTTATTACATAGTGAATTATCTGCACTCCAGTCAGGGATTTTCACAGTTTCTCAGCATGGGCAGCTCCTTCCCCCCTCAGACAAGCTGAAATTCAGAGCTGAGACCTGTCTGTGAGGGATAAGCAAGGCACACACACAGAACCTGCAGGGGGCGTGCATAACTTCTCCCTTTCACAGCAGAGGCTGTGCATTCCTCTCCGGGTCCACAAAGCTTGACAAAGAAAAGAAGATTAGATATAATACAGAGACAGTGCAACTAGAAAAGGCTGCAGTAATCCAGAACACAGAACAGGTATAGGAACTTATAGGATAGAAGATATAAGGCTGACATTTTTGTTACAGAGTCTCTTTAAAGTCTATGTCCAGTCGCCATTGCAGTTCACACATACTTTAACGCATGCGTTATGCAACTGACCACTTTGAAACTAGCCTAAAGGAAATCTGTAATGAAAAAAAAGCACCCCCTGGGGGATACTTACCTCGGGAAGGGGAAGCCTTTGGATCCTGATGAGGCTCCCCCATCCTCTTCAGCCTCCTGGGCTGACAGCCTCCGAACTCCACACTCAGCAATATTTACCTTTTGGGCTCTAGTGCAGGCGCAGTAGAAGCTTTCCAATTGGGCTCCGACTGAAATAGCTGAGCTCCATTGGAACCGCTCTACTGCGCAGGCGATTCCCGCCTGTGCAGTAAAGGCAACCTGATCAGGCTCGGCTATATCCACCAGAGCCGGATTGGAAATCTTCTACTGCATCTGGGCTGGAGCCCTGGATGTAAATATTGTCGTGCACTGTTGCACCCTGCTTGTTGGGGGAGCCAGCACTGGCTCCCCAAGGCTAAAGGGGGTGGGGGAAGCCTCATTAGGGTCCTGAGGCTTCCCCCTCCCCAGGTAAGTACCCCCTAGGGGCTTTTTTTTGTGTTACAGGTGTACTTTAAGGCCTGGGACCCACTAGCAGTGATTTTCTAAAAATCACACCATTAAAGTGGAATCACACACATAGCATTACATTAGCAAGAGCTTTTCAAATCACAAGTACTCACAAAAGGCTTAGAAAAGCGCTGCTAGTGGGTTCCAGGCCTAAAGGGCAACTGAAGTGAAAAGAATATGTAGGCTGGCGTATTTATTTTCTTTTAAACAATACCAGTTCCCTGGCTGTTCTGCTGATGATTTGGGCATCAGTAGTGTCTGAATCACACACCTGAAACTAGCATGCAGCTAATCCTGTCAGATTTTTGTCAAAAATATCTGATCTGCATGCTTGTTCACGGTCAATGGCTAAAAGTATTAGAGGCAGAGGATCAGCAAGACAGCCTGGTAACTGGTATTGTGTGAAAGGAATTAAATATGGCAGCCTCACCCTCACTTCAGGGACAGTCTATTTTTAAACCAAATCCCTCTATCTCTGTTGGCTCATTAGTTGCCCCTTTTTCAGATGTTATTTATAGGTTTGTATAAATATTAGAATTATTTAACTGCTACTAGTTTACACTGTACATCTACCTCTAAAATGATTGCATTGACTATTTTAACTTGCAGTATCTTTCTAGTACAGGTATTCTTTTTGAACCACTGCAGCATCAGTGGTGGTATGAAAAACTGACTTTAGCTTAAACATTATTCATGGTCCTCATAACAGAAGTGTCTTCTTTGTCAAAACATTTTTGCACTAAAAATGTTTATTTATTTTTTTCTTTCAAATAGGTGGGAAGTAAACCACTGTGTATAGGAACCAACCAATTGAATGAAAAAATATCCTGGTGGCCTGTGGTTTGCTCTGCATTGCTGCAATGGTCCCATTCACCGACGCCTGAATGCATTTTGGACAAAAAATAATGTAGAAGCCCAACGGTGGTAATGCATTGCTGCACACTCCATAAATGGGAACATCAGACAGTGCAGTCTATGATGTCCATGCGTATTGCACATTGTATGTCTACTGCAACATGTATAGTGTGAATGAGGTGGCTCAGTTCATGATAGGTCAGCTACTCCACATTACTGATGGAACCCAGAGGGGACAAAACAGATGAGACAAAGACTGCAGTGATATTCTATGGGCTGGTTCACATCTATGTTTTGAAGTGTCGGTTGCATGTCTGCAGCAGTCAGTTTTGACAGGAAAAACTTTTTGACAAGACAAAAACAGGACAAAAATCAGTAATTAAAAGCAATGGTTAACAGAAAAATAGATCGATCCATCCTTGTGTCTATGTGTGTGTGCGTTTTTTTTAAGACATGTATTTTAATGGACACCCGAGGCGAAAATAAACAAATGAAATAAACGATTGTATCTATCTTCCTTCTCCTAAAAATTACTTTTTAAGATATTCCCTAGGTTTTTTTTTTATGTTTAAAGTTTTTTTAAGTTTTAACTGTTTTATTGCTTTTGCTCAATGACACATTCATTGAAGTATGCCAGAGCTAAAATATATGATCTATTGAGCCTTTTTATCTCTTTCCTGCTCTCAGAAGCCATTTTCTGCTAGAAAAGTGTTTTATAGTTGGAATTTCTTATCAGTGAGGGTCACACTGTAGTCACTTCCTGTCTGAGTCAGGACTGAGTCACCCACTTACATACCTGGTATTTAACTCTTTCAGGCAGTGAAAGAAAAAAAGGAACACAGCATAGTTATTTGTGTGCTAGGCACTGTACATAACCATGTCTATCTCATCATGTCACATGTCACCTCGGGTATCCTTTAAACTCCTGGTCTTCAATGGAGGTTGGTATTGCAAAAATGGCTGAGCTGGACAGCATAAGGCTACACTTCCTGGACAATACCAGGCCATGATGTACAGGGGGCAGAAATGTTTCCACCCTCTTCTAAAGCCCTCTTTTGCTTATGAAACTTGTTCTGTATATTCTATCTTCTTCCGACATTTTCTACTGTAAACTTGAATGCCACATGTCTATCACTGCAGCAATACCACCTCCATGTTAAATAGGGAACTCCAGAATTCCAGGGAAAGACTTCTGCTCTACTTTGGCATAGCTCCCCCCATGTCAAGGACTATGTGACATGGTATTAACTAGGATTTAGAGCCCCACACTGGCTGGCTAAGCCATCCTGACAATACAAACTCATATGGGAAACAAAGGTTTAAAATAATCTGGGATGCCCTTGTTTTGGGATTAAATGGAATGAAAGTCAGCACACTTACACACCATTCCGGCTTCTGGCAGGACTGGACTGGGACAGCACCGCTGGCAGCGTGCTGAGCCACAAAATGCAGAAGACAGAAACTTCAGGCATAAGAATAGGAGGTGGCACTGCAGGACTCCATTAAATTGTACAAGGCTTTATTCCACACAAAAAAGTGCATCAAAAGTGCATCCAAAACGAGCTGTGTGCAACAAACGGTGTGAGAGTGAAGTGGGTGCCCAGGAATGAACTAAGCAGCTAACAGCTGATTCGTGTCAGCGGGGCACTCGTGCACAGCCATCACCAACCAAAGAGTCATCCCCTTGATGCAGAGGCTATGTTCACATTATAAATCGCCAACGCTATTGCAAGTGCTGAGTGATTTGAGATTGTTTTTAATCACTTTTCCCTGCGCTTTCTAAGTGCTTTTGTAAGCACCTCTGCAGAGCGATTCTCTTTTTTCACTTCCTGACGTTAGTCAGGAAGTTAACTCTTTCACCTGGAAATGAATAAATACAATGTATTTATTCATGAAAGCGTTTGGGAGATCGCTATACAAAGCTCTTTTTTCAAGCGCATTGCAATTTCCTTATACCTTCCAATGACCTAAAGTGCTCAGCTTAGACAATGGTACAGGCAGCGCTTTTGGAAGCGGATCGAAATCAAACTGCTCACATGTGAACACTCTCACAGGGAATTATTGCAGAAGCACTTTTAGGGCGATTTCTAAAATTGCCAGCACTTAAAGAAATACGCAAACGCTCATAGTGTGAACAAGCCCTAAACGATGATTCATAATACATCTCAGACTATCATACAATCTTGCTAGTGAGGTCTGCATTATTTCCAGTATGCAATGTGATCACAAGTCCGCTTGGCAATTATCTGTAGTCTGTTTTTCTCTCTTTTTGCACAGTGATGGCGCACAGTTACCTGAACTATTTGTGACATTTCACAGAGCAGTGTATTTTTTTTCATTTCAGTGTGCAGCAGCTCTGAAGTAACACAAATATTATTGTATTGGTATTCACTTAATGTATGTTTGGTGCAGGGGATGGGGATGTCTGCACAGGCATCAGGTGACCACCCAAAATGTCCTTGAAACATTACTTTACTTGACCAAAGCCTAATGTCGGCGCAGCCTTTTAAAGAGACCCCAAGGCATCACAAGGCTCAAAAAGTAAATGCATACCTAAGGCGAAGAAAGCCTCCAGGGGCTCCCCACGCTGCCCCCTGCTGCTGCCTGGAACCCTCCGGAATATCAGGACTGAGCTCCTTTTCTGGCACAAGCACAGCAGTGCCTGCCCAGTGTCACGGTGAGGCTCTTGTATGAGCAGCTCCCGCTTACTGTGCAGGCCTGCTAGTACTCACGCCAAGGCAGTACAGCCACACTTGTGCCTGAAGAGGAGCATGGCCCCAATGTTCCTACCAACTAGCACTTTGCCTGTGATCTTCAGGGGGTCCGTGCTTGGTAACAGGGGACCTGAAGACGGCGGGGTAAGCCTCTATAGGATCCAGAAGCTCCCCCTTTCTTGGGTATTTACTTTTTGATGCCTTGGGTAGACTTTAAGAATGCTTTGAAAGCTTATAATTCCTACTCCATCAATCATAATCATGGACAGGAATGTGGGAGCACCCTGGACCATGTATTAACAACTTAAAGGAAGTGGAGCAGACTGCATAAAGGACAGACAAGTGTTCCATTTTTTCCATAAAGGAGTGAAATTACTATGAACAGGAAGTGACTATATCTATTTATGCTGTACACAGGGAATAGATTGTCTTAATTCCTTTGGAGGGGCTTCAAGGGCTGATTCACACGGATGGCTGAACTTGCGCAACTGTCATGCACTTCAGCTGTCTGTCTGCCAAGGAACAAGGGACATCTGGTTACTATATAATGCAACCGAAAGGCAGAATTTGCAGCCACACAAGCCAATGGGCATTTTTTTTACATAAAATAATTTAATGCACAACATACTTCTGTATATCCGTATTCCATTTATAACAGGGCGCATATTTCCACAGTCTCTATCCTATCCTGTTTTTCTGGCATTGTAAATCCATCTCCTTGTGCCGCAGTCTCTATGAGCCGGGGCTGCTTGTCACACATGGGGCAGAGCTTGTTCCGCACTGATGAAGCTCTCATCCATATAATAAGATTCCACCGTTCACCAGAGGTAATCGGGAGTGCTCCATGCATTTGCTGTCCTCTGTGCAGAATTCCCTGACCCGGCATGTGCTCGACCTCTGTATACCGCCTTTCATTGGCTGGAACCTGGATGGAACGGAGGTGATTTTTACTATTTTCCTGTATGTGTGTTCATATCATCATTTAATGTTTTCAAGGTTAATTTACTGTAAGGAGAAACTTTATGGTATAACCCATAGCAGTCAATCAACATTCAGCAATGTATGCAGTTGGACAAATAAAATTGCTGTTACTCTTGCCTTAGCTTAGCTAAATATTATTTACTGAACACGTTATTTAACATACAGAATGCTTTAGAGGTACCCCTAATTGATAATACAATTAGTATTGTAAACCTCCTATTTCCCCTCTGTACATAATCCTCTAATAATTATGTTTACAATATGCAAAATCAATCCAAAGGGAAGACTTATAACCTGGGCCCAGTACACACCGGCATATGGAAAACTGATCCGTGTAAAAAGTGATCTGTAGAAAGGATCAGTTTTTAAAGGCACCAGGTTTCCATTCATGACTCTCTGTTCTGTCGATGCGACGCATCCGTTGATCTGGAAAAAAATGCTGCAGATCCAAACCTGCAGGCCATTCAGCAGAAGGGACCGCACAGATCCATTTGGACGGAGCAATAAGAACGGATCCTATTGATTCATTCACCTCTGTAAGGGTCCGAATCCGCTAAACAAACCTTTTTTTTTTGTCCAATGTAAACAAGGCCTTAATGATATACTGTAAATAATAATAAATATAAGACTTTGTCTTATTAGTATATTCTGATTGAAAACAAAACTGGGAAAGGAAAATTATTTTCTGCCCCACTAGTGTAAACATATCTACAGCTTGACCAATAAATGCAAATATCATAGGCAACAGTGTAACAATAATGCATTCATATATTGGTCCTGTCTAATTTCAGAAGAAACTGTCCATTGCTGCAGGTGTCTTACAAAAAGGACTAAGGACCCAATCAAGTCACTTTTTCTCCTACGATTTTCAATATGACATAATTTTCATTTTCTGTTTAAAACAACTGTTCAGCATTTTGCAATTTAAGAAGTACCAAAATGTAAGTGAAAAGTACTGTTAATTATTCTGAGTATTTTCCTGCTTTCTGGTTGCTTAACATCATTCTATTGCTAAGATTTGAAATATCACCAAGGAGAAAAAGTTAATTGCATTTGGACCATTGTTTTCCAAGACAGTTACCTTCTTTCTATATGGATTAACAAATTTTTATTCATATTTGTAGTCAGATCAATTATATATATATATATATATATATATATATATATATATATATATATATATATATATATATATATATATATATATATAAATAATATTTTCATCATGTTCCCACAACTCCCAGACAGAAAAATACGAAGTATATTTATATACAATACACCAATTTTGTATCTTTTTGTGGTAGGTTTCAGAAGGATAAAGTCCTCTTCCTCAGAAAAATCATTTATGGTAGGGGTGTCCAAACTTTTAGGACAAGGGCCATATCGCTATTCTTGAGAGTGTTAGGGGCCGAACTAGCAAAATTAAAAACAATTTTTTTAATTTTTTGTTGATTTAACTGAAATATGCATGTGACATTTTGTCAAATCAAACATTTCCACAGGAAATAACCCAAATGCCATGTGCAGTTAGCACAGTGGCAGCTGCTAATCTGTAGCTGCCACTGCTACAGTGGTGGCTGATAACCTACAGGCGAACAAAGGGGGAGGCAGAGCGGCGACACAAGGGGGGCTCCTGCATGTGACACTCCAGCTACAGCCTGCAGGCCACATGGAATTAACAACTGTAAAGAGCTTTGGGGGGGCCACCAGAAAAGGCTTGGCAGGCCACATTTACGGTATAAGCTATACCAAAAAATAGCCTCCCGTATCCTAATGTACAGTAAACTATAACATGTCAGCCTAATCCAACATGTAACTTGTCAACATTCTGCTTCTGAGAAAATCAGGCAGGCAGAGCAAGCTGTAAAGAAAGCCATTTTCTATTTACCACAATGTAAATGTCCTTTCATGAGAAATCCCCCCTTCCAGCTTCCACACCACCTTCCTTTGCCTGGAGAAGTCCTCTGTTTGCACTGGAGTTGCATGTGCAAAATTCAATACCGTACATACAGAAAGGAGTACAGCCCCAAGAATCAGCACTAGACAGACTGCAAAGGAGAATAAGGAAGATGTTTGCATTGCTCTAAGTGGAAGAAGAGTATTAGAGCAGCAGTAGTTATTTTAGGGGTATTATTAAAGCTATCTGTGTAGAAAACATTGAAAATGAAGTTATACTTTAAATAATTAAATAAATCTTCAAGTTCATGGTAGTCAGACCTTCCTATCAGAGTTGGTGACTTGAAGGGGGTCGTTGAGTTGCAGGCACACAAAATAGCTAATATATTTAAGGATTATTCTTCTTTTTTGTATGGTCTTCCTAAGAATAAGTCGAGTGACTTCGTCAAGGGATTGTGGGATTATCTAGAGGAGTTAGGTATGCCAAAAATGTCACAAGATAGTAGGGATAATATGGAGAAGGAAATAACTGAGGAAGAAGTTTTAGCTATGGTAAATGCTATGAAGTTGGGTAAGTCACAAGGCCCTAATGGTTTTTCAAAGAAATATTTTTCCACATTCAGTGATGTGTCAGTGCCTCCTATGTGCAGATTCTTCAATTCCCTTAAAAATGGTAAGGGCCTAGAGATGTGCTAGAGGCGCATATAACGGTTATTCATAAAAATTGGAAAAGACCCAGCTTTATGTCAAAGTTATAGACCTATATCATTGTTGAATCTGGACATAAAAGTTTTTGCAAAAATGTTAGTGGAAAGAATTAAGCCTTGGCTGGGTTCAGTAATCAAATTTGATCAGGTGGGGTTTGTGCCAGGTAGGGAAGGGAGGGATAATGTGGCTAAAGCTATGTCATTGTTTAGATGGTCTTCATTGAAGGGGATCCCTATAATGGTTTTGTGGACGGATGCGGAGAAGGCATTCGACAGGGCGAATTGGGATTTTATTATGGCTACTTTGAAATTTGTGGGATTTGAGGAAAATAGGTTAAAGTGGGTTAAACTATTGTATTCAGATGCCTTCTCCCAGTCCAATGGTATGAGACAGGGTTGTCCTATGTCACCTATTATATTTATTTTGACTTTGGAAGTATTGTTGTGTACAATTAGGAGGGCCGGGAGTATTCATGGGGTGAAGGTTGGGAATGAGGAGCATAAATTGTTGGCTTTTGCTGATGATATCTTATTTTATGTATCAGAGCCACTGGTGTCATTGCCTAATTTGATTAAGGAATTCAAGAGATCTAGCACTTTCTTGAATTTCAAGATTAATGTGTCTAAATCTGAGGCTCTTAATGTTTCGTTGGCCTCAGTATTATTGAATCAAGTTAAGAGTAATTTTCCATTCCCCGTTTTAGAAGTGATGCAATTAAATATTTGGGTATAATGTTACCTAGTGATTTGTCTAGATTGTTTTCCCTTAATTATCTCCCGTTGTTGAACTTTATTAAAAAAAAATTACTGAGAAGGGTGGTGAGGGAGGGGTTTTTCGTGGTTTGGGTGTATAGATATCATTAAAATGAATATTTTACTTAGATTGGTGTTTTGTATGTCTATGATTCCGGTTTGTGTGTCTGCAACTTGAACTTGAAATCTATTCTTATTAAATTTGTTTTGCAGAGAAAGTCCTTGAGGATAGCTTATGGGACTTTGACTCATCCTAAAGAGATAGGAGGGTTGGAGCTTCCTGATCTAAGAGTATATTATAGAGCATGTGTTTTGGTAAGACTTTTTGAATGGAGGTATGGGGTTCATGTGAAAAGTTAGGTTAAAATTGGAAAAGATTTAGTGGGAATAGATCTGGCTAAAGGCCTATTTGCACTACACGCAGATTGGATGCAGAATGGATGCAGAAAAACTGACTACAATGAATGCCTATGGGAAAATCTGCATCAAAAAAATCGCGTTTAGTGGAAACAGGTCCATAGGCATTCATTGGAGTCACTTTTTCTGCATTCATTTTGCATCCAATCTGCGTGTAGTGGAAACAAGCCCTTAAGCTTTTTGGCTCCCAGAGATATTTAGAGATTTACCAAAGTGGACTCCTTCTTGGATTAAGAATGTGTTTAAAGTCTGTGATTCTGTTAATAAAAATGTGGTTGGTCTGAGGGAATTTCTTTATTATCCCTGTCTCGAGCGATTCTCTTTTTTTCCGCCTGGTAAGGAGAGGGGGTTTTCTGGATTGTGGGGAGATGGAAGTGTTGTAACCTTGGGGCATATTTTGAGTAATGGGAATATTAAAACTGACAGAGTATGGTCAGTTTCCTTTTAACTTTTGGCAACATAGACAGTTGGAACATTTTTCTGCAGAGAGTTTTTCATTTTAAAATGGAGTTATCGGAGTTTGAAAAACTTTTTGTGTTGGAGGCTTCTCCCATACATCTGATATTGTTTCTGTATAAAAATCTGATTTTGATAGGTGGTGGGGATTTTCCAGATTATTCGACTAGGTGGGAAGAGGACACCGGCATATCTTTGAGTGTTAGTCAAAACAGGGAAATATGTATTTTGGCACATGCTACTCCTGTCAGTTCTAGAATAAAAGGGACTCACTTTGAATTTTTGACTACAGTAGATGGTATAGAACGCCAGATAGGTTGGCTGCTATATATCAGGGTTTTAGTGATAGATGTTGGCGGGGTTGTGGGGCAAAAGGTACACTGGTGTGGGAGTGTCCGGTGAGCTCAAGCTTCTGGGATAGAGTGTTGGACTGTATTGGAAGATTGTGTGAAGAGTGTGGTGATTGGGATCCTGTGAAAGCGTTGTTGCATGGAACGTCAGTTTCCATTAGTAGATATAAGAGTATAGGTTGGAGGCCTTTAATACTAAGATATAGGTTGGAGGCCTTTAATACTAAATGGGAAAAATGGAGTGTGTTACAGGACACCGTGGAATATGGTGGAGATGTAGGGGAGGAGTCTCTTGTTGAAGAAATAGAATGTACAGTATTTGATGTAATTTGTGGGATGAGAGTTCTTTTGTATGACATATTATGGGTTGGATATGGTGAGGATTTCTATCTGTGGATTGGGAGGCGGAGGAGGGAGGGGATTGCTTTGGGTTGATTTTGTTTTGAATTGTGTTTACGTGGGGTACTATGTAAATTTTGAAGAAATGAGGAAGAGAGTATTGTTTTGCTTTTTGGAATTGATGGTTGTTCATGGATATGTTCTCTTTTCCTCAATAAATAATACATTAAAAATAAATAAATAACCATTCATAGCAAAAACATAAATGTTAGAACGTCACCTCTCTCATATCAGAAAAATAAAGGTTTCCATCAGTGAACTCTTTTCCGAGGGAAACATTCACAGTGACCTCAGAGTTGTCATAGTGGCAGCTGAGGTCCATGTCTTTGTCCAGAGAGTACTGCACTACGAAGGCTTTGTGGCTGTCCAGACAACTGCCTCCCCAGTCTGGAAATAAGAGAGAGACCAGAGGCCGCAGGTATTGCTCACGCAGAGGAGTAATGAATGAATCATCAAGCCCAAGCTCATTTAGAAGGACCTGTGAAAAAAGGAAACACTTAAATGAATCGTGCATCATAGTAGTGGAGATAAGAAAAGCATATAAACAGCTTAATGTCAGTCCTTCAATCTAAAGTTCCATGTCATGTACAGTATGTTTATGTTCCTGCAGCTCCCTCTGCCTATAGCAAATGTCCAAGCTAATGGAGAAAAAGTTAAAGCCCCCAAAACTATAAAGTGCGCAGTGGTGTAGCTAGAGATTATGGGGCCCCATAGCAACACATTCATGGGGCCCTCAGATGGAGACACTCTTGAGCAATGCTACCTGCCCCTACCCTTATGGATATGAGTTGATTGAGCAATTTACATTCTCTTGCAATCTACACTGCACATAGTCCATGGACACTGAGTGGGTGGAGGAAAATAATTAGTGAATACATCAAGTTCCACCTGGGCCCCCTCTGCTCCAGGGCCCCATAGAAGCTGCTATGGCTGTTTTGGTTATTGCTACGCTCCTGAAGTAAGGTACAGTCAAGATGCAACATAAAACACTTGTTTTCTTTCTTTATTGTTAGTTATTATTTATTTAGTTATAATGCCAAGACAATGGTAACGGTGTACAGTATACACTTGCCCAAAACACAACATATTTTACTTGTTCATTTTGAATTATAGATAGTATAAGACAGTCTCCTGACCTTTCAACACAAGGCCAGATATGCAGCAGCCGGTCAGCAGACACTGCAGAGTTCTCATTCTGATAGAACAGGCACACACCAGCTAAAATAACACAAGCTGTACAAAGCATCTGATGCCTGACATAACCAGGCTCCATAATTATTATTATTATTACTACAGTAAAACCTCCGTTATCCAGAACTCAGTGTAAGTCTGTCCTTTGTCCTAATTTGTCTTTAATTACTGTATTTCAACATTAATACAGAGTTGATGGTAAGTATACAGTGTGGAGTATAGTACCAATTTTTTTAGCTAGACCGATTTTTAACTTTGACTCTCAAGCAATCAGAAACTGCACTTATGCTACGTACACACATGCGACAACGATCGTTCGTTGAGGACGACGAACGAACTTTTAATTGATGAAAGAACGACCTAAGTAAAGTTAGTTTTAAAAGGTGTGTAACGATCTGATCGTTAGAACGAACGTTACATCACGTAAAGCAACTATTGCGCCTGCGCATAAAAATGAGAAGTTTCATGGAGAAATTGGGAAATGTGCATGTCAAGCCTAGTACGAACGACCGTTTCCAACGATGTACTACTTTTGCAAACGATCGTCGTTGGTTAAAATCCGCCGAGACAGAACTTTCTTTTGTAGCGATTTGGCTCGTTCGTCGTTTGCCTTAATAGTCGGTGGTTAGTTTTTTGTAACGATCGTCGTTGGTAAAGATCGGGGAACGATTGTTACAAACGACTATAGTCGCATGTGTGTACGCACCTTTATACAGCATCAGCCAATCCCTGTTGGTGACAGATTACAGGTTTTTTTTTTTCCTGTATTATCAATTTATATACCACCATCCATGGTGCTGTATGTTTATAGGCATGCCAACAATATGTAAAGTTTACATGGATGAAAAAAAGAACCTACATAAAAAGCAGAATACGTCACTGAAAACATTGTCATAAATGTACTTGACCGGTGCCAACCCCTGCCATGTCTACAGCTGGGCCAGTTACGAAATACAAGTAAAGCTGAAGATGATGAATGCTGATTAAATGTAATATTTGTTTTATTGTTAAAAAAAAAAAGGTACTATTTGTAGATTTCTGAAACACAGAATAGAATAAAAGAAAAGGCAGTACCCCATAGTTATTCATGGTGTTTGGACGCCCCTTTTCCATTTCTGATCCTTCAAAGTTTGCAAGTTCTTCCACAAAGTCTTTACAAAACTGAGCAGTAAATATAGGGAGTCGATATATCCTTTTATCTATGGAGGAAACAAATCTGTTTAGCAGAGGTGTAGATGTGTCTTTAAAAATACAATTTGTCTCCAAGAAAAAATAAATATTACCACCAGGACAGCTGTTGGTAATACATAGAGGATTTTCGTAAACTTTACTACAGATATCATTATCTGCTTTTGTATTGTAAATATGGATAATATGGGATTTTCTACTAACATATTCTCTTGTGGTTAGTCACAAAGCAGTTTTTTTTTGTATGTTTGACCTATAATCAACAAGAAAATGGAGTGATCCTGTAATCCAGCTGTGCCCAACCTACGGCCCGCAGGCCATTTGTGGCCCACAAGGCCAGTTTCTGTGGCCCGCGTGGCGGTGTCCTGCGGAGGGGGAGAGGATCGGGTGGTATTGCGTAGTTATAGTATCGGCGTAGTCCCGCGCATACACCAGCGTGTGCTCCGTATTCAGCCCCGGGTAGCGCTGGGATAGTTAGAAAGCCTCGCTCATTGGTTACTGCAGGAACCTTCCTCACACTGGTGTATGCGCGGGACTACGCCGATACTATAACTACGCAATACCACCCAATCCTCTCCTCCTCCGCAGGACACCGCGGGCAGCCTCCTCAGCCCCACACAGAGCGGGCAGCCCCCTCAGCCCCACACAGAGCTGACAGCCCCCTCAGCCCCACACAGAGCTGACAGCCCCCTCAGCCCCACACAGAGCTGACAGCCCCCTCAGCCCCACACAGAGCTGACAGCCCCCTCAGCCCCACACAGAGCTGACAGCCCCCCCCCCAGCCCCACACAGAGCTGACAGCCCCCTCAGCCCCACACAGAGCTGACAGCCCCCTCAGCCCCACACAGAGCTGACAGCCCCCCCAGCCCCACACAAAGCTGACAGCCCCCCCAGCCCCACACAGAGCTGACAGCCTCCTCAGCCCCACACAGAGCTGACAGCCTCCTCAGCAAGCACACTACAGGCTGGACTCTGATACCATTGCTGCATTAATCTGCCCTGTGCATACACCCAGGTACCGTACTGGACTCTGATACCATTGCTGCATTAATCTGCCCTGTGCATACACCCAGGTACCATACTGGACTCTGATACCATTGCTGCATTAATCTGCCCTGTGCATACGCCCAGGTACCATACTGGACTCTGATACCATTGCTGCATTAATCTGCCGCTAACGTCTCATTAAGAAAATGTGCATCAAATGGTGAGTACAACAATTCTTATATTGTCGTTTTCTTTTCATTTCCAACACCATGTTAACTGTTACTAGAAAAACGTTAAAAGTTTTACATCGAAATTTTGTATGCATGTGTTCCGGCCCTCGAGATTTTTCTTGATTTGAAGTTCGGCCCTCGGCCCAAAGGAGGTTGAGCACCACTGCTGTAATCTCTTTACATCTGGTAATATTGTTGAAGGTGAAAGAGTGCTACAACTACAAATGTTATCAACCGCTTTTGGACGACGCTAATTGAAATCTACACCCTGTTTGGGAGCTATTATCCCTGCCGGGGCGTAGATTTCACTCACTGCCGCCACACGCTCTTGCTTGGCTCACAGAGCTCTGTCGTCATAGCGATGGCAGAGCAAGTGGGCTGGGGCGATGGGTGAACAGCGGTAGCAGCAATTTCGTGCAGCGTGACGTCGGTGAGCCCCAGTTTTTGATGCCAGCAGTCTCTGGTCTTTAAGGGGCCAGAAACCAGGAGTATACCTGTAAGCAGCATTGTAACATTTAAGGTAACCTTCGGCCTGCAAAGTTTATGATAACCACCTGGTATAATTACAATTTAGTAAAGACCCAGCAAACACTTATTAGAGAATGATTAATTTATTAAAAAGCTACACAGTTTTAGAGTCTGTGAGCCTTATTAAATTCACTTTTTCTCCTAAGTTTTTTCTTAGGAGACAATTTTTTATCTTGTGTTTAACCATTTATGCCGTGCGGACGTGAGCCTCACGTCTGCAGCGGCAGCTGCTACAGCTGCAGGGACGCGCTAGTCATGTCCCTGTAGTTTGAGGGGGTTTGCACGCGATCGTGCGAGCAAATGCACGCAATCTCATTGTTGCTGGTAGCAGGGGGGATTGGCTGCAGGGGACAAAAGTCCCCTGTGCCAATCCGTACATATCCGCCGAGAATAAACACTTTTTTTTTTTCAAAAACAGTGTTTATTCTTAAATAGAGCCGCCGTGCTTCCTTCCGCCACCGATTTCCACCGCCGATCGTTAGGTTTATGAATAGGAACAAAGTTCCCATTCATTAATCTCCCCAAAGGCCACCCGTGATGCAGGCTTCCATTGAAGCATGTGTCACTTCCCTAGTTACAATGTAGCAACACATTGTTTCCTATGTAGCGTACTTGTAGGTTAATACGATTTGCTCAGCAGGGACATCTTGTGGCCAAATAGTAAAATTACACCTACTGACTTTAAGGAATAAAAAAATGAATATGCATGTCAAGAGGACATATTATTATAAATCTATGGGATAAAAATAAGCGATGGATGTAAAACTGAAAAAATGTACCTTTATTTCCAAATAAAATATTGTCACTATACATTTTACTAGGGATATAATGTTAACGTTGCAATAACCGGGACAAATGGGCAAATAAAATGTGTGGATTTTAATAACAGTAGCATGTGGTATTTTAAAACTAAAATGGCCATAACCTGAGAAATAATCATTTTTTCCATTTTTTTCTTAATTATTCACGTTTAAAATGCATTTAGAATAAAATAATTCTTAACATAATGTACCACCCAAAGAAAGCCTAATTGGTGGCGGAATAAACACGGTATAGATCATTTCTTTGTGATAAGTAGTGATAAAGTTGTGGAATGAAATGGAGGAGCGTTGAAATGGGAAAATTTCTCTCATCCATAAGGTGAAAAATACCTGTGGGCTGAAACCTCTGAAAAACTCTGCAATTGTAAAAGTATGAAAAAGTAGGTGAAAAAGTACTATCAAAATTATTGAGTATTTTCTTGCTTGCTGGTGGCTTAAAATGCATGTTATTGTTAAGGTATAAAAATATCACCTAGTAGAAAAAAAAGAGTCACTTGAATAAGGGCCTGTGTCTGAAGTTGTACGATACTTTATTTTACACAGCTCCGGGTGCTGCAGCAAAGCAGGACATAACAGTATGGGGATGGGTGACTCTCTCTTCAATATACCATGCTATATAGTAGTGTACATACTGCATTTCAATGCTGCATGCAGTATACACAAGTGTATACAACCTGACTTTGTACCATTGCTAATACCTGAAATGGATTCTAGCAGGTTCAATAGACCATCCAGATCAGCATGAGAAGACTGGCAGTAACGGACAGCTTCCAAAAATTCTGCTGCTAGAAAAGACTCCTTTAAAAGAGAAAAATAGGAAAAGATTAATGAATTAGCCAAATGATTTTAACTATTTTACTTTCTTGAACTTTGACTTTCAATGAACTGTGTATCTGGCAAGCGTGCAGTTGGTTGACCCCATATTTAAACTTTGTGTGCTTTATAACCAGGACCATTTCCCACTGTGACATTGTCATCCATTGGATCCTCAATGCAATTGAAGGATTAGGATTCAAAATACCTGCAAAATATACAACTCTGGATGCAGCGGTTTATAATGGAGGGAAATGTCCAATTTCCTTTGCAAGGCCTCTTCAGCTAATTTCAGTCTTCGTTCAACTTCTGTCTTCACCTACAGTGTATTGAATAAAGCAAGGTAATAGTGATGTCAGTACGACTGAGAAAACAAACTGCTTATGTGAGATTCGGCTGCATATTAGTTCTATGACACTGAAATGAAATTGTTCAATAAATGACCCCATTCTCTCAAAACCCACATGCAGTCCACAAGGCTGTGTATATTCCTTTTATTTTCATGGTGAAGTGAAAAGAGTAGCCTGAAAAACTGTAGCTCAATTTACAGGCATTCCTATTGGAACCTTGTTATCACTGGTCTCTACATATATATATATATATATATATATATATATATATATATATATATATATATATATATATATATATATATATATGTAGGTATTCTTTTTTACGTGGATTATGGTGTTTAGGACACCAATGGCCTGTTTACAGGCATTACTACAGCCCTAAAACCAAATTCACTGTTACCATCATCCTACAAATGAAACTGAACTAAACTCATAGTAAATGGACGTTTAGGAAAGGCTGATGTATCACATGTTGTTTCCTGTACCTTTTCCAGAACCCGTTCAAACATCTCTGGGGTGCGACATCCTCTGTCTTCCAATGCCTGTATGACACATTAAATGTTTCATTATTCAGAATGGTGAACCTGCTTTATCATAATAACATAACTTTACACAGTGTCTTCTTCAAAACATTTGTATTATATAAAGTTGTGACGTTTTATACGTGACACTGGCCCTCCCTTCTTCCAGGTGAGCACCTACAATTTATAGGAGCAAGTCATTCCTTCCATGCCATGATAGGTCTCTACTGAAGGGAAGGTGCCTGGCAGTCTTCCAGAGCGCCATAGGAGGCAAAGGGATGCCAAGTCTTTTGGGATGCATCCCTTTGCCTATGGGCTTCCAGAGTCCTTTGGGAAAGATGATAGTATTGTTCTCCATGCAAACTAAACTGAAATCGAGTAGTCCATTATAATTACAAATTATTTTTTATTATATACAAGATATTCTTGGTCCTCAAATTTCTGTAAGTGTCTAGTTCTAGTCTAATTGAGGGGATCCGATGACGCTTTCTGTTTAGTCACAACCACTAATTTGTAGGAAATAGGGGATCAAGCAGGAAATGAAATCCACGGCACCAGCTGGAGACCAGCGGCCAAAGGCCATGGGGAGGGTCCTAACGTGCAATTGTAGAGTTAGTGTTTCCCCTGGTTCCCATTTTTCTTACAAATTGGTGGGCACGATCAATTTGCGTGAGCAGGAAGCGGCCGATAGCCTATGAGGTTTCCCACTGAGTCTCCTCAACTAGACTGGCACCGAGTATCCTGCCTCTCAGCGCCTAACAAAGATGTGTAGTGACATTGGACTTCTAATTTTTGTTTCATATACAGTCACTGGAATTAGTCGAAGTGGAACCTTAACTTTGCAAAAAGATTTGTGGAGAAAACAATTAAAGGGAACCAGAGAGGATGACACATACATACCAGGGGCTTCCTCCAGCCTAAAACGCACGGATCGCTCCCACGCCGTCGTCCTCCGCTGCCTGGATCCGCCGCCACCGGGTCCCGTCATTGCCGCGAGTCGGCCGGTGGACGCGGCCAATTCTCTGCATCACAGGGTGCTCTCTCCATACAGATACGCATTTGGCTGCCTACTGCGCAGCCGCATGCGTACGTGTATGGAGGGAGCCTCTGTGATGCGGACAATTGGCCGCGTCCGCCGGAAGTGACGGGCCCGGTACCGGCGGATCCAGGAAGCTGAGGACGGCGGCGTGGGAGCGATTCAGGCTTATGGGGCTGGAAGAAGCCCCAGGTATGTATGAAATATTTTCCTTTTTTCACCCCCCGTTTCTCTCTGGTTCCCTTTAAAGCCTGTATAAAGACTAATGTGAAAACCCAGAAGCTGCAGGAGAGGATGGATATACAGGGACAGCGCTACCATAGAGGCAAAGGGGGCAATTGCCCCAGAGCATGTAGGGGCCCCCAGTGGCTACAAGAGGAAAACATTTTTTTCAAAAATACCTTATAGTTTTTGAGAAAATCGATTTTAAAGTTTCAAAGGGAAAAAAATACACATTTAAAAACCCTCCGACTTTAATGGTTAATAGCAAATCCACCTTAAATGCTAGAAACCCTAAATTTGCAGGATATGTTAAGGAGATCATTGGGAACAAGAGAAAAAAAACAATTTTTCAAAAAGACCTTATAGTTTTTGAACAAATCGATTTTAAAGTTTTGAAGGAAAAAAGTATACCTTTAAATGCGGTAAATGTCACATTTTGTAGCAAACCTAACGGTAGTGTAATTTTACATGCATCAAAAGAAAGAGCAATACATTTCCTGACGGGGTTTCCAGGGGGTCCATACGCAGCCACAGCGCTTTGGCCAGGTATCGCTATACAGCCGCAATATGGCTGTATGAAGATCCCTAGCATTTTTTCCTATTTTCCCAATTTTTTTTTATGTTTAAAGTGTGGGAATTTTTTTTTTTTAATTATGTGGGGTCCCCCCTCCTGAAACTTTTTAACCCCTTGTCCCCCATGCAGGCTGGGGTATCCAGAATGTGGAGCTCCAACCGATTGGGGCTTCACATCCTGACTATACAAGCTGCAAAAAGGTCCCTTAATGACGATTTTTGTTCCGGGGTATCTGTTGGGGGGGCCCCCTAGGTTTATTTTGCCCTGGGGCTCCATTGTTGCTTAAACCGGCCCTGTGGATATAAGCAGCACACCCACTACACTATGGAAGACCTGTTTTTGAAGGTAACACAGTTTGAGGTCACAGGACTAGCCCTGCTGTCTTTTTCTTATGTTTGACTTTAGTTGGGCTTTACTTAAAGAGACTCCGTAACAAAAATTGCATCCTGTTTTTATCATCCTACAAGTTCCAAAAGCTATTCTAATCTGTTCTGGCTTACTGCAGCACTTTCTACTATCACAGTCTCTGTAATAAATCAACTTATCTCTCTCTTGTCAGACTTGTCAGCCTGTGTCTGGAAGGCTGCCAAGTTCTTCAGTGTTGTGGTTTTGCTATGAACTCCCCCTTCCAGGCCCCTCTATGCACACTGCCTGTGTATTATTTAGATTAGAGCAGCTTCTCTCTTCTTTCTTATCTTTTACAAGCTGGATAAATCGTCCTCTGAGCTGGCTGGGCTTTCACATACTGAAGAATTACAGACAAGGGCAAAGCTGTTTGCAGGAAGAAAAGAGCAGCCTGAAACTTCAGTGCATGAGAACAGGGGGAAAGAAACACACAAATGATCTCTTGAGATTCAAAAGGAAGGCTGTATACAGCCTGCATGTGTATGGATGTATTTTCTATGTGTGGACATACTGTACATCAACCTACGGTACTTCCTGTTTTGGTGGCCATTTTGTTTGTTTATAAACAAACTTTTTAAAACTGTTTTTAACCACTTTTAATGCAGCGAGAAGCGGCGAAATTGTGACAGAGGGTAATAGGAGATGTCCCCTAACGCACTGGTATATTTACTTTTGTGCGATTTTAACAATACAGATTCTCTTTAATGGATACCAGAGCTGAACAATGAAATCAAAACGGAAGGAGCAGGCATGTATTAGATGGCATCCTCATGCCCACCGCTCCCCGTTCTCCTCCGTCCCCCTCCTTTGTACTGATAATTATCTGCCGCAGCTCAGTCCAGGTCGCCGGAGTCGGGCAGTAGTGCCAGACAGGAGTGCTCTGCATGTGCGCATGACAACTTTTACCATCTCCTTGAAGTATGAGGGCCATCAGATTTTCAATACCATGAACAAATTGTGTAGGTAAGCTCCCATACTACATAAAAGTGATAAAGTTGACCAATAGTTGCCCAATCAAAATTGGACGTGTGCACTCATCCTATTCCTTACTAAAACCAGAACAATCAGTTATAAGGAGAAAGGGAATAAAGAGATCACTGCCACACTGATTTGTAAACTCTGCTGAGATCAAGCTATAGTGATTTAGGGGCACCAAGTTTGTTTTTTAATCTCATATATGCAATGGAGACTTTAGGCAATGGTGAAGCTGTGCAGAGGCAGAACATTCAAGAGAACTCACCATATACTTTATGAAGGTGAAAAGTATCAGGATGAAAATACCTTGTGGTAGTCTCTAGTGAACTGCTGCACATCTGTGAACCTGACATGCAGCTTGTGTTCCTCTATGAAGATATTATCAGTGTAGAAACAGGCACAGCAGTAGGAAGCATTACTGGTCCTGGCTGCCATGGCAAAGATCTATGGAGCAACAACACCCTTCACATCATCATACTACAATCCTGCCAGCCCTGCTTATTCCAGCTGTACAGTGCACTAAGCCTTCTACATCCGGGTATTGCTAACGAAAGAGACTCCTTCTAACTATAAGGGACAGGCGGCAAGTATGACTTGTCACTGTGCAGTAGGTTAGGCTTTGTGTAGCGTATTTTGTTAAGAAGCTGGGAAGTGTAACACGATCCCTAAGCCTGTGTCACAGTAAAGTGGGCCCCCCGGAAACTGAACACCGATCAGCTGCTAGAGAAGTGTGTGGCTGTGTGCAGGTGGATGGAGGTTGTAAGATGACGTGAATGAAATGGGAGATCCGACTGTGCTGTAGCAGTTCTTGTGTGTATCTAAGTTGTGCATGGCTGCCATGTTGAGGTGACTCTGGTGCTAGTGATCATGGAGCCCCTGCAGGTGGCAGAGGAGGTGGTGGAGTCCAGCCCCAACAAACTGGAAGACATATACAGGCTTCTGGCTGAGGGATCTTTTCCTTCCTCTTTCTGCTCTATTAAGAAGAAAAACCTAAAAAGATATGCCCGCAAGTTTGTACTTGAAGGTAAGATAAAATGTTACACATTTATAGTAGTTCTGTATTGTAAACATCAAAAGGAAGTTGGACAGGAAGAAGCTGCACCAGGCTGGTGGAGGGGACCTAGCAGGAAAACTCATATACCAGCGCCGCTGCCTGCTTGCTGCAATTTGGGCACGAGCACTAATTTGTAAAAAATAAGGGACACAACAGGAAACACTATCCATGCCACAAACTGAATAGGCGTAATAAAGTTGTCTGAGCAGAGGCCGAAGTGAATGCCAGGGCAGTTTCTAGGCTAAATTGCACCCAGGACGAGGGTGTAAAAATTGTGCCCCCCACCCCCGTGGACTTGCGAACCATTACTCTTTAGGGACAGTCACACAGCCACAGGTCACAAGTAAATCTGCCTACTTACTAGTGACCAGCCGCTCATCCAGGAGGAAGCAGGGACCTGGAAAACACACAGGTGAAGAGAGCCCAGAAAGCCGACTCCTCCATGGGCGCCGCACACTGACTGCCTGCAGTACCGCTACATGACATCAGGTGTCATCAGGCGGTGGTGATGTGATGATGACTTGACATCTGACGCTAGCAGCCCAGGAGGAGTCAAGGAAGGTGATCACACTGGTAATCTTCTATTTGGCTGCACCGCGCGTCACCAGCTCCCTGGCGGTTATGTCCTTCTGTCTGCGCAGGCAGTGTCTGCGCATTGGGCAGTGCCGGCAAGTAGAAGAAGGGGGTTCTTCTACTTGCCGGCACTGCCCAATAAATGGCCTTGGCGAATGCCATGCAGTAGCCCAAGGGTCCTGGTGTGGTATTTTTGAGTTTATTTAATGGATTGTATTTCCTACTGGGTCCCCTATTTCTTGCAAATTAGTACAGTAGTGGCAACCAAATCAGTGAGTTTGCAGCGAGCTGTGAGCAACCGCTGGACTATAAGGTTTCCCACTGGGTCCCCTCAACCATACCAGGGCTGAAGAAGCAGGCATTTTTAGATATCTGCACTCAGGTCCTCAAATATCCATCCATGAGAATTAGATCAGAGCTTATTGATATTGAATCTCCAATAAGAGACAGGATGGGGAAATAAACATCAAGAAAGTTGTAGAGACACGTAAGTGGCCACATGTGTTCCATGTTTCCATAGTTTTGTATGGGACTACCCTCCTTGTGAAAGAAATTATTAGTCACTGAATCAGTTTCTGTCAATTATAACTGAATGGACAACTGATATGCGGGCCAGGAGAAGGAAATGTTCACGTTTCCCTATGGCTCAGTTCACTTTACTGTATATACAGTGGAGGAAATAATTATTTGACCCCTCACTGATTTTGTAAGTTTGTCCAATGACAAAGAAATGAAAAGTCTCAGAACAGTATCATTTCAATGGTAGGTTTATTTTAACAGTGGCAGATAGCACATCAAAAGGAAAATCGAAAAAATAACCTTAAATAAAAGATAGCAACTGATTTGCATTTCATTGAGTGAAATAAGTTTTTGAACCCCTACCAACCATTAAGAGTTCTGGCTCCCACAGAGTGGTTAGACACTTCTACTCAATTAGTCACCCTCATTAAGGACACCTGGCTTAACTAGTCACCTGTATAAAAGACACCTGTCCACAGAATCAATCAATCAAGCAGACTCCAAACTCTCCAGCATGGGAAAGACCAAAGAGCTGTCCTGAACTGAAAATTAAAAGTCAAAATAAGCATACACAAGTCATACTTACCTCCCATGTAGTCTACTCCTCAATCTCTTTCTCCTCTCCCGTGTCCTGTTTGTCCACTGTGATCAAGGGAATTCTCTGTCCTCCATTTTGAAAATGACCATTACCCCATAACATCTTTCTGGTCAGCACACTGTTAAACTGTAACATTGTCCACTTGAGCCATAGGGAAACATGGACATTACCGGGCACATCAGTTGTCCACTCAGCTATAACCGACAGCAACTGATATATAACTGACAGCAACTGATATATAACTGACAGCAACTGATATATTTCAGTTCTGACAAAATGTTGTCAGAACTGGAAGGGATCATTGTCAGAAGAAAATGGTGAGCTTCTGAGAGGAACTGATGGCAAGGTAACTATGTAATGTTCATTTGAAGTTACCTCATGTGTTTATTTTAAATAATTTTACTTAGTACAGGTTCCCTTTAAGGTCTGGGCCGAGAGGTACAGTTGTGACTGCATATAGGTGGTATAAAAGCAAACTGACAGTTAAGGCCTCTTTCCCATTGTAGGCTGAAAACAGATGTGTTTAACTGATCAGTTTGTTCCATAGCAGTGCATTGTGAAAAAGGTTTCAGTTACAACATACAGTGGAGGAAATAATTATTTGACCCCTCACTGATTTTGTAAGTTTGTCCAATGACAAAGAAATGAAAAGTCTCAGAACAGTATCATTTCAATGGTAGGTTTATTTTAACAGTGGCAGATAGCACATCAAAAGGAAAATCGAAAAAATAACCTTAAATAAAAGATAGCAACTGATTTGCATTTCATTGAGTGAAATAAGTTTTTGAACCCTCTAACAATAAAAGACTTAATACTTAGTGGAAAAACCCTTGTTTGCAAGCACAGAGGTCAAACGTTTCTTGTAATTGATGACCAAGTTTGCACACATTTTAGGAGGAATGTTGGTCCACTCCTCTTTGCAGATCATCTCTAAATCCCTAAGGTTTCGAGGCTGTCTCTGTGCAACTCTGAGCTTGAGCTCCCTCCATAGGTTTTCTATTGGATTAAGGTCCGGAGACTGACTAGGCCACTCCATGACCTTAATGTGCTTCTTTAGCCACTCCTTTGTTGCCTTTGCTGTATGTTTTGGGTCATTGTCGTGCTGGAACACCCATCCACGACCCATTTTCAGTTTCCTGGCAGAGGGAAGGAAGTTGTCGTTCAGGATTTCACGATACATGGCTCCGTCCATTTTCCCGTTAATGCGATTAAGTTGTCCTGTGTCCTTAGCAGAAAAACACCCCCAAAGCAAAATGTTTCCACCCCCATGCTTGACGGTGGGGACGGTGTTTTGGGGGTCAAAGGCAGCATTTTTCTTCCTCCAAACACAGCGAGTTGAGTTAAGGCCAAAGAGCTCTATTTTGGTCTCATCAGACCACAGCACCTTCTCCCAGTCACTCACAGAATCATTCAGGTGTTCATTGGCAAACTTCAGACGGGCCTGCACATGTGCCTTCTTGAGCAGGGGGACCTTGCGAGCCCTGCAGGATTTTAATCCATTGTGGTGTAATGTGTTTCCAATGGTTTTCTTGGTGACTGTGGTCCCTGCTAATTTGAGGTCATTCACTAACTCCTCCCGTGTAGTTCTAGGATGCTTTTTCACCTTTCTCAGAACCATTGACACCCCACGAGGTGAGATCTTGCGTGGAGCCCCAGAGCGAGGTCGATTGATGGTCATTTTGTGCTCCTTCCATTTTCGAACAATCGCACCAACAGTTGTCACCTTCTCTCCCAGCTTCTTGCTAATGGTTTTGTAGCCCATTCCAGCCTTGTGCAGGTCTACAATTTTGTCTCTGACATCCTTGGACAGCTCTTTGGTCTTTCCCATGCTGGAGAGTTTGGAGTCTGCTTGATTGATTGATTCTGTGGACAGGTGTCTTTTATACAGGTGACTAGTTAAGCCAGGTGTCCTTAATGAGGGTGACTAATTGAGTAGAAGTGTCTAACCACTCTGTGGGAGCCAGAACTCTTAATGGTTGGTAGGGGTTCAAAAACTTATTTCACTCAATGAAATGCAAATCAGTTGCTATCTTTTATTTAAGGTTATTTTTTCGATTTTCCTTTTGATGTGCTATCTGCCACTGTTAAAATAAACCTACCATTGAAATGATACTGTTCTGAGACTTTTCATTTCTTTGTCATTGGACAAACTTACAAAATCAGTGAGGGGTCAAATAATTATTTCCTCCACTGTATGTTGTAACTGAAACCTTTTTCACAATGCACTGCTATGGAACAAACTGATCAGTTAAACACATCTGTTTTCAGCCTACAATGGGAAAGAGGCCTTAACTGTCAGTTTGCTTTTATACCACCTATATGCAGTCACAACTGTACCTCTCGGCCCAGACCTTAAAGGGAACCTGTACTAAGTAAAATTATTTAAAATAAACACATGAGGTAACTTCAAATGAACATTACATAGTTACCTTGCCATCAGTTCCTCTCAGAAGCTCACCATTTTCTTCTGACAATGATCCCTTCCAGTTCTGACAACATTTTGTCAGAACTGAAATATATCAGTTGCTGTCAGTTATATATCAGTTGCTGTCAGTTATATATCAGTTGCTGTCGGTTATAGCTGAGTGGACAACTGATGTGCCCGGTAATGTCCATGTTTCCCTATGGCTCAAGTGGACAATGTTACAGTTTAACAGTGTGCTGACCAGAAAGATGTTATGGGGTAATGGTCATTTTCAAAATCGAGGACAGAGAATTCCCTTGATCACAGTGGACAAACAGGACACGGGAGAGGAGAAAGAGATTGAGGAGTAGACTACATGGGAGGTAAGTATGACTTGTGTATGCTTATTTTGACTTTTAATTTTCAGTTCAGGTTTTCTTTAAAGCTAATGGGAATCGGTTATTAAATAAAAAAAAAGTCAGATACTCACCTAAGGAGAGGGAAGGCTCGGTCCTATTGAGCCATCCCTCTCCTCTCCCGGTGCTGCGCTGGCTCCTTCGTTCACATCCCCTGCCAAGGGGACTTCGGAAGTCTTCGGGAGCCGAGTCCTCCCAAAGACAGGCGGCACACACGCCAGTGCGTCATAAAGGGCGCGTGCGCAGTGTAGAGCGGCCTGTCTTCCCGGCCAGCATTTCCGAAGCCTCCCTTCAGCCGCGAGACAGCGGTATTTGACCGAGACGGTCGAATACCACTATGGGGGAGCCAGGACAACAGCGGGGACCGGGAGAGGAGAGGGAATGCTCTATGGGATCCAGAGCCTCCCTCTCCTTAGGTGAGTATCTGACTTTTTTTTTTTTTTAAATACGGGTTCCCATTAACTTTAAAGTGGATCCGAGATGAACTTTTATTCATTGCATAATTGTGTTCCTTACATATAGTTTATAGGGCATTCATCAAGCCAAATACTTTTTTTTTTTTTGTTTTAATACTATAATTCCCTATAAACTAAACAAGCCTCGCCCACAGCTTCTCCAAAACACCAAGGCACTCAGATCCATGTAGCAAGGGCTTATGGGAGCTCAGTCTGGGCAAGAGGAGGAGGAGGTTACTAGCCAGAGAGTTCAGAGGCAGAGGGGAGGGGGAGTGAATTTTTCACAGGCTGAGGGGTGGAGATTCAGTTGCAGATTACCTGTGTAATGATGACAAACAGAACATGGCCGCTCTCATTGTATCACAGGAAGAAATCCTCATATACTGTTGAAGCTGTTTACAGTTAGATTTGCTTTCTAAACGTTAGATAATATATATAGACAAGTTACTTGTTATAGTTAGTTTTTCATCTCAGATCTGCTTTAAATTTTCACTGTTGTGAAAATTGAAAAATTTAAGGTATGTGTAAACATATACAAATAAGAAGTACGTTTCTCCCAGAGTAAAATGTGCTATAAATTACTTTTCTCATTTGTTGCCGTGACTTACAGTAGGCTGTACAAATCTGACAGAACCAACAGGTTTTGGAACAGCTAATCTCCTCATGGGGGGTTATCAGTGTTTTATTTATTTTAAAAAGCACTTGGTGAATGGCATTTGCCCCATCCAACTGACAAAAAAAGTGTTTAGGCGTGCAGGGAGGCTGGCTAGCATATCTGTATAAATGCTGTGCAGGGAGTATCTTTATAAAGAATAAAAGCCATGCTGAGAATCCCCCATGAGGAGATGAGCTGGCCTAAAACCAGCCGGTTCTGTCAGATTTCTATTACCTACTGTAAGTGACAGCAACATAGGAGAAAACTAATTTATGGCTCATTTTACTCAGGAAGAAAAATACTTCTTATTGGTATGCATTTCAAATTTTACATTTTTTTTCGCGATAGTGGTCCTTTAACTCCTCATTGTGTTCCAAGGCACAACTAAAATGTTAATACATGCTTTTAGAATATCTCGTCTGGACTACTATAACACACTACTTTGTGGACTACCTTCTAACAGACTGGCCCCGCTCCAGTCGGTACTGAACTCAGCTGCTCGTCTCATTTAGCTTTCTTCTCGATCTTCCTCTGCTGCCCATCTCTGTCAAGCTCTTTACTGGCTGCCAATTATCCAGAGGATCCAGTTCAAACTCTTAACCCTAAAGCTCTCCACAATCTCTCTCCCCGGTACATATCCTCACTAATTTCCAGATACAAACCCAATCGCAATCTCAGATCTGCACACGATCTTCTCTGTTGTCCTCCTCTAGAATTACCTCCTCGCAGTCACGTATACAAGATTTTGCACGCGCTTCATCCCACCTGTAGAATGCCCTCCCACAACACATCCGTCACTCGCCAACTCTTGCTACCTTTAAACGCTCTCTAAAAACTCTCTTGTTGGAGTCTCTCCAAACTGCCCCAAATGTACGATAGACAGAGGCACCTTTTTTCATATGGTCTGGTCCTGTCCAGAAGTAAATACATATTGGGCTCAAATTGTCAAATTCTTAAATGATTACATGGGCTGTCCGATTACATGTGATCCAAAGATTTGCCTACTTCATATTTTTCCAAATACAATTTCGGATAAAAACACCCAACGCTTTACTTTAGAAGTTCTGCATATAGCCCGAAAACTCCTTACCCGGTATTGGATACTCCCTACAATTCCTACCCGTTCTGAATGGATCAGCTGTGTTAATAAAGTTATTCCACTTCGAAAGGCCATTTATGAAAAAAGAGGCACTCTAACCAAATTCAATAACATCTGGAGAATATGGATAGACTCCCCTCGCACCCGCAGGTAAACTACTTGGTTATTACAATAACTCAATTAAACACACCTTCCATGATCAATCCTTTTTCATACAGTAATATATGGCCTCCACAGAAAGGTCTCCTTCCTTTTGGGTCCTCTCCCTGCTTCCCCCCCTCTCCCCCCCCCCCCCACACTGGTTCAATTATTACCCTGCTAAGATCTTGATACCTATTCTCAAGTAACAGGCTATGTTAATGTTATTGCTGTTAATGTTTTTTTTTGTTGGGATTTAAGTTCTGAAAGCAGATCTGGTTAAGCAATTATCCTGATTGTATTACTGTACTCCTTCATAAGCCTCACTGACATTGTTCCCATATATATCTTATGTAAACTCGGACTATGTATGTTTTACTTTGATCAATAAACTTGACTTGCTTTCAAAAAAAAAAAAACTCTCTTGTTCCGACAAGCATATGCTCTACCTTAGGCCACTTCCCCTTTGTCCTAAGACCAAATAGCACTCCTACTAGACATCCTGAAACGCAATGCCTCTTTATGTTCATTGTATACTACCCCACCTTTTGATCTATACTCACGAGTGCACACCATAGGACCTGAAATTCGACACCATACTCCCGCCAGTGCATTTAGTGCCGACTCTGCATAACTACCATCTTCTCTGTTCTGCATCTAGTGCCTTGGGATGCCACATGCTGTTATACGGCACTGCACCTAATGCACTGTGAACATCGCGTAGGTGGTCCCTTGCAATGCAGCAAGCCGTGTTGGAATTCGCACCACTGTAAAACTAGCCTTAGGCCTCGTTCACACTTGCGTTTTTAGGAACAACGGACCGGATGTCCAGATCGTACCGGACCCGTACGGTTCCTATCCGGATCCGGTCCGTTTGCATACGTTTTCAATCAGGTATGAATACGGTTGCGATCTGGATCCGTTTTTTAACACACTATATAAATTCCTGGGGTCTGGGAGGTCAGCAGAAGCTGCACCTGTAGAATCAGGTCCTCCGCTGTGTAGGGCCTCACCTCCATGTCCAACATACTGCCAAACAGCTCCAGCACAAAGTCACTGCTGCTCCACTCCAGAAATGCTGTGCCCATGTGTCCCCATCCAAAATGGCCGCTAGAAAACGCATAGGAAGTGGGGTAGAACGTCCGGTTTTTATAGCCAGTGTTTTCTGTGCTTTCCGTTTCCCATTGATTTCTATTGCCGGAGGGTGCAGTCAGGCTCCGGTCCGGGTGCGTCGGCCGGATGATCCGGACCTTAAAAATAGCACATGTTAGAAAAGTGTCTGGAGTCCAGATCCGGTCCGGCTCCGGTCCGTACGGAACGGACGCGTGTGTACGGTTGCATAGACTTTGCATTGTCGTCCGTTCCATTTGTACAGTATACGATCCGGCCCGGCAAATCCGGACAGCGAACGCTAATGTGAACCGGGCCTAAAATTACATCTGAAGTTGAGAGAAGGCTGACATACAGTGATGTGAAAAACATTTGCCCCCTTCCTGATTTCTTATTTTTTCTTATTATTTTGCATGTTTGTCACACTTAAATGTTTCTGCTCATCAAAAACCGTTAACTATTAGTCAAAGATAACATAATTGAACACAAAATGCAGTTTTAAATGATGGTTTTTATTATTTAGTGAGAAAAAAGCCCTCCAAATCTACATGTCCCTGTGTGAAAAAGTGATTGCCCCCCCTTGTTAAAAAATAACTTAACTGTGGTTTATCACACCTGAGTTCAATTTCTGCAGTCACCCCCAGGCCTGATTACTGCCACACCTGTTTCAATCAAGAAATCACTTAAATAGGAGCTATCTGACACAGAAAAGCACCTCAAAAGCTAGACATCATGCCAAGATTCAAAGAAATTCAGGAACAAATGAGAACAAAAGTAATTGAGATCTATCAGTCTGGTAAAGGTTATAAAGCCATTTCTAAAGCTTTGGGACTCCAGCGAACCAAAGTGAGAGCCATTATCCACAAATGGCAAAAACATGGAACAGTGATGAACCTTCCCAGGAGTGACCGGCCGACCAAAATTACCCCAAGAGCGCAGAGAAAACTAATCCGAGAGGCCACAAAAGACCCCAGGACAACATCTAAAGAGCTGCAGGTGCACCTGCTTGCTATCGATCCATCCTGCTATTCATCTTGCATCAAGAGCTTACCTGTGCCACATGTCTCTGCGATTGGGGGATATTCAAGACTGTCTGCAATTTTGTGCATGTGCTGTTATTTTACCAACTGCTGTCATAATGAAATGCCTTTCTGCCTAAGTGATATGGACGCCTGACAGGCATCGAGTTCCTGCTGGGAGTTCTTGCTGGGGGGTGGCTGACTCCAGTGTTTCTCATAGGCCAAGCAGCCATATACCTTCCCATTCTGTGGACCTAGTACAGCTTTTTCTTTTCCCGTATACTTCTTCAGGACTGCCTACCAACAGATTTTTGGCATTTTTGATGTGCACACTAAACAGTATTTGGGGATATACCATCTGCCACAGTTACCTGAACTTATGCTTTTGTGAGCAATTGTTTGGAGGTTTTTGGGGTTTTTTTTGAGGACTGCAGCCTCATTAATTTTCCTGGGGGGGATCTCGGATGTGTTTGTACTATTAATGTTTTTAGATTTTTCACTATGATGCTACCAATGTTTTTACAGGTGTTTTCTAGTTTAATAAAGGTTTTTTGTAATTTTTCATGCACCCAAGAGCCAACTCTCCCCTTTTTTTTGTCAGTATATTTATATCGTTGGCAGGTTGCATGAGAATTGAGATTATGAATTTATAACAAAGGTTATAGACATAGTTAATTCCCATATAAACCCATTTTCCCATATCTGAGCTATTTGCTACATTTCTAAAGCTTTGGGACTCCAGCGAACCAAAGTGAGAGCCATTATCCACAAATGGCAAAAACATGGAACAGTGAACCTTCCCAGGAGTGACCGGCCGACCAAAATTACCCCAAGAGCGCAGAGAAAACTAATCCGAGAGGCCACAAAAGACCCCAGGACAACATCTAAAGAACTGCAGGCTTCACTTGCCTCAATTAAGGTCAGTGTTCACGACCCCACCATAAGAAAAAGACTGGGCAAAAACGGCCTGCATGACAGATATCCAAGGCGCAAACCACTTTTAATCAAAAAGAACATTAAGGCTCGTCTCAATTTTCCTAAAAAAACATCTCAATGATTGCCAAGACTTTTGGGAAAATACCTTGTGGACCGACGAGACAAAAGTTGAACTTTTTGGAAGGTGCGTGTCCCGTTACATCTGGCGTAGAAGTATCACAGCATTTCAGCAAAGGAACATCGTACCTACAGTAAAATATGGTGGTGGTAGTGTGATGGTCTGGGGTTGTTTTGCTGCTTCAGGACCTGGAAGGCTTGCTGTGATAGATGGAACCATGAATTCTACTGTCTACCAAAAAATCCTGAAGGAGAATGTCCGGCCATCTGTTCGTCAACTCAAGCTGAAGCGATCTTGGGTGCTGCAGCAGGACAATGACCCAAAACACATCAGCAAATCCACCTCTGAATGGCTGAAGAAACACAAAATGAAGACTTTGGAGTGGCCTAGTCAAAGCCCTGACCTGAATCCTATTGAGATGTTGTGGCATGACCTTAAAAAGGCGGTTCATGCTAGAAAACCCTCAAATAAAGCTGAATTACAACAATTCTGCAAAGATGAGTGGGCCAAAATTCCTCCAGAGCGCTGTAAAAGACTTGTTGCAAGTTATCGCAAACGCTTGGTTGCAGTTATTGCTGCTAAGGGTGGCCCAACCAGTTATTAGGTTCAGGGGGCAATTTCTTTTTCACACAGGGCCATGTAGGTTTGGATTTTTTTTTCTCATTAAATAATAAAAACCATCATTTTAAAACTGCATTTTGTGTTCAATTATGTTATCTTTGAATAAAAGTTAATGGTTTTTGATGAGCAGAAACATTTAAGTGTGACAAACATGCAAAAGAATAAGAAATCAGGAAGGGGGCTAATAGTTTTTCACATCACTGTATATTGAATTTAGAGATGCTTGGGGGGGAAGGGGGGGAGGCTATGGACTCTGGGGCACAGCCAGGGGTAATTGCCCACCTTGCCTTAAAGGGAAGGTCCAAGCAAAATAAAAAAATGAGTTTCACTTACCTGGGGCTTCTACCAGTCCCATGCAGCCATCCTGTACCCTCGTAGTCACTCACTGCTGCTCCAGTCCCCCACTGGCAGCATGCCGACCTCTGAGGTCGGCGGGCCGCATTGCGTACATTTTTACGCATTCCAGTTAGTGTAGGAACATTAACACATACATTTTTATGCGTTTAGTGGATCAATGCGTGAAACTCATTTTTATATTTTGCTTGGACCTTCCCTTTAATTGTAGCGCCAGCCCTGGCTAAAAGTAGAGGTAGAGGATCAGCAGGACAGCCAGATAACGTGCATGGTTTAAAAGGAGATAAATATGTCAGCCTGTATATCCATCTCATTTAAGGTGTGCTTTAAAGAGACTGTATACAAAAAAAAAATAAACCTTCACCGGGGGGTACTTACCTCAGGAGAGGGAAGCCTCAGGGTCCCAATGAGGCTTCCCCATCCCTGTAGCTGCAGGCAATCCAGCGCTGGCTCCCCCGAAGTCTCTCGCCATCCTCCCCTCGACAAGGGATGATTTATATTCCTCTCCAGGATCCAGCGTAGGTGCAGTAATAACTCTTCCTTCGGGCTAGGTGCAAATAGCCGAGCCCGATCGTATCCGCTCTACTGCGCAGGGACAAAAGGACTCGTACCTGCTCGGTAGAGCAGATCGATCGGGTTTGGCTCTTTCCGCCTTACCCAAATGAAAAGCCACTAGTAGGCCTGCGCAGGATCGCTGAGAGGTAAATATGGACATTAGCGCACTTCGGGGGACTCGGGCACTTAACGGAGGGACACCGGAGGACGGGGGAAGACTCCTCCTGAGGTAAGTATCCCCCCAGAGGGGTATTTTTTTATGACAGGATTTCTTTAAAGGAAATCTGTAGGGAGAGGAATGTGGAGGCTGCCCTATTTATATCCTTTTAAGCAATAACAGTTGCCTGGCTATCCTGCTGATCCTCTGCCTCTAATACTTTTAGCCATAGACCCTAAACAAGCATGCAGCAGATCCGGTGTTTCTGACATTATTGTCAGATTTGACAAGATTAGCTGCATGCTTGTTTTTGGTGTGATTCACTCACTACTGCAGCCAAATTGATCAGCTGCCAGACAACTGGTATTGTTTAAAAGGAAATACATATGGAAACCTCCACATACCTTCTGCTACAGTTGTCCTTTAATCCCTAGTTCAGGCTAGTGCTTTTTAATGCACAGTGTGTAATATATCTGCTTCGCACTATGTTTAGGGCATTGCACATAAAGCAGTTTTACATTGGGGTGCGTTCACAATGTGCAGGTGCCTTGTAATTGCCACATGTGAACTTGCTGCCATGCAATTGCATGACCTCTGTTTTGGTAGCTCTGGTGATTGTTTCATAAGAAAGTGGATACATCCTAATATAGAGTGTCTTTATTGGAAATACAAAAAAAATAAAAATAAAAAGAGGTCGGCTTTAGAAATGTATCTTAAACTGTTTTACTTTGCTACATGGACCTATGTTTAGCTTGTACATGGATTGACGAGAGAGATTAGGCCCCAGACTTAGTTGTGCTTTTCATTAATTTGGGTAGAAGACATCCATTTCCACCCCTGTGGACTCTTGCTGTTTCAGGTGGATGCCTGTATTATGTTGGACCTAAGAAAGTGGAGAAGAGGGAAGTGGTGGTGGATCCAGAAAGGAGACGTCACATCTTTTTAGAAAGCCATCTTTCAGAGTCTGGACATCATTTAGGCCAAAAGAAAACAGTCAACAGGATTCAAAGCAAATATTACTGGCTTGGTGTAGTGAAGGATGTAATTGACTGGGTAAGTACATCTACATGTATAAACTTGCACATAAAAGAGAAAGCAGTGTACTGTATTAACAATAAACAACTATACATCTACTTTACAAAGCATTTTCGCATTTGCATGCCTTTTCAATCCAAATCTGCAGGACAAATGCTCTTGAACCTTTTATTATATTTTTACATAGAAGACCATTATAACAGGCATTTATCCCTGATAGCATAATGTAACCACACTGGATACATATCTGATTTTGTGGCAGAGTTTGGAGTATCTTTCTATTTAAACTTCTCACTATTGTATAATGAAGAGTAGTCCAGTAGTAACTACAGTAGGTAATCATGTATTTCTTATGGTAAATTAAAAAAAAATTTTTATAGCTAAAGTGGAATTTCGTCTTCAGTTTAAGAATCAGTAGTCCATTTTCTTTGTGTTACCTTACTGTGTTTTCTAATGCAGATCAAAGTATGTGACACATGTCAGAATGCTGAATATCACAAGTATCCATGCAAAAAACTCAAGCCGGTGAAAGTGGAATATCCATGGGAAGTCTTGGGGCTCACGATCCATGGTAAGTGAATTAATCAGCCTTTATAGAACTGAATATATTTATCTTAACAATAGGATTTTCCTGTGTGTATCAGATTTACTTACAAAATATCACATATGCTATAAATGAGTGTCATTACTACATATATCTTAAAAACAATGGTGCATGAGCCAGCCTGGGGCCCCGGGAACTCTCACTGCCCGGGGCCCCAGAACCAGCATCTAACACCATATGTGAGCGCAGCCAAAACCCTGGAGCTGCCACCTCCAAGGCCTGTCTCCTACTGCTCTAAAACTTACCAAACACACAATTGGAGAAACTCACTCCCAAACAGTTCTCTGCTGCTTTATAAAGCCTGCAGGCTGCTTATAAGCCAATGAGAAGTGCACACATAATACACCTAGCTTGCAGTGATAATCAAGCAGAAGCTGAGCCAATTAGTTGGAGAGGGCTTTAGTTGCATATATCTACTACATATATCTTTTCCATTTAATATACAATGGAGATTTTGTAAGTGGTTTACAAATATTCGTGTTGGTAATGTATTTATTCCAAATCCTAAAGCCCTCCAGTTGTTGCTCTACTAGCATGTTACTGTTAGGCCTTGTTTACACTATGCAACACTGCTGGTCTTGTGTTTACTACACAACGCATGGCATCTACATTTCTTTCGGTTGCCAATGGATTCCATTGGGATGCTGATCCCATTACCTGACAATGAATGGGACAGCAATGCGTTTTGACAAAAATGCTTGGGGAAGTGCATTACAGTAACACACTGCTGTGCAGTGCATAAGTGAGAACATCAAATAGTGCAGATTGCATTTCTGATGTCCTTACATATTACATCCTGTATGTTTCTGAAATGCACACAGCAATGTGTGAAGGAGGCCTAAGAAGTTGCTCCAACACAACCTCCTAAAGCAAATAAATGTTCTAATAATCCAATTCCTATTTGCAGTTGGACCTACTTTGTCCCGAGATATTCCTTCTCCAGCTAAACTGTCATCATATGGCTGACTGAATTTACTCTAAACACTATTAGATACATGTGTAAGTAGGTCGTACAAAAGAGGACAAAACTGAATTGGGTAAAATGGAAAGAAATGGAAAGGGGAAGGTAATGGCAGCACATATATAGCTGTCTATGGTCTGTCCAAGAGACCGTCTAGAGATCGTGGCTCATCAGTTACAACATTCCTTGTATGTTCTATTTTATTTGTTTCTAATAACCTATTTTATGATGACTGTAATTAAAAGTGAAACTCTACTTTTGTTGAGAAAAACACAATCCTATTATTCCTAGCTTTTTTGCTAGGAATAATAAACCTTATTTGAGCTCACTTGTATTGTGTGGTGGTTGTGTTTTTAAAAAATACACTATGGGCTTGATTCACAAAGCCGTGCAAACTGTTTAGCACAGGTGTGCTAAACAGTTAGCACGTGAAGTGCCGTTCGCGGACTTTTGCGCGCAATTTGTCCACGAACGGCACTTCACGTGCTAACTGTTTAGCACACCCGTGCTAAACAGTTAGGTCCGCTTTGGGAATCAAGTCCTCTATCTCTACTTCCATCCCCTACAGTTTTAAAATAAACAATGCTACTGTAAATTAAAGCCACACATTTTATTTGCCCGTTACGGCTATCACAACATTTAAATTATGTTCCTAGTACAATGTTGCAACAATATATTATTTGGAAATAATGGTGTATGTTTTCTGTTTCTACCCTATCAATAATCACAAGCCCCTTATTTCAAAAATAATAGTAATACATTACGTGCTATTAAAAATGGTCAGACCTTAGGGTAACTATTTGTTGTTTTTTGTCAATTTTTTTTTTGTTGCTGTGGGGGAGGGTGGGGGGTTAGAGTATTTTTTCAATTTTTTTTTTTTTTATTTAATTTTACTTTTTGGCTACTAGGTGGCGCTAAGCATTATCCTGGTAGTTACCAGAAGTGCTCAATCTTCTTTTTTTTTCTTTTTTTTACAACTTCTTATTTTCACTTTTATGTATCAACATACCTCGTGATTGGATTACAGGAATGTGTCAGGACTTTTTGAAAGGTCTGGTGATTTGTTCACTGGGAAAGCTATTTCACATCGGTGTAACTTATTTTTCTGTATAAGAAACGTGGATGGTGAAAATGACCTTTTCTCTCTTTGCTTTTCCAGGGCCATTCCCTCCAAGCTCTCAAAACAGTACTTACATCATAATGGTAACTGACTTTTTTACCAAGTGGCCAGAAGCCATGGCAGTCCCCAGAAATGATGCAGCATGTGTAGCCAAAGTGCTGGCTTCCATTTACTACAGGTGTGTAATATATGTGGGGTGAATCTGTGGCATGTTGGTGTAGCAGGTTTTAATTTAATCATCTATTTTTTTTTATTTATTTTTTTTGCTATTGTATTGTAATAACAGAATGCAAAAGAATTAACACAAAGCATAGTACTTTTTGGAATTCAGTTGCATTTGTGTGTACTGTACTGTGAGGGAGGTACCTGCAAACATCTTCTTGTTGGTAAATATTGGCCTCAGTCAATCTGTAGCTAGCACAGACCTTTCTACACTCCTCAGTCTAGATATTTTATCATCACTATGGTAAAACGCTTCTATGATTGTGAGTTTGGGGGTTTTAGAGGGAGCTAGTTTATGTCAGTTAGCAATGGCCGCAGAGTACCCAGACAGCTCATGTGTGCAAGAGAGATCTCCCATGATGCCTCACTGCTGAATATACTATACAATTCATCCCTTTATGTCTTGTTTTCAAATATATTTTATTGTCACATTTTTCAAAAAAATTGAAGGTGCCCATATATCAGGTGATGATGGGCAGATTCGACCGAGAGACAAATCTCTCTGATTGGAAAGAGATCTGTCAGTTGCCCATACACACCGGCTGATTCCCGATTGATTTCAGCATGAAATCTCTCGGAAATCAGCCAAGTCCGCCTTGTGTGCTGCATCACCGCTGTTCCCACAGTGTGTAAATGTACATGTATGTGTGTGTTTATACATTACCTGTCCTGTGTTGCAGTGCCCATCCATCTTCTGAATCCGACGCTCTTCATAAGCCCTAGATATGCTGCCGGCGTAGCGCGAGTGTGACGTCACACGCGCCAGCATGCTATGCGCCGGCAGCATGTATAGTGCTAATGGAAGAGCGGCAGATTTGGAAGATGAATGGGCCCCACTACATACAGGGCAGGTAATGTATAAACGCACACATACATGCACATTTACACACTGCGGGAACAGCGCCAGGGGTTTCAACGCATTTGTTGCTTATCCCAATATCTCTCGCAGACTGCTGCGCACCTGGTCAAGCAAGTCGGCCCTACATCGTGCAGCATGTCCGACCAATTCATTTGGCGGCACCGATTTTTATTCTATTTCAATTACAATAATTCAATCGGATAGTCGATCGTCCGCCAAGTCCCCTGATATATGTCCACTTTTACACACCAACAGTAAACAATGACCATTGCAATTAGGTTAACTAAAATCAATAGACACATAGTAGAACATGAACATTTGGTATACATGTTATAATGACCATTCTTCTCCTTTCCCTCCTACTACCTCAGAACCCTCAAATCCCACCCCTCCCTCAGTGTCAACCATAAGTATACCAAAATCCTGGAGCCTGGCAGACAAAGACTTAAAGGAAACCTAAACCGAAAAAAAAATGAGTCTCACTTACCTGGGGCTTCTACCAGCCCCATGCAGCCATCCTGTGCCCTCGCAGTCACTCATGGCTCTTCCGCTCCCCCGCTGCCAGCTAGTTTCATTTTTGCCGACTGAGAGTCGGCCGGCCGCCATGCATACCTTTTTACGCATTCCTGCTGGTGCAGGAAGCTATCGCGGACATTAACACATACATTTTTACTCGTACCCGTAACGCGTAAAATTGTACGTGTTAATGTCCGCGATAGCTTCCTGCATGAACAGGAATGCGTAAAAAGCTACGCATGGCGGCCCGGCCGACTCTTAGTCGGCAAAAACGAAACTAGCTGGCAGCAGCGGACCGGAAGAGCCATGAGTGACTGCGAGGGCACAGGATGGCTGCATGAGGCTCGTAGAAGCCCCAGGTAAGTGAAACTCCCCTTTTTTTTTTTTTTTTTTTTTTTTTTGGGTTTAGCTTTCCTTTAAAGGGAACCTAAACTGAGAGGGATATGGATTTTTCCTTTTAAACAATACCAGTTGCCTGGCAGTGCTACTGATCTCTTTAGCTGTAGTAGTGGCTGGATCACACACCTGAAACAAGCATGCAGCTAATCCAGTCTGACTTCAGAGCACCTGATCTGCATGCTTGTTCTGGGGCTGTGGCTAAAAGTATTAGAGACACAGGATCAGCAGGAGAGTCAGGCAACTAGTATTATTTGAAAAGGAAAAATCAATATCCTTCTCAGTTTAGGTTCCCTTTAAAGTCCTATAGAACTGTATCGGCAATGAGTTGACATGCAGAATTATTCTGCAACACACGTTACAAACTGAACTTAAGTGCACGCGCACACACACACACGGACCACACATACACTTGAACCTGTTATATGAATATTTGCTGCTATCTTGATACTTATTTATTATGTATATTCCTTCTTTTGCCACAGGTTTGGTGCTTCAAAAGCCATTTTTTGTAATCAAACCTGGGACTTCTGTGATGAGGTATGGAAGTGATTGTCAGCCATGAAAACACACACACACACACACACACACACACACACACACACACACACACACACACACACGGAGGAAATAAGTGGGTTCTGCACAATGCCGTTTCAAAAATACAAACGCCTTTATTTTAAACGTGAAGCATAGCTTGACACAAGTGTCTTGCAGCGATCTACGGGTATCTTAGCCCATTCTTCATGGGCAAAAGCCTCCAGGTCAGTCACATTCTTAGGCTTGCGTGCTGCAACTGCTTTCTTTCAATTCCACCAGAGGTTCTCAATCGGATTTAAGTCTGGTGACTGCGATGGCCACTCCAAAATGTTCCAGCCTTTAATCTGCAACCATGCTCTAGTGGACTTGGAGGTATGCTTGGGATCATTGTCCTGTTGAAAGGTCCAACGTCTCCAAAGCCTCAGGTTTGTGACGGACTGCATCACATTTTCATCCAATATCTCCTGGTACTGAAGAGAATTCATGGTACCTTGCACACGCTGAAGCTTCCCTGTACCTGCAGAAGCAAAACAGCCCCAAAGCATGATTAGACCCCCCCCCCCCCCCCCCCCCCCCCGCCATGCTTCACAGTAGAAAAGGTTTTCTTTTCTTCATAGGCCTTGTTCTTCCTCCTCCAAACGTAGCGTTGATCCATGGGCCCAAACAGTTCTAATTTTGTTTCATCAGTCCACAGAACACCATCCCAAAACTTTTGTGGAAATGTTCTGTGGACTGATGAAACAAAATTAGAACTGTTTGGGCCCATGGATCAATGCTATGTTTGGAGGAGAAAGAACAAGGCCTATGAAGAAAAGAACCCCTTGCCTACTGTGAAGCATGACGGGGGGTCAATCATGCTTTGGGGCAGTTTTGCTTCTGCAGGTACAGGGAAGCTTCAGCGTGTGCAAGGTACCATGAATTCTCTTCAGTACCAGGAGATATTGGATGAAAATGTGATGCAGTCCGTTACAAACCTGAGGCTTTGGAGACGTTGGACCTTTCAACAGGACAATGATCCCAAGCATACCTCCAAGTCCACAAGAGCATGGTTGCAGATTAAAGGCTGGAACATTTTGGAGTGGCCATCGCAGTCCCCAGACTTAAATCCGATTGAGAACCTCTGGTGGAACTTAAAGAAAGCAGTTGCAGCGCGCAAGCCTAAGAATGTGACTGAACTGGAGGCTTTTTCCCATGAACAATGGGCTAAGATACCCGTAGATCGCTGCAAAACACTTGTGTCAAGCTAGGCTTCACGTTTAAAAGCTGTTATAACTGGAAAAGGATGTTGTACTAAGTACTAAGAATGAATGTCACTTGGGGGTTGAATAAAACTGATAATGATGTGGTTATTTCATTATACATTTTATGTTATATTTGTCTGACTTACAAGTGCCTCTTTGATTTCATTGTAAACAAGATGACTGAAATGATCAAAATCAATGTCAAACTGGCCAAAACACTCAATTTCAGTGGGGGTTGAATAATTTTGAACACAACTGTACATTTTTTATATCTACCTATCTCAGGTACACTTTAAAGATGCTACAGTTTTTGTGTGCAGTTAAAATGATTTAATTGTATTTACTGAAATATCATCATTCTGATAAATATTGGTGCAAATATCATGAGATGTGGAAAATCTGTAATACCGTCTATAAGGCTCGTTACACACCAAAAGCGTGCAGGAGAACGGCTCCTGCACGCGTTGCGGCGTGTCGTGGGGAAACTCCGGTGCGACGCTGAGTAGCGGCGGTGGTAGTTAATTACCCCGAAGGGGAAGCGCCGATTCCCGATGATAAAATGCGCCGGGACGTGTCGTACCACAACGTATCGAAACGCAGCGTCGGGTGTGAAAGGTAAAAGGAAAGTCTATGGACTTTCCTTTTACCTTGGTTAACGCAAAGTATAGACTTTTTCGTTAAAACGCCAGAAGTGGGCTCTGGTGTGAAAGAGCCCTAAATCTTGTAGCATCTCCACTTTCACTAGCATGTGAATTGGAGTTCAGAAATGTATGGAGTGTGTTTTAATAATACATTTACTATATTTATAAAAATCCAGCAGCAGCAGAAGGGTTAACAATTAACCTCTGACCTTTGAAGGACTCTCTTCTTTCTAGGTCAGCAGGATGCTTTGTGAAGGCTGGAGTATTCCTCAAGCTCTGACTGCAGCAGATTCCAGTGAACAAACAGGACTGGATGACCAATCCTATGAGGTGTTGAAAACCTCTATAAGGAAGTCTGTAACCGACAATCCAAAGGACTGGGATGAACACTTAGATCCCATATTATTTCAGTTCCGGATGATGGTTAATCCGGTAACAAAATATACTCCATTTTTTCTTATGTTTAACAGGAACGTCCGTCCTTTCAGTGCGGTAAGTGTCACAGAAATGACATTTTTGTTGTTAAACATCACTGTTTTTTATACTTGAACCTTGGCCCACTGGTTAGTAATTTTTAGTTTTGTCAAATTGAAAAAAGTTTGCAGTACTTACGTATTAGCTCATTAATTGATTTTGGCAGCCTCCTGTTAAAATTCTATTCATTCCTCAGGCAACATCGAATCATTGTTGGAAAACTGAGAGTTTTGGTTTTCAGTTACACCACTCCCGAGTCAATGTGATGCACCATTCCCGAGTTAGTAAGTGTTAAAGGAAGGGTGTCCACTGTACCTGGTTGTAGAAAACACTGAAGTACTGGAGGAGGGAGAGAGAGCTCCGGATGTGAAGCGAAGAGCAGGTTTAGAGGAATTGAGGCCCCAGGGAGTCTACAGATAGAGATGGCTCGATCGGTTTGCTGGCGAACGGTTTCCGGCGAACTTCGGTGGTTCGCATTCGCGGAGAACCGGAAGTTCGGTTCGCCCCCATAGTGCATCATGAGGGTCAACTTTGACCCTCTACATCACAGTCAGCAGGCACATTGTAGCCAATCAGGCTACACTCCCTCCTGGAGCCCCACCACCCCCCTTATAAAAGGCAGGCAGCGTCAGGCATTGGACTCACTTGTGTGCCTGCAGTAATTAGAGAAGGGAGAGCTGCTGTGCAGAGACCTATAAGGAAAGCCTAGCTAGGCTCTTGTAGGCTTCTTAGCTTGCTCCTTGCTGATTCTTATTGCTAAAAAAGCACCCCCTCAACAGCTCTTTTGAGAGCTAATCTTGTGTGTGTGTGTGTGTGTGTGTGCCACAGACACTTGTGTTGCATAGACAGCCTTGGTAATTCCTACTGCGTGTGCCACTGCCAGGCCCAGCACATTCAGTGACCACCTGTGTGTTTGACAGGTGCACATTGTAATACCCATCACTGCATATACCTACCTGTTGTTCACAGTGCACCCACCTACCTACGTGAGTGCACGCAGTGTCACTGTGCCTGTCCGGTACCTGTCTTTGTGTGACAGGTGCACATTGTAATACCCATCACTGCATATACGTACCTGTTGTTCATTTCAGTGCACCCACCTACCTACGTGAGCGCACGCAGTGTCACTGTGCCTGTCCGGTACCTGTCTGTGTATGACAGGTGCACATTATAATACCCATCACTGCATATACCTACCTGTTGTTCACAGTGCACCCACCTACCTACGTGAGCGCACGCAGTGTCACTGTGCCTGTCTGGTACCTGTCTTTGTGTAACAGGTGCACATTGTAATACCCATCACTGCATATACCTACCTGTTGTTCACAGTGCACCCACCTACCTACATGAGCGCATGCAGTGTCACTGTGCCTGTCTGGTACCTGTCTGTGTGTGACAGGTGCACATTGTAATACCCATCACTGCATATACCTACCTGTTGTTCACTTCAGTGCACCCACCTACCTACATGAGCGCACGCAGTGCGATATTTAATACCACTAGTCACTGTACCTGTTCACGGTACGTGTGTGTGTGACAGGTGCACATTTGTAATACCCATCACTGCATATACCTACCTGTTGTGTTCATTGCACCCACCTACCTACGTGAGTGCACGCAGTGTAATATATTACTCCGTGCATACCTGTTAACTGCACCTGTGTGACTGCACATTGTATTAGTCAAGTCAGTGCATACCTTTCACTTCACCCCCCCCCCTCCCCCCCCCCCAATATGGGCAGAACAAAAGGCAGAGGCAGGCCACCTGGCAGGTCTGTTCGTGCGGCCCTCGACCAAAGTACAGTGTTCAGAAGAAGGCACGTGCCATCAACCCCCAATATTGTCAGGATGTAGTTGACTATTTAACACAGAACACCTCATCTTTCTCAGCTTCCGCACGGAAGCGTGACATATTTTTCGCCTCCTGCTCTGATTCTGGCACCCCACTTAACACTCAGTCGGCCGCCCCCATCAAAGTGCCATCACTCCAGGGCTCAGCGGTGTGGACATTTTTTTTGTGTGTCTGCCTCAGATGAGAGCAATGCCATCTGTACTCTCTGCCACCGAAAATTGAGCCGTGGAAAGACCAAGACCCGCGTAGGGACAACTGCCTTACGAAGGCACAAGATTACAAAGCACAAACTGCAATGGGATAACCACCTGAGGAAAAGCAGCACACAAAAGCAAAGCCACACACCGCAGTGGAAGATACCACTTTTTTCTCAAAAAAGGCGATACCTAAACTGTACCGTGATGTTGAAAGGCAAGTGGTGACATCTCTGGCACACAGCGTTGGGTCAAGGGTCACTTACCCTCCATAACACATTCTTGGCAAATGCTTTCGATTTGGTTCGTCTTGCGCTGGGTCAAGGGTCCATCTGACCACAGATGCCTGGTCTGCAAAGCATGGTCAGGGCAGGTACATTACTTATACAGCAAATGGGTCCTTACTTGGATGTGTGGTGGTGGTAGCCGGTTCTCAGGCTCCCACTCCTGACCGGAATCGAACCCTGCTTCCCCGGCCATTACCCATGGTCACAATGGCAGACTTGCCCTCCATTCTTGTTACAGGTACTGAACAGCCAGCGAAAAATGTAATTTAAAAAAAAAAGATGTAAGCTTTAACAATGGTAGAGAAAGAACCATCGAAAGTTGATAAGGCAGTCAGACATTACCTGATATCACTGAGGAAGAGCAATCTCGCCATGGTGCGCACCAGTCCAGCACGGCCATCAGAACACAAACAGCTGTTTGCGGTGCGTTACACAGTGAGTTTGGTGTGTCAGTGTGAAGCAGTACTCTAATTACACTCCCTAATTGATGTATACACATGCAAGGTGTTTTAAAGCACTTTAGGCCTGCAATTTAGCATTCAATGTGATGTCTGCCCTTAAAACGCTACTTTGCGTCAAATCCGTAATTTTCCATCACTTTTGTGGCCAGCATAAGTGTTTCTAGTTTTCAAAGTTCGCCTCCCCATTGAAGTCTATTGCGGTTTGACGAAGTTCGCGCGAACCAAACTTTGGCGGAAGTTCGCGAATCGAAAATCGGAGGTTCGGGCCATCTCTATCTACAGATACTGTCTGTACAGCAACTGTATGATTTCCAGAGGGGGCAAAAGTTTTCCTGAAGTGGTAGTGCTGCCCTTTGACCTGCCATTGCTGAGTTGGATCCATTCAGTAGATCACCTTCAAATTTGTATTATATATATTTAACCTTTCATCTAGATTGCAAGCTCTCAAGGACAGGGACCTCCACCTAGTGTTTCTTATGATGTAATTTATTATATGAAAATGTACTAGTATTGGCGATGTCTCAAACCACTCACCAACAATGTCTGTATTTGTATTGTTGGATGTCCTGATTGTGTACAGAGTTTTGTTCCCCACTATTTTTTTTTTTTTGTACTATGTACAGCAGGGCTGCCCAATAGGTCGATCGCGATCTACCGGTATCGCGGCCTCTCGTTAAATTTTGCAGCCAGCAGCTCATTATGTTTAGCTGCCGGCCGCTGGCCAATAATGATGCAGAGGAGGAGAGAGGGAGGAGAGAGGCGGCGCGGCCGCTACGTCATGGCTGGGGCGGCGGCGGGCAGCCTGCAACGTGCGTGCTTGTAACGTGCCCGGCGCCGCCCCCAGCCATAACGTAGCGGCCGTGCCGCCTCTCTACTCCCTCTCTCCTCGCCGCGTATTCTCCCCTGCATCCTTATTGGCTACGTGCTTAGCATTTGGGACGTTGGTAGATCTCCTGGCCTCGGCAAATTTTAAAGTAGCTCGCGAGCCGAAAAAGTGTGGGCACCCCTAATGTACAGTGCTATGAAAGATGTTGGCACTATATAAATAAAAAATAATAATAATGGGAATACTGTCTTTTCAGGGATGTTTTATAAACCTTTTCACTGACAATGTTAAAATGAACCTCCAGAATAAAATTCTACTCAGCAGCACTGAAAAGGCTTAGTGTTCCTTTAACAGTTTCACAGCATCAGAACTTGGTTTTTCTTACCCAAGCCTCATTTGTAGCTGCACAGAATAAAACTGCCCAGGCATTTTTTCCCCTGATGCTGTGCAAAGCATGATGGGATTTCTGATGTTGTTCTCATTCTGCTATTTTGGCGCAAATTTAGTTTTTTTAAATTTTGAGATTTGAAGCCTAGCACACATAATTGGGAGGGATGATCAGGACACAGGATCGTTGGAACTGTGTCTCATGCTCCCTGTCACCGCCTTTCAACCAAAACGATGGCTGCCCCCATGAAATCACAAATATTTGCCAATTCTTTTAAAACAGGGTGGGTAAGAGATTATATTACCTATCTATTTTAATTAACATAACTAATGTAACTTAATGACATTGTTTAGGATTTGTTCACCTTAAAGTTCCCCTTTAAGGTGAATGCAAATAGAACATCCCTGCATGCGTTTTGCCATCACAGCAGCCTTGCCAGCCCTTTTTCTGGAGAGCACTGCAGCCATTGCTTGCAGCAATGGCCAGGAAGTGGGGGGCCGCACGCATGCATGGCTTGCAGATAGTTATTTAGTAAATGGCTGTGCAACTGCCAGTGTTTAGCAATCACATGTTTATTTTTGTTTAATAAAGCAGCCTCCCAGTGTTTATTGCATTAAAGGAGTCATCAAGCAACTCCTGCTACCGATAGTACAACTTACCTGGGGCTTTCTCCAGCCTCTGGCAGTGCGCAGGGCGACTTCCAGGTCATCCTCTAATGCGCCTGCGCGATGCACCGCTGTCAATCACCTCCACGTGGTCCGGAGCGTACTGCGCAGGTGCAGAACTACTGTGCCTGCACAGTATGTTCCGGACCACATGGAGGTGATTGACAGCGGCGCTCACACAGGCGCATTAGAGGATGACCTGAAGGTCGCCCTGCGCACTGCCAGGGGCTGGAGGAAGCCCCAGGTAAGTAGTACTATGGGTAGTAGGAGTTGCTTGACGACTCCTTTAACCACTTGAGGACCTAGGGCTTTCTACCCCTTAAGGACCGGCCACTTTTTTTCCATTCAGACCACTGCAGCTTTCACGGTTTATTGCTCGCTCATACAACCTACCACCTAAATGAATTTTGGCTCCTTTTCTTGTCACTAATAAAGCTTTCTTTTGGTGCTATTTAATTGCTCCTGCGATTTTTACTTTTTATTATATTCAGCAAAAAAGACATGAATTTTGGCAAAAAAATGATTTTTTTAACTTTCTGTGCTGACAGTTTTCAAATAAAGTAAAATTTCTGTATACATGCAGCGCGAAAAATGTGGACAAACATGTTTTTGATAAAAAAAAACCCCATTCAGCGTATATTTATTGGTTTGGGTAAAAGTTATAGCGTTTACAAACTATGGTGCAAAAAGTGAATTTTCCCATTTTCAAGCATCTCTGACTTTTCTGACCCCCTGTCATGTTTCATGAGGGGCTAGAATTCCAGGATAGTATAAATACCCCCCAAATGACCCCATTTTGGAAAGAAGACATCCCAAAGTATTCACTGAGAGGCATAGTGAGTTCATAGAAGATATTAATTTTTGTCACAAGTAAGCGGAAAATGACACTTTGTGACACGAGAAAAAAAAAAAAAAAAAAAAGTTTCCATTTCTTCTAACTTGCACCAAAAAAAAATGAAATCTGCCACGGACTCACCATGCCCCTCTCTGAATACCTTGAAGGGTCTACTTTCCAAAATGGGATCATTTGTGGGGTGTGTTTACTGTCCTGACATTTTGGGGGGTGCTAAATTGTAAGCACCCCTGTAAAGCCTAAAGGTGCTCATTGGACTTTGGACCCCTTAGCGCAGTTAGGCTGCAAAAAAGTGCCACACATGTGGTATTGCCGTACTCAGGAGAAGTAGTATAATGTGTTTTGGGGTGTATTTTTACACATACCCATGCTGGGTGGGAGAAATATCTCTGTAAATGACAATTTGTTAATTTTTTTTACACACAATTGTCCATTTACAGAGTTATTTCTCCCACCCAGCATGGGTATGTGTAAAAATACACCCCAAAACACATTGTACTACTTCTCCTGAGTACGGCGATACCACATGTGTGGCACTTTTTTGCACCCTAACTGCGCTAAAGGGCCCAAAGTCCAATGAGTACCTTTAGGCTTTCACAGGTCATTTTGCGGAATTTGATTTCCAGACTACTCCTCACGGTTTAGGGCCCCTAAAATGCCAGGGCAGTATAGGAACCCCACAAATGACCCCATTTTAGAAAGAAGACACCCCAATGTATTCCGTTAGTAGCATAGCGAGTTCATAGAAGATTTTATTTTTTGTCAAAAGTTAGCGGAAAATTGATTTTTATTGTTTTTTTCACAAAGTGTCATTTTCCACTAACTTTTGACAAAAAATAAAATCTTCTATGAACTCACCATACTCCTAACGGAATACCTTGGGGTGTCTTCTTTCTAAAATGGGGTCATTTGTGGGGTTCCTATACTGCCCTGGCATTTTAGGGGCCCTAAACCGTGAGGAGTAGTCTGGAAATCAAATTCCGCAAAATGACCTGTGAAAGCCTAAAGGTGCTCATTGGACTTTGGGCCCTTTAGCGCAGTTAGGGTGCAAAAAAGTGCCACACATGTGGTATCACCGTACTCGGGAGAAGTAGTACAATGTGTTTTGGGGTGAATTTTTACACATACCCATGCTGGGTGGGAGAAATATCTCTGTAAATGGACAATTGTGTGTAAAAAAATCAAAAGATTGTCATTTGCAGAGGTATTTCTCCCACCCAGCATGGGTATGTGTAAAAATACACCCCAAAACACATTGTACTACTTCTCCCGAGTACGGCAATACCACATGTGTGGCACTTTTTTGCACCCTAACTGCGCTAAAGGGCCCAAAGTCCAATGAGCACCTTTAGGCTTTCACAGGTCATTTTGCGGAATTTGATTTCCAGACTACTCCTCACGGTTTAGGGCCCCTAAAATGCCAGGGCAGTATAGGAACCCCACAAATGACCCCATTTTAGAAAGAAGACACCCCAAGGTATTCCGTTAGGAGTATGGTGAGTTCATAGAAGATTTTATTTTTTGTCACAAGTTAGCGGAAAATGACACTTTGTGAAAAAAACAATACAAATCAATTTTCCGCTAACTTGTGACAAAAAATAAAATCTTCTATGAACTCACCATACTCCTAACGGAATACCTTGGGGTGTCTTCTTTCTAAAATGGGGTCATTTGTGGGGTTCCTATACTGCCCTGGCATTTTAGGGGCCCTAAACCGTGAGGAGTAGTCTGGAAATCAAATTCCGCAAAATGACCTGTGAAAGCCTAAAGGTGCTCATTGGACTTTGGGCCCTTTAGCGCAGTTAGGGTGCAAAAAAGTGCCACACATGTGGTATTGCCGTACTCGGGAGAAGTAGTACAATGTGTTTTGGGGTGTATTTTTACACATACCCATGCTGGGTGGGAGAAATAACTCTGTAAATGAACAATTGTGTGTAAAAAAATCAAAAGATTGTCATTTACAGAGGTATTTCTCCCACCCAGCATGGGTATATGTAAAAATACACCCCAAAACACATTGTACTACTTCTCCCGAGTACGGCGATACCACATGTGTGGCACCTTTTTGCACCCTAACTGCGCTAAGGGGTCCAGAGTCCAATGAGTACCTTTAGGCTTTACAGGGGTGCTCAAAATTTAGCACCCCGCCCACTTGCCAGGACAGTTAACAAACCCCACAAATGACTCCATTTTGGAAAGAATACACAACAAGGTATTCCATGAGGGGAATGGTGAGGTCATTGAAAATTTTATTTTTTGTCACAAGTTAACGGAAAATGACACTTTGTTAAAAAAAAAAAAAAAAAATTCTGCTAACTTGTGACAAAAACTAAAATCTTTTATGAACTCACCGTGCACCTCACATAATACTTTAGGGTGTCCTCTTTCCAAAATGGGGTCATTTGTGGAGTCTGTCCTGGCATTTTAGGGTCTCTGCAATCATTACATGTATGGCCAGTATTAGGAGTTTCTGCTATACTCCTTATATTGGGTATACAAGTAATGCACTCTGGGCTGAAAGGAAAAATGAACGGCAAACATACCTTGCTCCACATCAATGGCAGTGATAACCTCAGGAGAGAGACACCCCGTGCCACCCTGCACTCAGGGTGAGCCACCAACTTATGTGACTGGGCCTCAGAACTTTAGTATACAGCATTATGCCTGTAGGATACAGCAATATGCCTGCCAATAGAGATGACTCTGTGTGGCATTAAAGCATCATCATAGGCCCAAATCACATATAAACCGGGGGTGTCCACACTCAAGGGAAATTCAAACATGCCGTCTTATATCGCCAACCCAGGACAGATCAGCAATATCAAGCATGGAAACCGATCCTTCTTCCCATTTTTATGCTTACCCGTTTGGTCTTCAAGCTTACCTCTCCTCTCCCTGCGACAATGTGCGAAAGACCACTGAGTGTGTGCCTACTCCTGTGTCTGGAGTTCCCTAGGTTCTAATAGTGTACCTGCTCGTGGTACCTCTCAAAACACGGCCCTACGCATAGACCAGGCTGGTCAGGACAGCGGGGACAATAATAAACGGTGTCACTCCTTGTTCCAGCCCTGCTGCAGACACGGCAACGTTTTCTTCGGATGCGTTGACCTGGGGCACACGGAAGCTGATAGGCGTAATGCCTTCCATGCAGTCGGCTAGTTGCATCTGGGGGGGGGGGCCTGGCACCTCCTGGATACAGGATGTCCATAATGATCTCTTCCTGAAATTGGAGGAAAGATCCAGTTCTCCCAGCCTTACTGTAGAGAACAAAGCTGTTGTAAACTGCCAATTGAATCAGATAAAAAGACACTTTCTTATACCAGCGTCTTGTTTTCCGGGTAACTAAATAGGGCGCTAACCTCTGGTCATTGAAGTCCACCCCTCCCATGTTGACATTATATTCGTGGACGACAAGGGGCTTTTCAATGACCGCAGTTGCCCGTTGAATTTGGACTGTCGTGTCTGTGTGAATGGTGGACAGAAAGTAAACGTCCCTCTTGTCCCTCCATTTCATCGCGAGCAGGTCTTCAGTACGCAAGGCGACCCGCTGCCCCCGTAAAAGTCTGGTGGTAACGAGCCGTTGGGGGAAGCCCTGGCGACTAGGCCGCGCAGTGCCACAGCATCGGATTCCTTCTAACTTTAAGTGCTGAAAGAGGGCCACACTTGTGTAATAATTGTCCACAAAAAGATGGTACCCCTTCTGGAACAAGGGTGACACCAAGTCCCACACAACCTTTCCACTGCTCCCCAGGTAGTCAGGGCATCCGACCGGCTCCAATTTTGAGTCTTTTCCCTCATAGACCCTAAAACGACATGTATAGCCTGTGGCCCTTTCACAGAGCTTATACAGTTTCACCCCATACCGGGCGCGCTTGCTTGGGATGTACTGTTTGATGCCAAGGCGCCCGGTAAAGCGTAAGAGGGACTCGTCTACGCAGATGTTCTGTTCAGGGATATAAGCATCTGCAAATGTTGATGACAGGTGGTCTATGAGGGGCCGAATTTTGTGGAGCCGGTCATAAGCAGGGTGGCCCTTTTCATGACAGGTTTTGTCGTCGTTGAAGTGCAGGAAGCGCAGGATGGACTCAAATCGTGTCCTGGACATGGCAGCAGGGTACAAGGGAACATGATTTACTGGGTTCGTAGACCAATACGACCGCAGTACATTCTGTTTCATTAGTCCCAAGTGAAGGATAAGGGCCAAAAAGATTTTAATGTCGGAAACTTGGACTGGTTTCCACCCGAAAGGCTGGGCATACATGCTCTCCGGGTGCTCGGTGATGAATTGTGTGGCTTTACGGTTGGTCTCAACCACAATTAAGTCCAAGAGAACCTGGGTGATGAACAGCTGCAAAAAGTCTAGGGCCGTTCCTAGATGAGCTGTCGCCACCTGGACTCCAGACTGGGCGGTGAAAGGGGGCACTACGGGTGCGGCGGAATCAGGGGATTGCCAATCTGGTTGTGCCAGCACCTCTGGGAGTCTATGGGTACTACGGGCCCGTCTTCTTCTTGGTGGCTGCGACGGGGGTACTACTGCACTTGCCACCGTACCAGTTTCAACTTCCATGCTGACGCTCACCACTTCGTCAGGGTCTACGGAAGCACTGGCACTAAGTCCAGGAGATGCTGCGCTGCTGGTGCCTGCCTCACCAAGAAAACTATCAACAGCGCTAGCACCACCCTGCTGCCCTTGAGGCGGATCCTGCGCCACCTGCGGTCTAACGACTTGGGGTCTGGTACGCCTGGCTCTAGCCGGGACCATAGCCTCGTCATCAGTATCGGTCAGGGAACCACTGCTTTCTACAGGTTCAAAATCGGACCCGGAAGATTCGACGGATGATTCTTCCCAAAAGAACTCATCCGACTGGTCCATGTACCTGTATACCTCGTCATCGGAAAGCCCCCTTCTTGCCATTTTGGATTGCTAAATTTATGGGGTTTTCCTCCGAGACTACCCAGAAAAAAAGAGCACCTACCTAGCAAAAAGGGAGTATTTGAGAGGTATTGGGGTTGGTGGGAAGTGGGGTCTCAGAGGCAATCAAACAATCACGGGACAATCAAATCCAATTACAGCACAATCGACTCCAATCACAGCACAAGCAGATCTGATGCACTCGGAAGGTGATGGGGGGAGGGTGGGATTGGGTGTGGCGGGAAGTGGGGTCTCAGGCAATCAAACAATCACGGGGCAATCGAAGCCGATCACGGGACAATCAAATACAATTACAGCACAATCGACTCCAATCACAGCCCAATCAAATCTGATGCACTCGGAAGGTGATGGGGGAGGGTGGGATTGGGTGTGGCGGGAAGTGGGGTCTCAGGCAATCAAACAATCACGGGGCAATCGAAGTCGATCACGGGACAATCAAATCCAATTACAGCACAATCGACTCCAATCACAGCACAAGCAGATCTGATGCACTCGGAAGGTGATGGGGGGAGGGTGGGATTGGGTGTGGCGGGAAGTGGGGTCTCAGGCAATCAAACAATCACGGGGCAATCGAAGTCGATCACGGGACAATCAAATACAATTACAGCACAATCGACTCCAATCACAGCACAAGCAAATCTGATGCACTCGGAAGGTGGTGGTTGGAGGTGGTGGGGGGGTGGGGGGTGGGGTTGGGTGTGGTGGGGGGGAGGGTGGGGTTGGGTGTGGCGGGAAGTGGGGTCTCAGGCAATCAAACAATCACGGGGCAATCGAAGCCGATCACGGGACAATCAAATACAATTACACCACAATTGAATACAAGCGCAGCACAATCGAATACAAGCGCAGCACAGTCAAATACAATGCACTTGGACGGTGATTGGGGGGGGGTCTGAGGGCGATTTGAGGGGGTGGGGGGTTGATCAGGAGCCTGCACGGGGCAGACTGAGTCCTGATCTGATGAGAGGCAGACACAGGGGGTTACTGATCGCAGATCAGTTAGTGATTGCTGGGGAGGACAGATGTAAACAAAGAGCAGGGGATGTAATCAGAAGGGGGGTATGAGGGCAATCGAGGGCCTGGGCAGGTGATCGGTTACCCCCGTGGGGCAGTTAGGGTCTGCTCTGATGGGTGGGGGTGCCAAGGGGTGATGGACAGGTGATAGACAGGTGATCAGAGGGGGATCAGAGGGTAAGGTAGCTGTATACAGATGTATACAGTATACAGGGGGGTAGTCTGGGATGGGGTCTGGGGGTGATCTAAAGGTAGGGGGGGGGATCAGGGGTGACTAGGAGGCAGTTAGGGACCTAACGCAGGGGATAGCGTTTAAAGTTAGTGATAGGTGGGGGGGTTGGGGTTTTTAAAGGGGTGCAAGGGTGCTGGCAGGGGTCTGCTGGGGTGATCAGGGGGGGTATGAGGCCTGGGGTGGGAGATCAGGGGGGCTGTAGGCAAAAAAAAACGTGTGTGCTGTGATACTCACAAAGTGCTTCCTCCTCGCTAGTGGTCTCTGCAACAATGAGACCACGAGGCGAGGAGGAAGCACGTATAAGGCACTTTGTTTACCTAACAAAGTGCCTTATACTCAGGGATTGGCTGATCATGCGGATTCCTCCGCTCGCCGGCTCTGCTAAGTGGCCGGCGAGCGGAGACAAAATGCCCGTGCTTCGATCCCGGGCGGAGGATCGCGTCACGGATGACGCGATCGCTCCGCCCATGCCCTTAAATGGACTGCCGCCTCTGTGGGTGAGGCCGTCCTGCAGGGCTCCACTTCCCCGCCGCCCCTGTGTAGTGGGCGGTCGGGAAGTGGTTAACTAAACATTTTTTTAGATATGTAATATCACGTGTGGAGAAGAGATCAGGTTTATGATCACCTAGATCTGTTATTTTGCTCTGTTAATAACTTTGTGTATTAGACTAATGTCAGACCCTTTTGCAGGCTACAGATGCTGTGGATGAATTGAGTGAAGTTGTAGCTGTGTTACCCAGGAATGAAGACCTAGCCCAGTACGCCACCATTGATCAACAACAGAGGGAGACAGTGAGGCAAATGGTAGGTAGAATAGTATGCCCGGACTTACAACTTTAAGGGCCTGTTTCCACTACACGCAGATTGGATGCAGAATGGATACAGAAAAACTGACTCCAATGAATGCCTATGGGCCTGTTTCCACTAAACGCGATTTTTCTGATGCAGATTTTCCCTAAGGTATTCATTGGAGTCTATAAGGGCCTGTTTCCACTACACGCAGATTTGATGCAGATTGGATGCAGAATGGATGCAGAAAAACTGACTCCAATGAATGGCTATGGGAAAATCTGCATCAGCATAATCGCGTTTATTGGAAACAGGCCCGTAGGAATTCATTAGAGTCAGTTTTTCTGCATCCATTCTGCATCAAATCTGCGTGTAGTGGAAAAAGGCCTTAAAGTGTACCTGAGATGGGGCAGGAGAGAAAATGTATATATACCTGGGGCTTCCTCCGGCATGATCGCTCCTGATGGCTCCTGTAAGTTGTCCAGTCGGCACAAGCGCAGTCTGGCTGTGTGCGCTCCCCCGTTGTGCTCCCGTGGCCAGGAGCATTCTGCACCTGTGCAGTACAATGCCAGAGATAGAGGCGCACGTGCGGCCAGGATGTGTATACACAGTTGACCCCAGACTGGCGAACCTACTGGAGCCGATTGCGGGCTAACGCAGATGCGACGGAGGACGTTGAGGGAGCGATCAGGCCGGAGGGGGCTGGAGGAGGAAGCACCAGGTATGTAATTTTCTCTCCTGTCCCATCCTAGGTTTACTTTAAGAAGAAGTATAAGCTACAACAGCAGAGACAATGGGCTCAATTCTGATAGCGTTTAGTAAATTACCTCATGGAATTGGGTTCACCTCATGAGGGAAATCAACTTTTGAATTCTGGTAGTTTAAGTTTTACCTCATGCAATTTCATGAGGTAATTCATGTGGTAATTTTCTACTAAAAATGTGTGGTATTTAGTAGTGAAATACCTCACACTTGAATTCTGAAGTGAAATAAGGTGCGTGTTTGCATGTCTTTTACCTCACATAATTAGACCTACCTCTACCACATGATAAATGCAGTGCTGTGACAGAATTGTGATATCTGTCACGTAACATGCAGCCTTTTCAGCTTGTTCTGTGTTCAGGGCCCCCATATTTTGCTGAAATAAGTAAAAGTGATCTGACCAACGAATCCCTCCCCCAGCTTCCATTTTGTTTTAAAAAAGAAAAAGTGCTCCAAGCCCTGTACAATCCTTCATCTGCCGCTCTCCCCCGACACCCCTCCCCCCCCCCCCCCCACCTCAACATTGCTCCAACCCACAGCCTCTATTTTTAAAAAAAATTAAGTAAAACTGCGGCAAACACCGATTCCCCCCCCCCCCCTCCTCCTCTGGTTAAAAGTGCTCCGAGCCCCCCCCCAGCAGCCTCTAAAAGTAAAAGTGCTGTAACCCCCTCTCCAGACCCCCGGCCTCTAAAAGTAAAAGTACTCACGCCCCCAGTCTCTAAAAGTGCTGACCCCTCCCACAGCCTATAAAAGTGCTCCTACCCCCCACCCCCCCCCCCCCCCCCCCTTTGAGCTGGATTTTTTTTTTTTTTTTTTAGAATGGATGCCTATAAATTTACTTTTCATAGGTTGCTACATAATCAAATACACCTTCCCTCCTCAAAAATAATAAAAAAAAATATTCCAAAGACTATCCTAACTTATGGAAGAAAATTAAAGACTATTACTTATTTGCTGCAGGCTTACCACTGAAATACCTCATGTTTTACCTCACTCTATGCATTTACCTCATGTTTTACCACATGTTTTACCTCATGTTCGGAAATGGAGGAAAATCTTTCAGACTTGATAAAAGAAGAGGAAAATACCTCATAAGGTATTTTACCTACAAAAAAATATTTACCTAGAGTGACCAGACGTCCCGGATTGCCCGGGACGCGTCCTGGATTCGGGGTCCGCTGTCCCAGGCTGCATGAGGTCCCGGGAAATGTCCCGCTTTCAGCAGCGGGACGTCCTGGCCTCGGGACTCTGGCCACTCTATCTTCATAAACTGGCAGCGGCGTCTATAGACGCCGTGCCAGTTCGTTGCCCGCAGCCCCGCTCCAGCCTCCTCCTTCCGGTGTCTGTTCCGACACCGGCAGGCGAGCAGGGCTACGGCAAGATGGCTGCCGAAGCCCTGTACTGGAGACTATTTGTGTCTCCATTACAGGGCTTCGGGCGCCATATTGCCGTAGCCCTGTCAGCGCGGGAGACGAGCAGGAGGAAGGTGGTCCCGGGAGCAGCGCGCCAGAGGCCGGAGACTTCTGCCAGGTGAGTAAATGCTTTCTTTTCCAGGTGAAATTTGCTCCCATTACGTTTCTTTTCTGGTGAAATGTTTGCCCGCAATTTTGTTTCTTTTCTGGGGAAATGTTTGCCCGCAATTTTGTTTCTTTTCTGGGGAAATGTTTGCCCGCATTGCGTTTACTTTCTAGTGAAATGTTTGCCCGCATTGCGTTTATGTTCTGGTGAAATGTTTGCCCGCATTGCGTTTCTTTTCTGGTGAAATGTTTGCCCGCATTACGTTTCTTTTCTGGTGAAATGTTTGCCCGCATTGCGTTTCCTTTCTGGGGAAATGTTTGCCCGCATTGCGTTTCTTTTCTGGTGAAATGTTATCCCACATTGCGTTTATTTTCTGGTGAAATGTTTGCCCGCATTGCAGTAATTTTCTGGTGAAATGTTTGCCCGCATTGCGTTTATTTTGTACTGACATGTTTGCCCGCATTGCGTTTATTTTGTACTGACATGTTTGCCCGCATTGCGTTTATTTTGTACTGACATGTTGCCCGCATTGCATTTATTTTGTACTGACATGTTGCCCATTGGGTTTATTTTCTGGTGTCCGGGGTAACTTACTGCATTTATTATTTAATGGTCATAGATGGCTATGTCTCGCTGTTACATCATTACGTTAGCTCCACCCATACAATGTCATGGCCACGCCCATTCTTTGCTCCCCGCGCCCCCCCCTCCCTGTCCCAGGTTGGACCCACAAAAATCTGGTCACTCTAATTTACCTCACATAGCTACCAGAATTGAGCCCATTGAAGGTAACACATTTATTTCATGCATAGTCTTGATTATTTTAGATATTACATCTGCACGTAATAGAGAACATTTTTCGAATGATTTGCCCTTGTACACATGCTGAGTACAGATGGTCATTGAGATGCTAATCATTTCAAGTTGATGTAACTTTTGTTAATTTGATGCAGCTTGCAATTGGATCAAATCAGCTACAGCATTTGCCTGGTCCATTTCCAAGTTGCATAAATGTGAATGAAATAAATGCATTTTGTATCAACTTAAAATTGTTTGCATCTCATTGTCCACCTCTAAACCTGTAATTATTGCCTGAAATGTGGAGCAACAGCAAAATCTTCTAGAAAACTGTACAGAATCGCCATAAGAAGTTCTTCACCTGTGAAATAGGTTCTAATCCACTGGTAATCGTTCCCAGCTAGAATAGATAAATACCATATCATATTAAGTTGGTGCTTTCTAAATCAATAATTATATCTTACCGTATATACTCGCATACAAGCCGAATTTTTGACCCCCAAAAAGGGGGTCAAAAGTTGGGGGGTCGGCTTGTATGCGAGTCTTCCCTGGTGGTCTAGTGGTGGGTGGTGGGTGGTCCGCGCCCCCCTCCCCGCTCCCCCCGCGGCCGCCGCTGCTATTACCTGCTTAGGCAGCGGCCGCTTCCTAATCCGCATTCCCCTCTGAAGTTTCAGCGTGTATCACAGCAGCGCGCCCGGCTGCTGCTGTGACGATGCAGGGGGCAGGAAAGAGCGGTTCCCCTGGTAACGGCGATACAGATCGCCGCTATAGGGAGCCGCGCTCTTTCCTGCCCCCTGCATCGTCACAGCAGCAGCGCCGGGCGCACTGCTGTGATGCACGCTGAAACTTCAGAGGGGAACGCGCATTAGGAAGTGGCCGCTGCCTAAGCAGGTAATAGCAGCGGCGGGGAGCGGGGGGAGCACTACCTACCTATGCTGGGCACTATACTGGCTAAACTGGGCACTATACTGGCTAAACTGGGCACTATACTGGCTAAACTGGGCACTATACTGGCTAAACTGGGCACTATACTGGCTAAACTGGGCACTTTACTAGCCATACTGGGGCACTATACTAGCTAAACTGGGCACTATACTAGCTATACTGAGGCACTACCTACCCATACTGGGCGCTATACTGGCTAAACTGGGCACTTTACTAGCCATACTGGGGCACTATACTAGCCATACTGGGGCACTATACTAGCTAAACTGAGACACTACCTACCCATACTGGGCGCTATACTGGGCACTATACTGGCTATACTGGGCACTATACTGGCTATACTGGGCACTTTACTAGCTATACTGGGCACTATACTAGCTATACTGGACACTACCTACCTATACTGGGCACTATACTAGCTATACTGGGACACACTGGGGGGCTGCACCAATCCAGCATTTCCTACCCCCGGCTTATATGGGGGTCAATCATTTTTTCCCTGGTTTTTCAGGGAAAAGTTGGGGGGGTCGGCTTATATGCGAGTATATATGGTATATGCTAAGTGCATTATGGGTACAGGTCCATGATGGATCTCCAGCCAATGTTCTATCCCTAGCTGTCCAAATCCCAGTGTACAAGCCCAGCTTACAGCTGAGTTTCCATTAAAGCTCCCTTCCCTTTCTCCCTCATTCATTTCTGCCACCTACTTTGGGGCCTGGCTGCCTCCTTGTGCAACAACTGGCTTTATCAATAGATCCTGCACAGACACATATCAGTATATTTCACAGTCATTTCTGCTTAGTCATCAGAAGACTATACCCCTGATTAGTAAATATTGTATGGTGTATACCAGATCATGCAAGTGTTGTTGTTTTTCTGAAATTGCATTGGGGTTATGTTGTTAGTTCATCAGCATGCAACCAGTGCTTGGGATCCATTACTACAAAACTGCAGTTCCTGAAAAAGAAAATGGGTTCCTGTTATTGTATAAAATCAGAGGCATGTAGGAAAACCCTGTAAGTACCCCTTTCCTTTTAATTTTTGTAAATCTCTGTTCCTGCTGTTCCAGGTTCTATCAAATATGTCAAGTGTTGATGTTGAAAGGCCTGTGAAGAAAGCTGGACAAAAATGCAAAAGAAGCCCTTTGGCTATAGCCTTTCAAGGCCACCAGGAGGTGTTTGGAAGTGTCCCTGAGCAGGCTTTCAAAAGATTAAAGCCAAACCATGCTGTGTCCTTTAAATTTCAGACTGTTCTCTCTTCAGATGGCAATGTGGCCGTAGTAGAAAAAGACACATTATCTATACACTGATCTTTCCCTTACGAGAATGAATACAAGAAAGCCATTTTTATACTAATGTCATATTTTTCCATTACCTAGATCCCTGTGTATCCTTCTACATGTTAAACTATTTTAACTTTTATTTTTGTTTGCTCAATTATGTATCTAAGGTTGTTGTTTTGTTTTTTTTTTAACAAAAATCAAGCAATCTTGTTCTCTACTTTGCTTCTGTTGTAAGGAGCACCTATTAGCCTATTCTGTGTCATTCACAGGAACCTCAGCCCAAATGTTTTGGATGCAGTGGGGTACAAATAGTCAGGTTTTTTGTTTTCTTGTTTTTTGGTTTGTTTGTTGTTGTTTTTTTTTGGGGGGGGGGGGGGGAGGGTTGCTTTTTGCATTTTCATTTTGGGAATTCTACAGTAAAATTTTATCTTGGTGAACTACAACAGGAAGTGAGGAGAAATCTCTATAGCAGAGCCTAATATAGAAATAAAATCTAGACTGGATGCACCATGACTTACACTATTATAGTTAAAAGAAAATAAGTATGGTTTGGAGACACACTTTAATAACTGTCTCTAACTTCTTCACAATTCCATGTTCCAATTTTGATTACAAGTTTGAACCCAATGGGCAGTTATGCACCGTATCATTATACACAATATTCCATATATATATATTTTGGGGATGCACACAGTCATTTTCTTTGTACACTGAGACTCTTATCAAACCCTTGATTTGGAAATTAATTAATTCATGTTGTTTGACTTGGGATGCTATTAAACGCAACTTTAATCAGCAATGAAATGTCTAGTGTCTTTATGATGTTGTTTGAATAAATGCTAGATATGAATGATATAGGAGGTGGATGCTCTGATGAAATGGCATAGGCAAAGTTATGTAATCCAATTAACGGTGCCTGGCCTGTTTAGCCTTTGCCTTGGACTTATACTGTATATATTATATCTAATAAAGCAATAATGCTACAGAGGATATGCTGGTATTTTCTCAACATCAAATTTAACCAACCCAATGTTTTGGGCAGGTCTATGTTTGTCACATGATTGAAATTGGCATCAGAGGTTTGGAAGAATAAACCTCTTGCAAATGTAGGGAGGAGGACAGGCGCTGTCCCTGGCTCTAACTATGGGTGATTTGTGTGTGACGGTGGTACAGCAGGGAGAAACCACTCAAAACCAAAACATGCAGGGAAGGTGCAAATACCTTATAAGGTCAATGTAGGAGAGGGGTAAGTTCACAATCCTCAATCATATAATTTCTGGAGTACTTTTGTAATCCAAGTCCACAATGCAATATCAAAAGCATACTGCACAAAGCAACTTCAAGGTACTTGCAATTAAAAAAAATCCAGGACTTAGTATAGCAGCGCATAGTTATGCAGAGCAACAACTCACTCTACCAATGGACAAAGCAGTACAGAGAGGTCAACGGCTGTTTAGTGAATACACCCCCAAGTAAAGCATGTCAAAATTGCACCTAGTTAAACATTTTCCCTTCCGTGGTCATGTTACTCAGTGTCACAAGGTCTCGGGTGTGAATGGGGAGCCTCCCACACAGATTGGGGGATGTGAATGGGGAGCATGTGTTCTCTCTCACACTCTTTTATATTGGTCACTGCACTGAAATCTCAACATGGCACCTCATGGTAGAGAAATCTCTGAGGATATTAAAAAAAAGTATTGTTGGTCTACATAAAGATGGCTTATGCTATAAGAAGATTGCAAACACCCTGAAACTGAGCTGCAGCATGGTGGCCATGTTCATACAGTGGTTTAACAGGACAGGCTCCACTCAGAACAGGCCTCACCATGGTCAACAAAAGTTGCTGAGTGCACATGCTTCGCATCATGTCTAAAGGTCTTTTGCAAATAGATGTACGAGAGCTGGCCGCATTGTTAGAGGTTGAAGAGGTAAGGGGTCAACCTGTCAGTGCTTAGACCATATGATGCACACTGCATCAAATTGGCCTGCATGGCTGTTGTCCCAGAAGGAAACCAGATGTAAAGATGATGCACAGCAAAGCTCACAAATAGTTTGCTGAAGACAAGCACACTATGTACATGGATAACTTGAACCATGTCCTGTGGTCTGATAAAACTAAAATAAACTTATTTGGTTCAGATGGTGTGTGTGTGTGTGTGTGTCCGCAACCAGGTGAGGAGTACAAAGACTAGCGTGTCCCTTCCTTAAGAAACTGGGCCGCAGGGCAGTATACCAACATAATTACTCCAAATACACCTCCAAGATGACCACCACCTTGCTATAGAAACAACATAAAGGTGCTGGACTAGCCAAGCATGTCTCCAGAACTAAACCCATTGAGCATCCATGGGGCATCCTCAATGGAAGGTGAAGGAGTGAAAAGGCTCTAACAGCTAACAGCTTTGTCATGGAGGAGTATAAAAGGATACCAGTGGCAACCTGTGAAGCTCTACTGAAATCTATGCCCAAGAGAGTTAACGCAGAGCTGGAAAATAATGGTGGACGCACAAAATAATGACACTTGACCCCTGAAAAGATATCTGCCACTGATTTAGCCACCCACTTCACCAACAAAATTGTCTCCATTCGTCAGGAAATATCCAGCCTTCAATCCTCACCTCCCATCCAGCTCCTCCACCATCTTATCCTCCTCTCACCTCCTTGAGTCCTACTACCATTGAGGAAGTCAACCAGCTACTGCAGACTTCCCATATCACTACCTCCCCCCTTAACCCTTATCCCTTCTGATTTACTCCGTCCTCACTCCCCGGATTTGGCCCCAGTCCTCACTGCCCTGTTCAACCTCAGCCTATCCACAGGAACATTTCCCTCAGACTTCAAGCAGGCCACTGTACTACCCATGCTCAAGAAACCCTCCCTCGACCCCCTCACTACCCTCCAACTACCTCCAATTCTCCCTACTCCCCTTTGCGGCAAAACTCCTTGAGCGTCTGGTTCACAAACGCCTGATCCAGTACCTCAATGCCAACCTGCTAGACCCACTGCAATCTGTATTTCGGCCTGCCCACTCAACCGAAATGGCTCTCACCAAAGTGGTCAATGACCTCGCCTTAGCTAAAGCTGATGGCAAATACTCCATTCTTCTCCTCCTCCTTGACCTTTTAGCAGCTTTTGACACGGTGGACCATCCCCTACTTCTCCAGTCCATGGGCATTCATGACCTCGCCCTGACCTGGCTCTCATCCTACCTCTCCAACCACACCTTCACGACCTCCTTCAATGAGTCCTCATCTACCCCCAACCACCTCTCGGTAGGAGTCCCCCAAGGCTTGGTCCTTGGCCTCCTACTGTTCTCCCTATACACATCCTCCATTGGCAAGGTTATTTCCTCCATGGGTTTTAATTATCATCTGTATGTAGATGACACCCAGATGTACCACCACACCCCCAACCTATACACCACTACCATGGACAGGGTCTCCTCTTGCCTATCAGCCATCTCCTCCTGGATGTCTGCTAGGTTCCTGAAACTAAACCTGGACAAAATGGAATTTACGATCTTCCCACCCCAGCCATCCCTGACCCTCCCAGATGTGAATTTCACTGTTAACCACACTACCATTCGCCCTACCTCGTAAGTCCGCTGTCTGGGTGTCGCCCTAGACTCCGCACTCTCCTTCAACCACCACATCCAAAACCTCACAAAGTCCTGCAACTTCCACCTCCGTTACATCTGCAAGATCTGCCCTTCCCGAACCTCTGCCACCACCAAACTCCTCATTCATGCCCTCATAATTTCCCACCTTGACTACTGCAACGCCTTCCGTCTGGTCTTCCTATGACCCGAATTGCCATGCTGCAGTCCGTCATGAATGCAGCAGTCAGAATTATCCACTCCTCCCATCGCCACCACAGCGGCTACCCTTTGTGAATCCCTCCACTGCCTTTCTATCCAGTCTAGAATCGGATTCAAGATACTGTGTCTGGCCTACAAATCTGCCTACAAAACCTGCCCAACCTACATTTCCAATCTTACTCAGAGGTACACACCTAGCCTCTCACGTCGCTCCTCCAATGAACTTCGCCTGACTGCACCCTGCATCCCCCAATCCCATGCACACCTCCAGGACTACTCAAGAGCTGCTCCAATACTATCGAACTCCCTACCTCCCCCCTCCCCAATTAGGGTTTCCCCCTGCTTCAACATCTTCAAGAAGGCCATCAAAACTCACCTTTTTACTCTGGCCTACCATTACCCCCCCACTGGAGCTCTAAACCCGCAGCTGAACTCTGGTCCCTTACCTTTTGTGTTCCCGCCTCTCCCTCTAGATTGTAAGCCTTCGAGCAGGGACCTCCTCCTTATGTCTCCTACCTGTTCATGCACCTACATCACTATACATCCATCCTATGGATCTGAGTGAACTCGACTTGCCTAATCTCCATGCTCCCATCTAGTGACTGACTAAACATTACCTTGTACTCATATTGTGCTGCGTGATCTGTTTTTTTTTCTTGTATTCCTGTATTGTCATATCGCTGTATGTCACCCCTAAATATTGTCTGTAACCTTAATGTCCAGCACTGTGTAATATGTTGGCGCTTTATAAATACAATAAATAAAATAAAATAATTACAAAAAAATGTGCGGTTTATTTACTTTTCTGAGATACTGTATGCATCAATGGGTACTTGAAATTATATTATCCACTATAGTGGTGTACTGGGCAAGCATCATCTTTTAAAAATGAGAACATGCTGTAATAATGCTGATACTCCATACTGATGGGGTGGCCAGAACTGGGAAAGGAGGTATCAGCATTTCACCATACTTGTCAAAACATCATACAAGCATAGGTAAAATAAAGTTAGTGTTAGGCACAGGAGAGGATAGGTTAGTATTTGGCAAAGGCAGGACCAGTTCTAGGTAAAAATGGGACCCTGGGCAAATAAACCTGGGGGCCCCCTGACAGAACTCCTATCCCAAACGGCATTAGGGGCTGCTAAATTTGCCCACTTCACCAGGGCCCCCCAGGTTGGGCATGTCAATTAGAGCGCTGGAGAATTGGGGGCAGCTGGCACCACAATAGACCGTAATAGGAATTACGGCTATAGCGGCGCACAGTGAGTAACTTCGGCGCTGTCAGAAGACGGAGCTGAAGTTACTTTTAAAACACTGTAATTCGGCTGCCAGCAATAGCTGGAACCCGAATTACATCATTCACCACCATCCACGTGGATATGGAGGGGGAATAGTAATTGACGCTGTGACATGTGCAGGAGCAGGATGAGCCGTATATCGGCTGTATCCTGCGTACAAGTCTCCCATTCTCGGCTATTTCTCTTTTACATCCCCAGGTTTCCCTCCAACTTTATCTTGGTCCCTAAGGCCCCTGTGTAGTAGTGACTTTGTGGCAGTGGCTCTGTGCACTCCCATCTTCATCCTTTCAGGGTTGCCTTCTTATGCATAGAATGCCCAGCCCCCAGGTTACGGAGGTGAAGTGCTCCTGCGAGGATGAAAACTGGAGAACGTGGAGCCACAGACATACGGAGGAGCGTGTGCAAACTGGAACAGGTGAGTCGGTAAACTGCAGGGCCCCAGGGACTGAGGAAGTGTTCAGGGGCCCTGAGGCAATTGTCCAGGTTGCCCCTATGGTATGATTGCCCTGAGGACAGTTGCTCTGAGCACAGGAGAGGGAGGAGCAGAGTGGTTACTGTTAGGCACAGGACCACAGAGGAGGTACTGGAGGAACCCAATATACTGTAAAATATAGTAACTTCCCATTCCAGCCACACATCAATTTATATATGTATTCTAAGCAACTTAATGGACTATCCCTAACATAATGGCAACTGACTACTAGATAATGTTAACCAAAAACAAATGTAACACATTTTATGGTTAAATGGATGCTGTTCATACTCATCATCTCAAGAACTCTGATCTTTCGCTGAGCTAGCAAGCTTGGTATAGAGTTTCTTATGAGATGCTTTACTAGCACTTTAAGAATGAAGACGAACTGGAGGAAGAGTCTGTCCGGGTAGCAGCTGGCGGCGGCTGGGCGTGGCTTAGTGCCGTCAGGTGGTGGGAGGCGCTGGAGCATCATTAGCAGCCGCATCTGCAGGTTGCCAGAGGTGAGCTGAATGCACGGAGAGGAGGTAAGGAGCGCTCTGCTGTATCACCCATCGTCACGTGACTGCTCAGACTCCGCACATTCTGCACGGCGTTTAGGACCGAAATAGGACACGGCAGCATCCTGAGTAGTAAATATTAATCATTGTGTGACAGACTGCCTGGCCCACATGATGTTACCTCATTTCATGTATTTTGTATTTACTGCACTGTACTCTCTATCCTGTAGCTTCAACTTGTTTGCTAATGCGTGCTTGTAATGAAGTCGTAGTATCTTCTGTATCTTTCTAAAGCTCATGTGATCCTAGAAGGGTACACACAGTCTAATATTAATAATAATAATATTGACAGCAGTTCGTGGCCTCAAGGTAATGGTGACGCACACATAGGCGGACTGGCCTGGGGGGACAGGGGGCGATTGCCCCCCGGGCCGCCTCCTGCACCTTTCATCAGGGCCGCCAGGATGTTTTCCTACTCTTTTTCATAGAAGCTTCTCTCTCCTCCGGCCCAATGCAGTGCGTGTTGGTGAATCTCGAGGTGCTGCTAGGCAACAGAGGTCCTGCCCCCTGCCTGTAGTAGCAGCCAGCCAGTGAAGAGAGAGCAGAGGTGGCTCTCTAGCGCGTCATTTGAAGTGGCCAGGCTACAGGAGGATTTCAGTGCTGCGTTTCAATCCCAGATTCCCAGCGTCCTGCCCCTTGAAGCTGGACGAGACAGGGCACAGATCACTGCAGCCAGACATCAGCGGCTGACCAGACAATGTTCTTTGTAAGCGGACACCTCTCCTCTTCATTTGTTTGCTTTGTTTTGAACTGGCCAGCTCTGTGTACATGTAACCCTTTCACTGCTGCCTGCTAGTTGTAGCTTTTTGCAGCACTGGCTCTTTGGATGCATATTTATATATTCTTCTAGTTTGACCGCACACTGATATACTGTACTGATGTACTGATATACTATCACTAACACTTACTACTTTACTTAAAGGACTTCCGATGCACAATAAAAAAAAAATCTCTTTTTTAAATCATGCGTCTCCCGGCCGCAAGCAGCAGTCGCAGTCCCTTGCCGCAGCCCTGGTCCTCTTCAGTGTCCCTGCTGGCCGTCCGCAATGATGTCTACCTGCTGGCAGGGTCGGCTCTTCTGCGCCTGAGTCTGCGTCATCTGGCGCATACTGCTCCTGAGCATTAGTTGTGCACACGCCCAGTATGTGCTAGATGATGTGGACACGCAGGCACAGAAGACCAGACCACCTGGCGGGTAGCCATCATTGTGGACGGCCAGCAGGGACATTGAAGAGGACCAGGGCTGCGGCAAGGAACTGTGACTGCTGCTCGGGGCCAAAAGAAGCCCTAGGTGATTAAAAAATAGATTTTTTACTTTGCATTGGAAGTCCTTTAAAAGAAACCTTAAAGTGTACCTGAGTTGTGTACTGGTGTATTTATACTTACCTGGGGCATCCTCCAGCCCCATGAGGTGCTCCCTCGCTGGCCGCTTTGTTGTCTTGTAATATTACACAACCCCCTCCTGGTAATCTAGCCAGTCATGCACTTCTGCACATGCCTGTTTCCCCACCATTCCCTCTCCCTGCTGTCCTTCTTGTTCCTCTCTGATATCCATTCAGCAGCTGTTCCCTCTGAAAATTGCATGTGCCTCCTGAATTGTGCTCCCACAGCCGGGAGCCTTCTGCGTTTGCGAAGTTGCTAAAAATTGGTACTGCACACGCTGCAAACATTTCCAACTATGGAAGTGTGATCAGGGAGGCATGTGGCCATGCCTGGTTCCTCACCCTCTGCAGGGGCATCAGGCTGAGCTGTCCCTGTGCTCCACAGCCCCCCTTAAGAGTAGTACTCACATGTCCTCGATACAATGGCAAATCTCTCTGCTCTCCTCAAGCTGAGAGTAACTATGGTGACTTTCCTGTCACTTAGCCACCAGGTACCATGGTTACTCCCAGCGCGGCCGGTTCCATGATAAGCGTTCTCCTATCTTCCTCACTGGTACCCCCTACTGCTGGATTATATTGGTCACATCATTACGCGACACCGGCATTAGGAGGGAGCAGGCAGAGGAGGACGCTTAGTTATCATGCAGGCACCCAGGAGTAGGTGAGTATACTGCTGCTCTTCCCGCTGCGGGGAGTGGGGAACCAAAGGAGCCACAGTGGGGGGAACACAGGAGCCATGGGGGTGGGGCACAGGGGGAACAAGAGTGACACAGGGAAAAAAAGGAACAAGAGACATGAGGTGACACAGAGGGAGACAAAAGAGACAGAGGGGGACAAAAAAGGCACAGGGGGAATAGGTGACATAGAGGGGGACAGAAGAGGCACAGAAATGAGTGTTCTGACTTAAGAACAGATTTAGATTAAGAACAAACCTACATTCCCTATTTCCTTCATTAACCAAGGACTACCTGTATTTCACAAGCCACTTTATTAGGTACAGTATGTCTTGCTAGTACTGAATATATTCTTTTTTTGCCATCAGAAATGCCTTAATTTTAATTCTATATGGCATTCCTCTGAGATTTTTGGTCCATACTGACATGTCATGCAGTTGACTCCACCCACAGCATGACATGGTCACGCCCATTTTTGTCATCTGTCGTTCCCCCCCCCCTTCAAGGGCCTCTGGGTTGCATTTTCCCCCCAGGCCAAAAGGTCCCAGTCCTCCCCTGGACGCACAGGACCTGTAGATTTGTTGTACTACAGTATAGCACAAAATTACTATCACTGTATTGCAAAGTGCATAAGTAAAGTACCATGAGGAGACAACATGAGCAGCAAAAGTAACAAGACTATATTATGCGAACAAGACACCAAAGCAAAACTTCCAGGCACAGGTGTTTCAGTAGTTGCTTGTGTGTATTCAGTGGTAGAGATTGTTATATTCTGCTTGTACAGTCTGATTAATTGTGGCCAATAAATTACTTTGTGAGGCCTCATTCCCATTGCATTCCGCTCGCGTGTCCGTTCGGGTTGGGAGTTTTTTAAGGGGTTTTTTTTTCCCCGATTTCTGTGCGTTGGACGGTTTTGTTAAGTGCTTATGCAGAGCGATTGCGTTTTTTCACTTCCTGATGTCAGTCAGGAAGTGAACTCTTTGATCCGGAAAAGAATAAATACAATGTATTTATTCTTAAAACCGCTTACGCAATCGCTGCACAAACCGATTTTGCGTTTTTCCTATACCTTCCATTGAGGCGGAATCGCCTCAAAAATGGCCCATGCACCACTTATCTGAGCAAATCGGAAGCAAACTGCTCAGATGTGAACTCTCTCATAAAGAATCATTGCACAAGCGCTTTCAGGTCGATTTTGAAAATCGCCAGCGCTTAAAAAAATCTAAAAAACGCCCCTAGTGTGAACAAGCCCTCACTTGGTTACCTTCTAATGTATGCATAAGCTACTGTGGAGTAATGTGAGGGGCTGTAGAGGTTGCAGCTGCACCTGGGCCCCTGGACTAGAGGGCCCACCTAGATTCGTCCTTCAGCCGCCATAATGCCTATGATTGTCTATGTATACTTAATAGCAGTAATTTGTAAGAAAGGGGAACAGTTTGTTACTATGTGGCTGTCCTGGGGAAGCAGGTTTTGAAACTTTGTATCATTAAGTTATTATATGTACAGTGATGTGGGAGAGGTCCTGTGTAAAAATGCACTCCAGGGCCTAGGGGTGTAACTAGAAATCACTGAGCACCTCTTCAAAACGTTGAAGGGTCCTTCTCTATATTCACACCCCTTTTCCCATCCCCATATATTATATATATATATGGCATATAAGCTATGTGGTCACAATGACCCCCTTGCATAAATAGTTGCTAATTTTTGCTAATCTCATGTTGAATCTTCTATGGGGAGATTAGTACTTCCCCCTACTTTTATTCATTTTAATATTGATTCAGATCCTGTTTGTTGCCTCTGTTTCATCGTCATCAAATTTAAAAAAATATTAGGCCATATCCGATTAACTGTTCTCTTGAGTTTTGTCCAAGGAGATATTTTCAAACCTTTCCAATAAAATACCTTTAAAGCTGCCATGAAACAAGAAATCCCTACAAAATAAGTCTGATATTACTTTATTGTCTACTTTTTAATACTTTTCAGTTGCTAAGTGCTGAAAAACTATTTTTAGATGAAGTGAAAAAGAAAACTCAGGAGTAAAAGTTAAGTGGATAAGGTCCATAGCCTGCTCTTGTACAGTAGTACTGAGTGTGACGGGCCGGGCAGCTGGGCTAGGCATGCTTAGTAAGCCTTGAAGCCCGAAGTTACCGGGAGCTGTAACGGAGGATTCAGGCAGTGGAGGACAGTGACGAGGGAGCGATCAGGCCGAAAGCGGCTGGAGGAAGCTCCAGGTAGTATGAATTATTCCTTTTAATTCATCTCAGGTTGCCTTTAATGCACATGATTCTTACAGTGTTAGTGACCGTTAGTCCCTGGACAAGGCTGGATCTCATTGTTGCATGTAATTTTGTTGTTCATTTGGCCTATGGGTGACAATAGAAAAAGAATCAGATTAACTACTTACAACACAGGGAGAACAGACATACTTACATATTCAGCAGATTTTGCATGATAATGCAAGAACTGGCAGACCAGGAAAGGAATAACAATATCATCAGTAAAAGCCCTGGTTCACCTCCCCAGATTTTTCATTGATAGTAAAGGTGAATAGGAGATGATGCCATTACCCACACATAGATCTATGCACAAAGTATGGAGCAAACAGTAGAGTTGGAGTTTCTCCCTCTGCACAGAACCATTACCAAACCCCACCCACCTCCTCCCTCTGCTCCTCCATGTGGACAAGGAAAGCTCTGTGATTGTAGGAAATGATTGGTTGGCGCCGCCTCCCAAATCCTCCCTGACTGCCTCATAAGGGTAATGATATTATAATAAATTCAACTCAATTATGAATTTAACAGCACATGTATTACATAGACCTACTTGTTTAGGCCCGGTTCACACTGCACGCAGCAGAGGCATAAATGGCGCAGTAAGCTTATTCACTCAAGATGCACTGGTCATGGGCGTCCGCAGAAAATTTTCCAGGGGGGGGCAAAAAGTGGGGAGCAAAAAGCGGGGCGAATCCTGGCTGGTGCAAAAAATGGAGCTACGTCATGCGGCGCGCGTAGTGTGGTCATGAACCAGAATGTGGGTGTGGTCGTGGGTGGAGACAAGTTTACATGAACTAAGCAATGGTGGGACATTAGATTAGGACAGTGGTGGCGAACCTTTTGGAGGTCGAGTGTCCAAACTGCAAAGTCACTTTACTATCACAAAGTGCCAACAGCAATTTAAACTAAATACAAACGTTTTAACTCATACATGAACATTATGGAAAATTAAGTTGAAAATAAACTGTGAAGGTAAACAATTTCATCCATCGTACTCCTGAAAAAATTTATTCATTTTTTTAGAACCTCCCAGTTTCATTTTCTGTTTTAAAAAACGGAAAAAGTAGGTTTAATGCTATTGTCTCATATGATGATGATTCAGCTTTTTCCATAGTCTCGCAGTTAGCAATCATGTGACCCCCAACAAGACAAATTCAGCAATCATGAGCCCCCCCCCCCCCCCCCCATCAAGACAAATTCAGCAATCATGAGGCCCCCAACATGACCAACTCAGCAATCATGAGGCCCCCAACAAGACAAATTCAGCAATCATGAGGCCCCCAACAAGACAAATTCAGCAATCATGAGGCCCCCAACAAGACAAATTCAGCAATCTTGAGGCCCCCAACAAATCATGAGGCCCCCAACAAGACAAAGTCAGTAACCATGAGGCCCGCAACAAGACAAATTCAGCAGTCATGAGGCACATAAATAGACAGCTTTTCACATAAATAGGCAGAATGCCCCCTTAATATGTAGACACCTCTCACCTGGCAGCAGTTCCCCAAAATACACTCAATCTGACAGCAGTGGTTCCCCAAAAATAGGTAGCCCTAGGTCTATAGGTGTCCCCAGAATAGGTGGCCAGGGGTAGAGATGTCCCCAGAACAGGTAGCCAGGGGTATATGTGCCCAGTATATGTAGGCAGGGGTATATGTGCCCAGTATATGTAGGCAGGGGTATATGTGCCCAGTATATGTAGGCAGGGGTATATGTGCCCAGTATATGTAGGCAGGGGTATATGTCCCCAGTATATGTAGGCAGGGGTATATGTCCCCAGTATATGTAGGCAGGGGTATATGTCCCAGTATATGTAGGCAGGGGTATATGTCCCAGTATATGTAGGCAGGGGTATATGTCCCAGTATATGTAGCCAGGGGGATACGTCCCAGTATATGTAGCCAGGGGGATATGTCCCAGTATAAGTAGGCAGGGGTATATGTCCCAGTATATGTAGGCAGGGGTATATGTCCCAGTATATGTAGGCAGGGGTATATGTCCCAGTATATGTAGGCAGGGGTATTTGTCCCAGTATATGTAGGCAGGGGTATATGTCCCAGTATATGTAGGCAGGGGTATATGTCCCAGTATATGTAGGCAGGGGTATTTGTCCCAGTATATGTAGGCAGGGGTATATGTCCCAGTATATGTAGGCAGGGGTATATGTCCCAGTATATGTAGCCAGGGGGATATGTCCCAGTATATGTAGGCAGGGGGTATATGTCCCAGTATATGTAGGCAGGGGTATATGTCCCAGTATATGTAGCCAGGGGTATATGTCCCAGTATATGTAGGCAGGGGTAAATGTCCCAGTATATGTAGGCAGGGGTAAATGTCCCAGTATATGTAGGCAGGTGTATATGTCCCAGTATATGTAGGCAGGTGTATATGTCCCAGTATATGTAGGCAGGGGTATATGTCCCAGTATGTGTAGGCAGGTGTATATGTCCCAGTATATGTAGGCAGGGGTGTATGTCCCAGTATATGTAGCCAGGGGTATATGTCCCAGTATATGTAGGCAGGTGTATATGTCCCAGTATATGTAGGCAGGGGTATATATCCCAGTATATGTAGGCAGGGGTATATGTCCCAGTATATGTAGGCAGGTGTATATGTCCCAGTATATGTAGGCAGGTGTATATGTCCCAGTATATGTAGGCAGGGTTATATGTCCCAGTATATGTAGGCAGGGTTATATGTCCCAGTATATGTAGGCAGGTGTATATGTCCCAGTATATGTAGGCAGGTGTATATGTCCCAGTATATGTAGGCAGGGGTATATGTCCCAGTATATGTAGGCAGGGGTATATGCCCCAGTATATGTAGCCAGGGGGATATGTCCCCAGAAAAAGTGGCCATGTCTGCGTGCAGGAGGAGGGGAGCAGCGGAGAGAAGAGGGAGAGCTATGGGCACTCACCTTAGGGGGCTCTCCCTCCCTCTCTCGCTGTTCCCCCCTGGAGTCCGGAATGAAGTGTGCAGCGGCTGGCAGCGGGCGGAACTTACCTCCTCTCGTCGCACGCGCCGGATGGATTAGCCGCTACTCTGGCCTGATCCAGACCAGAGTGTGGCGTCCAGAACTTCCGGCGCAGGAGCGAGAGGAGGTAAGTTCTGCCCGCTGCCAGCCGCTGCACAGTGCACACTTCATTCCGGAGGGGACAGCGAGGGAGAGAGAGCCCCCTAAGGTGAGGGAAGGCGGGGGGAGACGTCCGCCCTTCCCCACTGTGCCCATAGCTTTCTCTCTTCTCTGCGCTGTTCCCTCCTGCTGGCTGCACGGGCACGCGGCCAGGGGGGGGGCAGCGGGCGGCCAGGCTCGGGCAGATGCCCGGTTTTGCCATATGTGCGGACGCCCATGGCACTGGTGTATCTCACATACCTGCTATTTTGCATCCCCTGCGTTTTGCATTCCATGCTTTTGCTGGACTCTGATCTGCTTTTGACTGAACGGTGGCTGCCAGCAATGGCGGAACTGAATCCATCGGACAGTTGAGTCTGAACCTTACATGCGGCGATCAGCCTAGGTGGAACGGATACCATTTATTGCGTCTGAGTTGCGGCATGATCGCCATGGTGATGGTTTCAGAAAAATGCAGCAGGTCGAAACTTTACATTTGTGGTCCAGTCCATGCGCCTTGGGTTCGCGCTCCGATTGACAGTGTGAATGCATCCTATTAATAAAAAGATGTGTTCACCGTCTAAATTTGCGTTTTCCTGCGTTGAAGAAAAGTCTGTTTTTTTTTTTTTACTGCAAAGCTCTTCTGTAGGGCCGGTTTCAACTCCATGGGCACTTGCAGAGATGCGAGTATACACCCCAATCCCTGTAGCAATGCCATGTTACATGCCAGAAAACTGCAGCATGCCATCCAGAATCGCACTGGAAAGTGATTTGAATGGCATACTGATGTCTGAATAGACAGCGTTTCCCCGTCCAGCTTGCGCAAGGAGATGCTGCATATTGGCTATAGTGGAAACGGGCCCTTAAGGCTTGTTCACACTATGGGCTCGATTCACAAAAGCGTGCTAACTTAGTTAGCACACCTAAAAGCTTAGGGCGTGCTAACTACAGTGCTAAGTAGGTAGCACGCTCACAACTTTTACTTAACGCGCGCAAAGGTTAGCGCCGCGCGTCGCGTGCGGAACGTCGCATCGCAATGTGATCAAAATGGTGCATCAGGTGCTCCTATAACATCAGACCGGGTGTGCCCAAAACATCGCACGGTGCGATGTTATAGGCGCACCTGATGCACCGTTTTGGTCGCATCCCGATGCGACAAACAGCGCGCACGGCGCAGTGCTAAACTTTGTGCGGGCTAACTTAAAGCTCTTTAGGCGTGCTAAGGGCCTTAGTACGCTTTTGTGAATTGAGCCCTATGAGCGTTTGCATATTTGTTTTAAGTGCTTTCGACTTTAGAAATCGCCCTAAAAGCGCTTGTGCAATGATTCCCTATGAGAGTGTGCACATATGAGAGGTTCAATTCCGATGCACATTGAAAAGCGCTGCCTGTACCATATTTTTGAGCGCTTTGGCTCGATGGAAGGTATAGGGAAATTGCAAAGCGCTTTAATAAGCGCTTTGTATAGCGATTTTCCTAACTCTTCTATGAATAAATACATTGTATTTATTCATTTCCGGGTGAAAGAGTTCACTTCCTGACGAAAAACAATTGTTCTGCAAAAGCACTTAGAAAGCGCAGGGAAAGGCGATTACAAAAATATCGCTGGCGATTTATAATTTGAACATAGCCTTAGAGTACTGTTTGAAAAAGGTGCTCTTAAAATGTTCACACTACGGCTCCACACTTGTGCCCCTGCAGAGCGGATCCGTTTAAAACGGATCAGTTTTTGTAGACAAAATCTTTTTCCTCTCCATTTTGAGAGAAAATCGTTATTTTTTGCAGGGACGTTTCCAGTCCCTGGAAACGTCCCCAGCCCTTGCCGTGAGTGGGGGAGGGGGGCGCCATGCTGAAGGGGAGAGCAGGCAGGAAGGGAGCAGCGGTGGGGAGGAGAGTCGGTCCCCTCCCTCCCTCACCTGGGTCTCCCCTTCTCCGCTCCCCCTCCAGCTAGTTTCAATCATTTAAAGGAACCAGAGACAAACTAAAGAAAAGATTTTATAGAAACCTGGGGCTTCCTCCAACCCTATACGCACGGATCTCTCCCACGCCGCCCTCCACCGCTGCCAGCAACTATGAGAACCGGCTCCCATCACTGACGACATCGGAGCCAGCTACGCAGGAGAAGTGCGCCCTCTACGTATCTCTCCAGCGGCTGCTGGAGAGATACGCAAAGAGCGCACTCCTACGCTAGACTGGCTCCGTCTGACGGAAGAGCGGGGAGCCGGTTCTCAGCCGGGCAGCTGAGGACGGTGCGTTAAAGCGATCCGTGCGTATGGGGGCTGGAGGAACCCCCAGGTATGTATAAAATCTTTTTTTTTAGTTTGTCTCTGGTTCTCTTTAAACATTGTATTAAATCAATATAAAGTAGCAGGCGGCGAGCGGGGAACTTACTTCCTTGCGACCACCGCTCGCCGCGTCACTTACTGTAATGCCGTCCAATGAACATCAGAGGACGGCATTACAGGAAGTGAAGTGGCAGCGGTGGGACGCAAGGAAGTAAGTTCCCCACTCGCCGCCTGCTATATTATATTGATTTTACACAATTTTTAAATGATTGAAACTAGCTGGAGGGGTAGCGGGGACGGTAGACCCAAGTGAGGGAGTGGGGGGGGGGCATCCCCGCCGACCGCTGCTTACCCCGTCCTGCCTGCTATCACCCTCCGTCATGGCGGCCCCCATGGCTCGGCGGATCGGTAAAAAACAGCCTTATCAGCCGGCCGACAGACTGTACACACGCGGAAACTGTCGTCAGAACGTAGCTTGTGTCAGTCTGACGTGTGAACGCACCTTTAGTCTGTTGGATGATAATCAGGTATGTGTACGCATGCAAACAACTTCATGAGCAACTGATAACAGGCAGTTTGATCAATCCAATTGTTGGATCTAAGTTGGTCTGATATCATGCAGTTAGTGCATTTGTACAAGTTGTTTGAAAGACCTGTACTTGTTTTGAATGTGTAGTCCATCAGTACTCTTTAATGTGTAGTCCATCAGTATGTTAATTGAGTTGGTTGTTTAGGCGTGTGTACGTACAGGCGATGTGGTTCGTCTGGTTGGTCATGTGGTTGTGCTTTTTATGCTAGACTGAAAGTTTGTATTAACATTCTAAACTCCTACTTCTTGGGAGTCTAAATCTGAAGAGCAACCAGTCTAGCAATGAGAAGAAAATATATGAAATGTTTATTCTTAACACTACACATATGAGACATTCCATGAATGGGGATATGTATATTCTTAATAGTAAGGAGATTTATATATGCCTGTCTCCATTCAATTACACATTCTTTCTATCTTTACTCTACCCAGCTTACACAAGCTTGGTAAACACTAAGGCTACTTTCCCACCAAGACGTTGCGTTTTAGGGGACGTTATGGTCACATAACGTGCCCCTAACGCAACGCATGGTGGTGTTGAAGTTGGACGTCAGATTGAGCTGCGCTATGCAGCTCTCAAAGCAGCTGCTCCAGGTTAGTGATAGGAAGTTTTTATGGATTTGGATCATTTGAATCGGATCATTGAAAAGATCCGGATCTTTGAACCGAATCATTTGAATCATTTTACTAGGGAAGCAGACTGGGTGAAATGACTAGCAGGACAGGACTTTCCCTGCACTGTACATTCTGTATGTTCCTGTTTCTTCCAGACAGACATCCACTGTGAACCGAATCTTTCATTGTGGTGATCCGGATGATTCGACTCAAAAAAGATCCAGATCAAATGAACGATTCGTTCATGATCCGGCCAACACTACGAGTCCCACCAGGAGTCAACACAGTGCAGTGAATATTAATTAGCCATGTGGCTGGCCGCGGATGAGGAGGGGAGACCTCCTCCAACATTACTGAGCATGTGCAAACAGTCTAACGTGGCTTAGCCCAGTATAACGTACAACATGCAGCACTTTGTTTAAACGTGCTGCGTTACTGTGTAACGCAACGTGTGCACTGTGAACAGCACATTGATTTTAAAGTGATGTGAGTTAGGCTGCGTTACTGGCTGCTGTAACGTGGGACTTTAACGTCCAACTGTGAAACCAGCCTAAGGGTACTTTTCCACTGGCTGCGATCTGATTCAAAAAGCGGATTGCAGCCGTTTTTTGTAATCGCTAGAGCACCACGATAACATGTAAATCGCAGTGCTTATTTTCCTCTATGGCGCTTTGATCAGGATTCGTTTTTTGCTGAAACGTGATCGCCATCCAGCGCGATTCTCATCACGATCGCGTTACATTCCTGACGGTACAGCAGGCCGCGGACAGTGGAAAAAGGAGCTTGCGTGATCGCAAGCGCAGGTGATTTGCGCTTGCGATCGTGATTGCTAGTGGAAAAGGGCCTTAGCTTGTACGTTCTATTCAATCGTTGTGTATGCATTCAGATAAGCATTCTGCATCAGCTGACTGTCTACTACAGGGCTGTGGAGTCGGTACAACAATACAATCATCCGACTCCTGACTCAGACTCCTCAGTTTATGAAACCACCGACTCTGACTCCAGGTACCCAAAATTGCTCCAACTCCTCGACTCCGACTCCACAGCCCTGGTCTACTAGCTAAAAACGGTACTGTCTTTCCTTGTTTCAGTGACTCAGCATTAGAATGAAATAAAATATCTATTATTCATAGCTATAATCATCATTTATGTATAATATTTAAATCAGAATACACTTATTAATCACTATGACGAATTATACAGTCCTGCAAGCTTTACAGTATATTCTATATGTAAGAAAAATGATTATATCTGTTTTTATTCGGGGGGCGTGGCCAACTAATGCCGGAGTAAGACGCACACTGCAGAGCTCCCGGCGGCTATAGAAGAAATCCCTGCTATAGAGCCACAAATACTGGTCCCCAGTCGCACACTATGCCTGGGGGGTCCCGGGCCACCAGAAGCAGTAAGAAGAAGCAACAAAAAGACGACATCCAGAGCCAGGATATCCAAAAATACCTCCGGGATATGAACGCAGACCCTGCCATGCTATCTAAGATGGCGCAGACATCCGCGGGGAACAATGGAGCAAGAGCGGACGAGAACACGCCGCCAAAATCTACACCACCGAAATCTTCCAAAGGGTCGGTGGCATCTTCGCAATCGACCTCACCGGTAAGCTTACCCGAAGAGGGAGTCCCTTCACCATCCTACCATGTAGAGGGAGAGCGGGAGGCGGCAGGGCCTAGCCAGCGCCAGACTATGAGGGCCGTGGCGGATTTGAGAACACAAATAAATAACCTACCCACGAAAACGGACCTGGAGTCCTTTGCTAGCCGCATTAAGCAGTCCTTCAGGAGGGAGATAGACGAAATCCACAGAGATATCACCGCCATCGGCCACCGGGTGGTTAACCTGGAGGAAAGACATGATGGCGCAGACACTAAGATGGCGGCCATGCAGGACAAGATCACCAGACAAGATAAACAGATCGAGGCGCTAATCTCCCAGCTAGACGACCAGGAGAACCGCTTCCGCAGGCAGAATGTAAGAATTAAGGGACTCCCGGAAGCCACCAGATCCGAGGACCTTAGAGCTACCGTTACGGATATCTTTAATATGATCCTGGAAAGACCTGCTCAGACCCCCATGGACATAGAGAGAGTTCATAGAGCTCTAACTGCCAAGAAGCCGGACATTAACCGCCCGAGGGATGTCATTTTTCGCCTATTAAGGTTCACTGACGTGGAACAGTTACTGCGCACCATGAGAGATAGAGACTTTCTCGAATTTGACGGGGCGCGTATTACACTATACCCGGACCTCTCATGGCGTACACTCCTCCAACGCAGGTCAGTGAAACCCCTGCTAACAGCCATCAAGAAGAAAGGAGGGATATACAAATGGGGGTACCCCTTTGCATTGGTAGCTACAGTAGACGGAGTAAATGCAACCCTGCACACTAAGGACGACCTGAAAAAGTTTATAGATGACCTGGATCTCCCCTCTACAGACTTTACTGACTGGAGAATCCCACAAGAAACAACTTTGCTTCCAGAAAGAGAAAGATGGCAAACTAAGGAATCCAGAAGAAAGAGAGGGCCCCCGTCTTCATCTCATGAGGGATCACCAGCATAGGTGCTGAGCAAAGGTTATGTACTATTTGTTTTTTTACTGCTTATTCTTCTTTACTGCTTATTCTTCTTCACTACGTGCTTTTTCTTAACAAGCTTCTGAGGTAATCTGGTTCTGGGACTCCTCAGAGATTTGCAGACTTGAGTACTTTGTGGATCTTTCTGTACGCAGGGCTAAAGCCTGTCACAGGGCTCACAGCTCAAACAAGCCTATAAGTAACTCACCATATCTTGCCTGAGGAACTTTTCCGAAGAATACAGGGATTGACTTAAAGATGTATGGTGCCCCCCCTGGGAGGGCCCACACAAAATTCTCAGCCAGTCCGGGGGAGACGCTGCAATAGTGTCCTGAATGTCGTTTTCACTCTGGAAAATGACCCCCAATAGGGATCCCATTAACAGGGGAAACTTTGCTGTAGATACACATAACAGCCAAAACTTTGTTAGAGGTTTGCTAAGCCTATTCCTAGGCTTGTTGTTTTTGATTATGTTCTGTTTGTTAATGTTTCTTTATTACAGGTATCGCAGATCCTCTCTGGTAATTTTACTGAAATGTTGGCCCTGAACAAACTAAGAGTTTTGACATATAATGTCCGTGGCCTGTGTTCCCCGTGTAAGAGGGGGAGATTGTGGACGGAAATTAAACGTCTTCAGCCTCAAATCCTCTTTCTACAGGAAACATATTTCAAAGATGGATGTATTCCACGACTCCCAAAACATAGATTCTCCCAATGGTTTTTCAGCAACTCCCCTATTAAGAGAGCAAAAGGAGTAGTGATTGCTATAGCTAGGGAGATGCCACTACAGGTGCTGGCAACTGATAAAGACAAGATGGGAAGATATATAGCAGTAAAGGCCCAACTAGGAACTGAAAGATTTACCTTTCTCAATGTTTATGCCCCTAACGTCCATCAGGTCTCTTTCTTTAAAATGATTATTAAGAAAATGAAAGCCTTTGCCGAGGGGATTCTGGTGTGCGGGGGGGACATGAATATACTAAGCAGTCCAGGGAGAGACTCCTCCACAGGCCTTTCCACCCTCCCTCACACAACTGTAAAAGAATTCACCCAACTGATGAAAACCAACCACCTAATTGATTGTTGGAGATACCTCCATCCTCTAGATAGAGATTTTTCCTATTACTCTCAAGTCCATAGAGTCTACACGAGAATTGATTCTATCTGGGTGGATCAGTATTATTTATACAAAGTAGTGCAAGCAAGAATAGAAAATATCACTATATCTGACCATGCTGCAGTATGGATTGACCTTGAAAATGATACAAGGGGAACTCACTAGAGATTAAATGAAAATTTATTAGATGACTTGGAAGCTTCCCAGAAAGTGGAAAAAGTCATGGTAAACTATTTTAGAGAAAACTCATCAGCAGAAGTTTCTAAATGTATTATCTGGGAAGCACACAAAGCGGTAGTCAGGGGTGAGCTGATTTCACAGGGGGCAAGGATGAAGAGAGAGGAACAGGGGAGGATGCTTAAAACTCTAGATAGAATCAATTCTCTAGAACAAGCTCATAAATCATATGCGAGCGCAGAGGTTGGGAAGGCCCTGATGGAGGAGAGGAGGGTTCTGCTGCGATTACTAGATAACAAAACTAAGCAAAGACAGAAAAATGGTTTAACAATGTTTATGAATATAGCAATAAATATGGCAGACTATTGGCAAATAGCATAAGGAGGAAGAGAGAACTGAATTATATACATAAACTCAAAGACCATAGGGGGAATATGGAATTTCAGGCGGGAAAGATAGCAGGTCTATTCAAAAAGTACTATGAGGCTCTCTATAACATCCAAAAAGACCATTCCATAGATAGGGCGGCCACAAGTAAACAAAAAATCAAGGATTATCTAAAGAGAGTCCAGATGCCTAAGTGGTCGGAAGAGTTGTGCACAGAACTAGAACAAGCAATTACGATTCAAGAGCTTAAGGGGGTCTTAAAAGACACCCCTAATGGCAAGTCACCAGGCCCAGATGGTTTCACCAAAAAATACTATACACTATACGCTAAGCATCTATTACCACTGGCAGAGGCCCTGAACAGTCAAAGGGAAGGTGGAAGGTTCCCAACCCAAAGCATGGAAGCTCATATTGTAGTAATCCCCAAAGAGGGGAAAGACCCTGCCTTGTGCCAGAGCTACAGGCACATATCGATCATTAACTTAGACATAAAACTCTTCTCTAAGATATTAGCCAATCGAATCAAAGAAGGTTTACCGGCCCTAGTTCACCCTGATCAAACAGGCTTTGTTGTGGGAAGTGAAGCCAGAGATAACGAGGCCAAGGGCTTAAATGTTATTCACTGGGCTCAACTTAAGAATATACCATTAATCTTGTTATCAACTGACGCAGAGAAGGCTTTTGACAGGGTGAACTGGGGCCTAATCCGAGAAGTGATTGATCATATTGGCCTGGGACCTTATATGAAGTCCTGGATCAATAACCTATACAGCAATCCTTCAGCTAAAATAAGAGCAAATGGAGTTTTGTCTGAAGGCTTTCAATTGACTAATGGCACAAGGCAGGGTTGCCCCCTATCCCCGCTCCTTTTTGTTCTGACTCTGGAGCCCCTGTTAAGGAGTATACGTATGAACCCAGCCATACAAGGAGTAACTATCGGGTCTCAAAACTGTAAGTTATCAGCGTTTGCTGATGACATCTTATTATATGTTACAGACCCATTTATTTCACTACCTAAAATCATCCAGGAATTTAATGAATACGGGAATATCTCCAATTTTCAAATAAACATGACCAAATCGGAATATATTAATGTGGGTTTAAACACATCAGACCTAAACACTCTGAGGATCTCTTTTCCCTACAGAGAGCAAGCCATACGATACTTGGGCATAGACCTGCCGTCTAATCTTAATAAACTATACATAAGGAATTTCCTACTATTATTGGACACAATTGGTAAAGATTTGGAGAGGTGGAATGGGAGGTGATTTACATGGCTAGGCCGTATTAGCATAATAAAAATGAACATCCTACCCAGATTGCTCTTCCCAATGTCAATGCTCCCTATCTCTCTCCCAAAATATTTCTTTACAAAAATTAAATCTCTATTAATCAGATTTGTTTGGAAAGGAAAGAGACCCAGACTGTCATACAATATAATGATAAGATCCAAAGAAAGGGGGGGTCTGGGCTTACCAGATCTGAAATTATACTATAAGGCCCTTGCCATGAATAGAATTCTGGATTGGCAACACAACGAGACACAGAAAGGGTGGGTTAAAGTGGAGAAATCATTAGCGGGCAGGGACCTAGCAGGAGCGGTATGGATTAACTCTGAGGTAAGAGGCCTATCAGCCTCAACGCCGCCATGGACCAAACACACCCTAAGGATTTGGGATAGATTTGAATTCAAAGACAAATGGGCACCAGGAGTCTCACCCCTAACCCCGGTAGAAGGCTTTCCGCATTTCCAACCAGGCCTGGAAAGGAACTCCTTTGGCACCTGGAAAGGCAATAGATTATAACCATTGCACATCTAATGTCAGGAAATAAAATTAAACCTATCACAGTTCTCCGACAGGAATACGGGCCTTTTCCCATGGATAATTGGAAATTGAACCAACTCACACATTGGTTTAGCTCTCTCAAAGGAGTAAGATCAATAGTAGACATGACCCCCTGGGAAAAGCTTTTCATACAAGAGGCGAAACCCCCGCACCTAACTTCCTACTTATATCAAGCTCTTCTGGATCTTAAAGGAGATACCGAAGCAGGTTTTCTAAGGGAATGGGAGAGAGATACGGACTACACATTGTCAGATGCGCAAATTAGCAGAGCTTTGGCTATGGCTCATTCTGCTTCAATAAGTTCACATATTCAAGAAGGGTGTTACAAATTATTAGTTAGATGGTATAGGACACCCTCTCTTCTTGCCAAGATATACGAGGGTCAGAATTCCAATTGTTGGAGCGGTTGTGGAGAGCCTGGCTCAATTCTTCACATTTTTTGGAACTGCCCTCTACTGAGCTCTTACTGGGGTGAGGTAAGGGAGGTAGTCAAGGAGGTGGTGTGGTGGGACTTGAAGGATAATCCATAGCATCTACTATTTCACCTATACCCGACATCTATCAAAAAATATAAATCTACAGTCACCCCATTCTTATTAAATGCGGCTAAGAGCCTTATCCCAACATATTGGAGAACCACGAGAATCCCCACCATAAAAGACTGGTTCTCTAGAATCAATAGAACTCAAGAAGCAGAAGAGTCTATCTTGATGGCTAGAGATAAATTTGATAAATACAAAAAGGTTTGGATGCCATGGATCCTCTTCCAAACAACCAAAAGATATCTTTCCATTGTTAACGAGGCGAAGGACTAGTGAATGTTCTGAGGGACATTTCCAACTGAAAGGATTATGTCTTTTTCATGTCTTTTCCATGTTGAGTAATGTAGCTTTATTATCAGTGGTACCTGTGATATGTTTTAATATGTTTCAGTTATCTTTTTTCTTGTTTTCCTCTCTTTTTACTCGTACTTCTAGTGAGAATACCCACATTCGCATCTCTATTCTCCCTCTATGTAACTTATGTGTAAAGAAGGTTATAGTATGACAGCGGGTGATATAATTCATAATATATGCACTGCATAGAATATTTAAGACTGTGCTATGAATCTGATGTTTATTCACACTATGTAAGAATTGACACAGATGTATTAATATGACTTAAAGAGAACCAGAGATGAAGCACCCTCATGTATTTTACCTTATAAATCAGTGGGAACATGACAGTAAACACCTAATCTGCTCTTTGTTACATTGTTCTCTGTTTAATTTGCCTGTTATCACCTCTAAGATAAGAATCCCGACTGAGCTGTCGGCTGGCTTTGCTACAGAAAGATTATAGCTGAGACTGTGTTCTTTTGTGTCTTTTCAAGTCCAAGCCTGCCCCCTGCTGGCTTTGCTGAGGAATCATTATAGCTGAGTCATTATAGCAAAGCCAGACTCAATGCTCAGTCCGGGATTCTTATCTCAGCTAATAACAGACACTTTTAGCAGTGAGGATGAAACAGAGGGCAGGGTAAGTGTTTTCTCTAATGTTCCCACTGATTTCTATGGTAAAATACATGAGGGTGCTTCGTCTCTGGTTCACTTTAAATCAATCTATAAATGAATTAATCTCTCATATTAGAAAATCCGACAGAGGGTCCCAGTGCTGGATTGATGAGGTCCTGTGCATACTTAAAGTGAACCTGAAGTGAAATTTCCAGAGGCTTCATTCTACTAAGTATGTTACTTTTATTCAAATTTTCACTTCAGGTTCACTTTAAGCATGCACAGAGAATCACTGATTTTGTGGTCAATGCAGATGCTCCTGACAACACTGCAAAAAGTTATTACTGAACTTGCGTTTTGTATTATACATTTTTTTTTATTAGCTGGGAGGAAACAGTTATGACATATTTTAGCTGTGCAGATTCTTTCTCACGTGAAACAATTGATAGGTGTGTGTAAATAAAGGATTTGCCATTGTGCCATCTCTGTCTGTTACAGGAGACTGTGCTGCTCCCTTTTATCTTATGTCTTATGCTGCTGTACCTGCAATACCATACCTGTACCAGTGAGTGCCAATTCCAAGTGTATCACAGTCTTGGAGGAAATAGAATTTACTCTACTTATTAAAAATGTATGTTCCTGTAGGTAATGTGATCATGGAACAAAGAACAGTCCCATAGTTTAGTATCAGCATATGCTATGCAGCAGAACTGTGAAAGCACACACACACACACACACACACACACACACACACACACACACACACACACACACACACACACACACACACACACACACACACACACACACACACGTGTGTTGTCTTTCTGAATTCTTGAAAAACTGTACTATAGTTTTTATTCTTCCCCAAAATTTCTGACTAGTCATTTAAATAACACGAGAGGTATTTCACTATACCAGTACAGCACCTGTGTTTAGTGAGGGTGGTCACTCCATGCACCCCCCGTACACGCAAGGTTCACCAGATAAATGATGACTACTGCGTCAAAACAATATCCAGCAAGTACCTGCTTCTGCACTCTGCAGTTTAGCTTGGCATCACCTCAAAAAAGACAGCGGATCATAGTGTACCATAAAATGTATTCCACATTAAAAACTCAGAATTTCACTCACAAGTATAGATCAGTTTGACAGCATATCAGTTATGTTTGATAAACAGGTTTGGGCTTCTGCTCGCCCCATAACGGCCCACTGTCCGATCTTACCATGCAGTCTACGATCTACCTGTTTTCCCCCCGCTGGTATCCACCATTAAAAGCTTGCAAGCCACAGTCTGGTCAGCTCCACCTAACGTGTTTTGTCATCACTATCAGACTTGTTAGGGGCTTGCTTAAGGGAATATTAAAAGATAGGTGCACACTGTCACTGTCCCATTAAAAATGACCCCTCCGAAATACGCGTTAACCCCCTAACGCCGATTGGTTGGCAGCCCCAGGACCGCATAACGCCGAAAGCCGTCAAGTCCTGGGGCGGAGTTTTGCAGGAGATCGCGCGTGCCTATGCACGCTGATCTCCGCTTGAATGACGGAGCAAAGCTCTGTCATCAGTTTCCCAGCGGCGATCACCCACTGGGGAGGCACAAGAGCGATCGATTCTCATAGGCTATTGCCTATGACAGCCAATCACTGTCATTGGCTAGCAGAAAAATAAATAAATACAAAAATAGACAAATTTATTTAAAAAAACACACACACAAAAAAAAAAAAAACTGCAGCAGTGATTAGAGCTCACCAACAGAAAGCTCTGTTGGTGGGCAGAAAAAGGTGTGGGGGGAGAGATTCATATGTGTGCTGCAGAGCCTCCAAATTGTAAAAAAATAGCCTGGTCACTAGGGGGGGGGGGGGGGTGTAAGCCTATGGTCCTGAAGTGGTTAAGAAAGCCTGATACCCTCTCTTAAAGCGGACCCAAACCAAACATTTTTTTTAATGAAAAATATGTAGTTGCACCACTCTGACACATACAAAGATAAATAAACACTCCTTCAAGCCTATGAGCATTTCAGTGCATGCTTTTCACCCTTCTCTTTTCATAGGGTTATACTGGGGGCAGCCATTAGCAATTCCTCCATTGCCGGACAACATCTACTCCACCAGTTTGCTGGAAAAATTCCGGCAATTTGAAAGGAAGGGAGGGGTTCCTCCAATAAATGTAAAATATTTTATATTTGTCATCATGCAGCTGAAAAAAAGGCTGCTATTTATTATTATAATTTAGAAAAGAGATTTTATTTCTGAAATCTTGTATTTTTAATTTGGGTCCACTTTAACCACTTGAGGACCCACCCTTTACCCCCCCTTAAGGACCAGCGCAGTATTCTGTGATCTGTGCTGGGTGGGCTCTGCAGCCCCCAGCACAGATCAGGCAGCACGCAGAGCGATCAGATCGCCCCCCTTTTTTCCCCCCTATGGGGATGGTGTGCAGGGGGGGTCTGATCGCTCCTCTTGGCTGGCATGTTGCGGGGGGGGGGGGGGCACCTCAAAGCCCCCCTCCGCGGCGAAATTCCCCCCCTCCCTCTCCTACCTGTCATCCCCGGTGATCGGGGCTGCACAGGACGCTATCCGTCCTGTGCAGCCAGTGACAGGACGTCCCCTGTCACATGGCGGCGATCCCCGGCCGCTGATTGGCCGGGGATCGCCGATCTGCCTTACGGCGCTGCTGCGCAGCAGCGCCGTACAATGTAAACAAAGCGGATTATTTCCGCTTGTGTTTACATTTAGCCTGCGAGCCGCCATCGGCGGCCCGCAGGCTATTCACGGAGCCCCCCGCCGTGAATTGACAGGAAGCACGAGCGGCTGCTTCCTGATTAATTAGCCTGCAGCTGGCGACGCAATACTGCGTCGCTGGTCCTGCAGCTACCACTTTGCCGACGCGCGTTATGGGTGCGCGGTCGGCAAGTGGTTAAGCACTCACAGGCATTAGGGGCCTAAGGCCTTCTTCCTACTAGAATCGATATAAAGGCATGGAACAATGCATCCATTTTCCTGTTAAATTCTGTACTAGTCACTTGCATTGAGCCGCAAGAGGTTTTCCTAAAAAATGTGTGCAGCAGTGTCTTTGGGTTTTAGAAAAAAAGCACACTTGTGAGAATGGGTATAATGGGATCCTAGACAGAACAGTGTGGATCCACAACCGCACAAAATTGTGTAAAATCCTTCATATTTTCAGGAACAAACTCTATTAACTACATAAGACAATACTTTGTTGTTATTATTATTTTATTATTATTATTTAGTATTTATATAGGGATGACCTATTCCACAGCGCTGTACAGAGTATATTGTCACTAACTGTCCCTCAGAGGGGCTCACAATCTAATTGTTAACATGTAGTTTCCCTACCCTCTGCTAGGTGGTGCTGCTGAGCATGAAGTAGATGGCTTAGCTGTTTATTTCACTGGAGAGCCTGTTTCCATAATAGTCCCGCAGCCTGGATAGGACAGCATCCGGTAAAGAAACAAATTGCCAGTGCATCCAGTTACCAGGCCTTTGGTGGCTGAGAACATTCAGTAGGTGCACATACCCACTAAACATTTTTTTGCATCATAAATATTTTAATAGGCACCCTTCTTGCTTCCTTCTGTCTCCCTTTGTGCCTCCTTCAGTCCCCCTGCGCATCCCTCTGTCCCCCTTTGTGACTCCTGTCCCTTTTTGCTACCTCTGCCCCCTGTGCATTCCTGTGCCTCCTTCTGTCCCCTTTGGTACCCCTTTAGTACCTCCTTCTGTCCCCATGTGCCTCCTTCTGTCAGCACTCATTGTGCTTCTTTCTGTCACTCCTTCAGTCCCTCTTTTTGCCTCTTTCTATCCCCTTGGGCCTCCTTCTGTCCCCTTGTGCTACCTCTGCCCCCTGTGCATCCTTCTGTGCCTTTGTGCCTCCTTCTGGCCCCCTTGTGCCACTATGTCCCTGTTCCCTTCCTGCGCCCCCTCAGACCATTGTGTAAATGCAGAGCATAGCACAGCAAAAGCTGTGCTCTCATCTCCCCTCTGGAGTGCTAATGGCTCTGTCTGTGCTTCCGGTGGGTCTCCTTCTACCTGGGGTTTGATCACAGCTTTTTAATTGGTTCCTGCAGTTTCATGCTTCCGTTCTGCCTCTTCCTTACACAGCTTGTCTGCAATGGTCCGGGGGGGGATAGAAGCGATGAGGTTTCACATGCACTGCTTGGAGTGCTGTGAGTGAGCCCAAGGGAGAGCCGCCAGGAGCGCAGACATCACCATCTGCGCATCTGATTGGAGGCTACTGTGCATGAGCAGGCGCCATTACATCAGGTTCAAAGGTAGTGACTATTATTACTTGGGGCCTACAAGTTTATGCAACTGTCAGCTAAGGACAGTAGCACTCTTCATAAAATAGTCAGCTTATCTGTGCTCATCATAATGATAAGCAAACTGATTACAGCATAAGCAGTACTATGAAGTTTTGTGGAGGGAACCTTGTTGCATTTGAACTGAAAACAGGAACCTGGTCAGTAGTGATAGCAGGGAAAGGCATTAGAAGCGGTCAGATCAGCTGGCACAAGCAGCATTGGTTTTAGTGTACAGGCTATTGGTAAAGAGAGTATGTGTAAGCAGTAAGAAGACAGAGAATGATCAGATCCCTTTGGGTGGAAGGTCAAAATCAGTATTTTGTTACTAATCGTGGTTGGATTTGGAGTTATTTAGTGTGTTTAAATGTACCCTTACTATTTGATAAAAATTTGTCACAAAATGGTTTCACATTAATGTTTTTGCAATTGTTTTTGTTTTTCTACATGAGGTATCCTATCGTCATAGAAGATGTGTCTTTCCTGGTTCTAGGAGGCCCTGAGAAATGAAGATGAAGCCTCACAATGTTATGATTTGCACACTCACTTTTACCCTCTGTGATGTGACAGTATCCACGGTTTTGTATGTATACAGCTGTAAAAAGGCAAGTATCTTTGAAGACATTACGCAGTTTAATATATTTCATTCACTTTTGGACGTTTGGGGCGCCTCTTTGCTGAGGACCTCCTTATGCGTTGGAGCTGTAATAGGCGTTGCTAGCAACAGGGTGAATGGTCCACAGAGGCTGCAAGCATCCATCGTGCCTATAACATTGCTTTGCTACCTTATTGCTTGTTATGCCATGATTAAATTGTTGCTGTTTTCTGAAGAGGAAAAGCCTGTTCGAGATGCTTTTTTTTGGAGTCTTCTAGCATGGACTTGGCTATCATCTGCTCTTACTCTCTTCACATGGAAACAGATGGGAGAATTCACCTCTCACAGAGAGGGGACACAGGCAGGACTTTATTCCAACCTTTCTGATGAGCAGGAGGTGCCACAGGTTGGCACACAGACAAAGGAACAGGAAAGTGAGATTTCTGGAGCAACTATAGGAAGACTACTCTCCTACTCTAAACCGGATTCTGGCTATCTCTTGGTAGCTTTTTTCTTCCTCCTTCTATGCACATTGGGTAAGTGTTAAACAGGTGTTTTCTTCACTACAAGCAACTAGTTAGTATATATTGAACACTCACAGTAGACTAAGGGTGCATATACACATCCAATTTTGATTGGCCAATCACTGGCCAATTTTACCACCTCCATGTAGTATGAAGATCAACAGTTATCGAATACCCTTATGCTACATAGAGGTGGAAAAATTGGTCAGTGATTGTCCAATAATAATTGGCTGTGTGTACCAGGCTTAAAGCACTCCCGAGGTGAACAATAAAAGCAATCTTTACTTACCTGTGGCTTTTTTCATCCCCTAGAAGTTTTGTGGGTTTCTCCGGTGCTCTCCCCTGGCAACCTGTAAAGCTTGCCAACCTGTCAGCACTTCTGCACATGCACGAGTGACTGCCCACTTGTAAACACGCCCATATCATCAGGCCTGTACTCTGCTGGCGCAGCCTGAGCATGTGCAGAAGCTTTACAGGTGGGACAGCGGGGAGCACTGGAGCTGCGGCAAGGGACCCACAAGACTTCTAGGGGCTAGAAGAAGCCCCAGGTAAGTAAAGATTGCGTTTATTGCTCACCTCTGGAGTGCTAACAATACAATATGAAGTATAAACTAGTCAGTGTAGAAGTTGGTGAAGGAAGAGCCATATTTACTTTAGGAAGAATGACTGGAACTGTATTTGGTGGGTGTAACGATTGTGGAACTTTCTCTGTGATCAGCGCACAACGCGTGCGCTGATACGGCGGAAATCCTCCACAAGCGTATAATTGCAGGAACCCAGCAAAAGGTGCTACGCACCCGTAGAGGGAAATTCCTGTCGGCAGATGGCGCTGAGGAGTGCAGAGGAACCAATCCTCTGTACCTCCACAAATGCCAGACAGGAATTGTACGAAGCGCAGAACGCAATCACAAGAGAAGCGATTGCGAATGAGAACGAGCAAAGGGACAGGTTGTATGTGTGTGCGCCAATCTAGTCGCCACCCCGCGACAGCGCACACACAACAGCAGATACGAAACAGAAACGCAACCGCAAGAAAGGCGATTGCCAAAAGTGACACAAGGCAGATCAGAACAGAATACGAGGATAGCAAAGGCACAGCAAATCATACAATGAGGAGATACGGAAAACAACAAACGCTAACTGAACGCGAACACCGCACTCATTCGCAACAGTGCACGCGTTCATGCGCGGTCTCCACATGATAAGCACAATAGAGACAAGCACGCCTAACTAACCATCGACAGACAAACATGTAACAGAGGACGCGAGCGCTTGCTTAACGGTTACCTCACCGAGCCTCCAGCAAGCGTTCGTAGCAGACAAGACAGACACACGAAAACAGGGACAAGCGAGAGATAGGATCCACAGCACTAGCGAAAGTGGCTAGCGCAATCCAGGAAGACAGAACAGAAGGATCCACAGTACTAGCGCAGGATGCTAGTGCGATCCAGGTACAGAGTAGCAGAACAGAGGGATCCACAGCACTAGCGCTAGGCGAGTGCGATCCAGGCAGACAGAGTAGCAGAACAGAAGGATCCACAGCACTAGCGCAGGATGCTAGTGCGATCCAGGAAGGCAGAACAGAAGGATCCACAGCACTAGCGGAAAGTGGCTGGCGCGATCCAAGGAGACAGAACAGAAGGGTCCACAGCGCAAGATGCTAGTGCGATCCAAGTGAGACAGATCAGAAGAGATAGCTGGTAGCAACCGCTGCACCAGTTATACTCCAAGAACAGAGATCAGAACTATTTCCTGTCGACCACCGCTGGGACAGGACAATCGCAACAGAACAAACAAAACAGATAAGCAATCCTAACTGCACTAGGGGAACCTGCCTAGCGCAGTTTCAGAAATTACTCTAAGCTGAACTTCAAACAAAGAGTAAGGCTGACACTCCTCCAGGAGTGTTTCACAGGAAGGAATCCTTATGACCAGCCAAGCATTGTGGGAAACACATAGTACTTATAGTACACGCCTCCAATGAATGTGGCCAGGCAATTTGCATGACAACACATGCAAATTCCTCAGCAAGCACAAGCTGCAAAACTGACAGAAGCTCTTCTTTCCAGAGTCCTGCAGCATGCAAACGCAAACAATGGTCAAAAAGCTGCCTGCCTGCACAGGCAGCTGAGCAGATCATTACAGTGGGACAAGAAGAATGATTGTGAATGAGACATTACCACTGGTGATGAGAAGAAAGTGAGAGATGATTCACTGGTCTATTCAAAACCAAAGTATCAGTAAAGCTAGGTTCACAGGCAGTTAAACGATGCAGTTATCTATCAGTACCCGTATAGTTAACCTCTGGTCTGCCAGGGGTCTATCACTATTTAGTTGCTGAATAATGGCATTTATGGCAAACCCTAACTGCACTTTGTGTCAGGACTTAACACTCGTCTGATGACTGCTATCATTTCCAAGGAACTTATCCCAGATATGATTACCTAGACCTGTTCTTATAGCTGTAATCTATCTCATGTCTCACGGTCCACTATCTAGTTTATAAGATGGAGGATTTGAAGGAGACCATATACACATATATTGCCACCAAATGTGGCAAAATGCTCAATCCCCCACTGATTTGAATCTGACCAGAGAGGAGTTGATTTCTGCCACACACTGGCCATAAATTTTCAATAGATTTCAGCATAAAATGTATTCAGAATCGATCAAACCACTACATTACACTAGTGTATGCAGTCCAATGACATGGGCCGTTGATCTACTGCAGTTCCTGCCCCACCCTCAATCGATGGAGATTTTCTGTCCGGTCCGATTGATAATTTTGATATAAATATTATCAGTAGTACTATTTGGTAGATATTACTATCAATTTAAAAATGCTGTGCTATAGATTCCCAGCAGATTTGATCAGAATATTCATTCCTGAATAAGAAGGGATACTGTTTAACCTCAAGCTGTATTTGATAAGGATTACACCAGAAGTTGTTCACAAAATAAATAAAAGACTAGACGTGGTTGGATATAGCTTTTTTGCTGCATATACAGAAGTGTCATATTTTGGTTTATAGCTGATTGTAAGTCTAGACCAGGGGTCTCAAACTCGCGGCCCGCGGGCCATTTGCGGCCCTCGATACAATATTCTGTGGCCCGCGCCGGCAAAAGCTTCCTTATAGTTCGTTTCAGTGCTCCCAAGTAATCCGCCGCATCCCCGCCGCTAAACGAGGGCTGCAGAGCTCCCAAATCGCCCGGGGGGCAATCTGCCAGCATTTCCTGGAAGGGGCAGAGCTTTCAGCTTCAGCTCTGCCCCTCCTGACGTCAACCACAGCGCATCGCCGCCTCTGCCCGCCCCTCTCACTCTTCCTTCACAGAGAGGGGCGGGGAGAGGCGGCGATGCACCGCGATTGACGACAGGAGGGTCAGAGCTGAAGCTGAAAGCTCTGCCCCTTCCAGGAAATGCCGGCAGATTGCCCCCCGGGCGATTTGGAGGCTCTGCAGCCCTCGGGGTTGCGGCGGATTACTTGTAATTGGAGCACTGAAGCAAACTATAAGGTAAAATAGGCAAAATAGTTCGCTTCAGTTTGAATTTGATTTTGAAATAAAAATCAATGCAAGGGAGGGGGGGGGGGGGGGGGCTGCTGATTGACTTTTTTGTGTGAAATCCCTTATGCGGCCCAGCCTCATCCTGACTTTGCCTCCTGCGGCCCCCAGGTAAATTGAGTTTGAGACCCCTGGTCTAGACAGGAATGTGCAGCCAGGCAGACTATGAAAGCCTCTTACATGTGCAGGGGGTGGTTATCAGTTTACAAATGTAGTTTTCCTTTATCACAGGGGAAATATTCAGTCCATATTACACAGGGCTGGTCATAGATGGTATTGTCGTCCAAAGAAGTTTGAAGAAGTTTTCCAACGCGGTTGTAATACTAGCAATTCTGGCGGTGGGGAGGTAACATTCTGGCTCATTATTATTTTTCTGGTGTGATGAAATCTGTTCTGATCTTTGCTGTATGTGTGTAAATAAGAAAATCCTGGCAAGGGCTTATTTACTTATTCTATTAGGAAATTGTATTTAAGTATGTATATAATTGTTCATTTTAAAGTGGACCTAGACTCTTGCACAGGACAGAGGGAAAACATAGAGAAATGCACCCTGTATGTATTTAGAGAGTTTAGCCTGTCTAATTCCCCCTCATCTGTGACTAATCACAAGTGTAATTTGATCTCTCGGCTGCATCAGCTCAGGAATCTCCTCTACCATGGCAGAGCTGTTAATTTGTAAACACAGGATGTTAACCCTAAGTCTGCTTGCATGAAATCAGGAAGTAGACACACTGCAGATTCATTGCAGGATTTGTATCAGCTGTAACAAAAAATGTTTTTCTGTAAAGGTTATTATGCTGCTTTTTTATATCAGAAAGGAAGTTCTGAGTTCAGGTCCGCTTTATAGACTAGCCCTCTATATACCTTTCTAGTACAAGCAGCACAGTTTACATTACTTTACAGTAACCAATTAGGTTCCCATTTGGCTATTATCTTATCACTCAGGGCCCTTTTCCACTAGAGCGATTGTGATTGCTGAATCGCAAAATCGCAAATCGCTAGTGATTTTTAAATCGCTAGAGTTGTTACTTGATCATGGAAATCACGAGAAGTATTTTCCACTACAGTGATTCGATTTGGAAATCGCTAATCGCAAATCGCAATCGCTTGCTGGAGCGATTTTTACAATGATAATGCAATGCAAATGAAAATCACAAATCGCAATCGCATAACAGAATTAATGAAAAATCGCAATCGATGGCGTTTGTGATTTGTGATTGCGATTGCTAGTGGAAAAGGGCCCTCAGAGCCGTTTCCACTGGCCGTATTGCCGCCGTGCGGTGCTGCTCAATACAATCCCCATGGGACACGCATGTGGACTGTGGAAAACTAAAGCATGCTATCCATAAATTTAGCCGCACCGCATCTTATCACAACTGGAAATTTACATCAATGGAAACTGTCCCATTGACTGCACTTTTAATGCAGTGCAGTGCAGTGATTGCACCGCTCCACGTGTAGTGGAAACGGGCCCTAAAAGATTAGTTTTGATTGGTTGCCATGATCTAATGTCTTTTAAACTTTAAGGTGGCCATACAGCTAGAGATTTTGCATTAACATTTGGGTAGATGGCAACGGAGGCAGCGAGTCAGCAGGTGCGTCTTCACGAGGCTGGTTTCTGAGAGATTTCATGCTGAAATTAATCGGGAATCTGCCTGCAGTGTATGGGCAGGCAACAGATCTCTTTCTGGTCAGATTCGATCAGAGAGAGAACTGTCTCTTGGTCAATCTGATCTGGACTCGATCTTTGTAGCAACATTTTTTGACAATTTATTTCCATATACAAGTGTGCCTCATTTGGCAGCATTGTTATGGGATCATTAAAGGGCCCAATGTTCAGAGCTCCAGGTCCGTCAATCCGATACCAATCAGAGATTTTGCCACGTGGGATTCGACTTTATCTCATCAGATGTCCGTGTGGTTTGTCCTGTGTTGGCCACACCTCAAGAGACATCACAACTAGGCTCAATGAGCATAAAAATAAATATACACAGCCCTGAATCCCTGAGAAAGAAAAGAGATAAGGATGAAAAAAAGAGAGAATATCCCCTAGCGAGACATTTTACGGAGTTTGTCCACAATGTGAGACAACTCCGGTGGCAGATAATTAAGGTGGTCCAACAAGAATTCAGAAATGTTTTACTCAGGCGAGAGGCTTGGTGGATGGATAGGCTGGGTACGCAGTCCCCCAATGGCCTCATCGAGGATTTCAGTCTAAAGTGCTTCTAATAGTAATTGCAGTAAAAGAACAGAGGCGCCAGCAGGATAAAAGTGGATAAAATCTTTAAAATTAGCTTGGTGGAAGCGGTGAACTTACCTCCATAAAGCAGACACGAAAGACTGTCTGTATAGTAGAAATCACATTTATTATATAATACCCCAAAAAAGTGCAACGCGTTTCACAGGCCAAGCCCGTTTCATCAGGCAATAAACGTGGAAAGAACAGGATTTCGGCAATAGCAGGTGTAGCGCCTCATCTGAGGTGGAGGGGTGATCTACCCCTTTTTCGGATCTACAGAGAACGACTTCTCTGAGTGAGGATAGGTTTGATCTCCTCACCTGCTTATACAGTGGTTGCCTGAGTGGTAACCCACGTTTGTGAGTATACTCTTCTCACTGATTACCTTTACTTTATTTATGCTTAACATACTACACTATATTGGGCTCTCGGTTTCTCTAAATTTTATTCTAATAGTAATTGCTTGTCTTTTATGCATGAACAGTTAACTGATTGTAAGAGAACTGTGCCCGCCTCCCAATTAATTTGAGTGGGTGTGTCTACATTGGATTGTCTATATGATTGTTTCACAGTGTCCACATGGTTAAGCACGTGACAAAGGGCATGGAGCCAGAAACCGCTTGAATATGGAAATAAATTGTCAATTTTTTTTCCTATAAGGGTCGAGTCCAGATCAGGTTGTATGTGTATGTGCGTGATTATATTGGAGGCTTGATGAACCTCCTACTTTGGTCTGTGACTCTCTGCGACACATTGAGTAAGGTCTGAGGCCCGTGGACACCCCATTGTGTTTTTTCTTGGTCGATCTGCCCAAACAGTTAGCGATGCATGGGCAGATTGACCATACATTGCTAGATATATGGGCATCAGCCCCCATTTTGGATAACTTACCCATTTACAGGAATAATTATCTGCTCCATATATTGTTGCCGTAATTTCCTTCCTATATGTTGTCAAAAAATGGGGGTGAGAGTTAAAACTTTTTAATATTAGAATATTTAGAGGCGCCCCGTATGCAGCTATTAGACTGCATCAGCACTTTATTTTTGGCTGAGGAAATGGGTTGATCCCACAAAACGCGTTGCCTGTGCTTGGCATTACTAATAAAAAGTTCTACCATAATTGAGTTGACGTCTATGAGGTAAGCCACCTCAATCCTTTTCATTTTTAATGTTTTTAGACTATTTTATATCCATTGGGCGCCTCTTTTACACTAATCAGTGAGGAGGCTTAATGCATCCTCAGTGATTGGCTTAATGTGTTAAGGGGAGGCATAGCCCTCAGTAGCCACAGTCGGGAAGAATAGAAGATGTGTTATTGATAGGGAGATGGTGAGAACCCTGCAGCAATGGGTCAATACAGTAAGTTTCTACACTAGTATTATGTTGGCCAAATGAGGGTTTAGTAGGCCAACCGGAATAGGCAAGATTCTGCTCACGCAGACACTGTGTTGGACAACTCAGTAGACACTTACTTACTAGGGACAACTGACTAAGCTGCTGACATTTTTATTTAACTACAGTGGTTTGGAGATTAGCCAGGTCACCTTTGTGCACTCTACTTTCCACTAGAGATGGTCAATAAGATGTTGATAATTTTGATAAGTATTTGTTAATTTTATGTAAATTAATGAAGCTTGAAATTGGACCTTTCAAATGGAGTCAATTGAAAACTGCATAATTTGCATAAAATGAATTAGCATTGGCTTGAAATGAATAGCATCTTAGTGAGCGCCTCTGCTTTCCACTTGTAATGCTGTTTTCTTGTAAAGGTGGCCACTAATAATCCAATCTTTTTCAGCCAATCTTACCTTTTCTATGTAATATAAGAGAGTAAGTAAGGGGTGACCCAAATCACTAGGAATGTATATGAGAACTGCCTAAGTTATCCATTCAACATATTCACTCAATTCACCCTTAAAGGGAACCTGTACTGAGTAAAATTATTTAAAATAAACACATGAGGTAACTTCAAATGAACATTACATAGTTACCTTGCCATCAGTTCCTCACAGAAGCTCATCATTTTCTTCTGACAATGATCCCTTCCAGTTCTGACAACATTTTGTCAGAACTGAAATATATCAGTTCCTGTCAGTTATATATCAGTTGCTGTCAGTTATAGCTGAGTGGACAACTGAAGTGCCCGGTAATGTCCATGTTTCCCTATGGCTCAACTGGGCGATGTTACAGTTTAACAATGTGCTGACCAGAAAGCTGTTATGGGGTAATGGCCATTTTCAAAATAGAGGACGGAGAATTCCCTTGATCACAGTGGACAAACAGGATGCGGGAGAGGAGAAAGAGATTGAGGAGTAGACTACACGGGAGGTAAGTGTGACTTGTGTATGTTTATTTTGACTTTTCAATTTCAGTTCAGGTTTTCTTTAAGCTGGGTCTACACGGCACAATGTGTCTTTTCAATCGAGCCGCTGATGCGGTTCGATTGATAAGATCCGACAGGTCCGATCTCGGCGTGGCTGATTCCCCGCTCGTTCCCCACAAGCAAACAATAGCGGGGAATCGAGCGGAAGGTAAGCGGCACCAGCGGGGACAAGGGGGGATCGAATCCGACGCATGAGCGGGGATGCGTCAGAGTTGATCCGGCAAGTAATTGAGTCTCCGGATCGCTCCGTGTAGACCCGGCTTTACACTAGATAGATTTGGTAAAATTGGATGAAAAAGATTGAATCATTAGTGGCCACCATAAGACTGCTTAAACCTTACTGTGACATACAAGCTAGCTTCACTCTGTCATTAGTGTCCCTGACCATTTTCTTTAAATCAAGCTGCAGATGCCATTGAGTTTTGTATGTTTAAAGGTGGCAACACAAGATGCAATAAAAATATTTTATTTTTCCATTGTTCAATAGATATTGGGTGTAAAGAAAAATGTAAAGTTTATTTTTTTATCAAGAAAATTCTAACCTGTTTTTTAGAAAATTGAATGGTGTAGATTGTCAATTTCTTTATTTAAACCCAAATAATTGTTTTGGAGTTTTCGATAATTTTTTTCATAATTGTGGAAAAATGTGTTTGTGTGATACCACCACGGACTTGGATAAAAAGCTCCAAGTCCGTGGTGCTTTATATTTATATATATATATATATATATATATATATATATATATATATATACATTTTTTTTTCACCTGAGGAAGCGGTGAAGGCTTGCAAAACGCATAATCTTTTAGTGTCCGATTAACTAGAAATTTCTCGCTGTTATTCCCGTCGGAGGTAAGACTATACTATTTTAAACTGTTTATATATAAAAGTGGCGCTGCACAACACAAACTATAAGCACACTTCACAATAAAAGATAATAGCAATACAGTCCACATATGCAGAGGGGTGATATTGTAGCAACTTCTTATCTTCCTCTATCCTCCACCAGCACCCGGTGAACAGAAACTCACCAGAAACAAAGACCTTCACTCCCTTTATCTCCCCTTCGCATCAAATGCCGATCTCCATTCAGAATTACCTCAAAGCAAATGCCTCATATAGTGTAAAACCGATAACATTTATTTATATATAAAACAGATGTACACTCACAGATTTTCTTCTTTAAAAGACAGCGCAGAGTTTTTATACGGGCTCTCCCCCGCTGGGCCCCGGTTGGCACTTGTAATCCTTCTGACGAAGTGGCGTGCACTCCACTATTCCTCAGCTTAGGATGGTTAGCCCGTTATGCTGGGCAAGGTTTTAAATCGAACTATGGTATAAGTAGGATCCTTTTTTCCCCTCAGCAAGATGGATGTAATTTTACTTATATCCAGCATTTATTAATATAAAGTTGTATCCGGAAGCGTGTTGGAACGCAAGTGGAGCGCAAAGATAGGACGTGAATACGTCCGTCTCATATGCGCTTAAGCGGAGGTTAATGTGGACCTCGGGGCTTCCGTCGCTACATGGAGCGTAGGAGATATGCATAGATAGTACGCATTGATCTCCGCGTTGTATGCGGAGGATGCCGAGTGATGTGCGCAGGCGCCGACAGCATGATGACGATCGGCCGCTGCGTGGAGCGCAGGAGATACGCATAGATGGTACGCAATGTTCTCCGCATTGTATGCGGAGGATGGCGAACGATGTGCGCAGGCGCCGGTAGCGTAATGACGATTGACCTGTTGATTGGGCATTGGAATGCTGAGGGGAAGATGGATTATGGGAGAGTGAGTTTAGGTCATGGCTTTGAGCAAAGGGGGTGGGGTAGAGTGTATTTAAAGCTGTTTATCCGTACAGCCCCCAGCTTCTGATGAGTCAGCAATGACGAAACATGTAAGGCAGGGTTACTGATGCGGAAACAGCTGAACCACGAGGGCAGAGCGGCATCCTAAGCTGAGGAATAGTGGAGTGCACGCCACTTCGGCAGTAGGATTACAAGTGCCAACCGGGGCCCAACGGGGGAGAGCCCGTATAAAAACTCTGCGCTGTCTTTTGAAGAAGAAAATGTGTGAGTGTACATCTGTTTTATATATAAATAAATGTTATCGGTTTTACACTATATGAGGCATTTGCTTTGAGGTAATTCTATATGGAGATCGGCATTTGATGCGAAAAGAAGATAAAGGGAGTCACAGCAGATCGGTGTGGTGGGGGACGGCCCGAAGTGTCCCAAAGCGCTATTAGACCTAAGTGAAGGTCTTTGTTTCTGGTGAGTTTCTGTTCACCGGGTGCTGGTGGAGGATAGAGGAAGGTAAGAAGTTACTATAATATCACCCCTCTGCATATGTGGACTGTATTGCTATTATCTTTTATTGTGAAGTGTGCTCATATAGTTTGTGTTGTGCAGCGCCACCTTCTATTTTTATATAATAAGAGGCATATATGGGAAGGGGTTGCTCCTATTTTAGGTGTGGACTTTGTGTAAATTTATGTTAGAAGTGGTGTAGCGCTAAGACTCCTTACACGCATTAAACTGTTTATACTTTTGGGGCACCTTCTCCCACCTAACCTAACTGGAAAAATGAATCGGTATTCTCCCCCCAAATTTTTTTTAAATGGTATGGTGTGTGGCCACCCTTTGAGGCACCAAACATAACCATTAGCATAAAAAAATGATTTAATTCTTTCACATTTATGCTAAAAGTATTTTACTTGTTTTCCAGCTCATTTTCTGCTGGGGTACGGGGTGGTCTTTTCACCTTTGCATTTGCCAGACTGAATATTCGAATTCGAAATTTGCTCTTTCGTTCCTTGGTAGCACAAGAGATTGGCTTCTTTGATGAGAATCACACAGGTCAGTCTTACCAACAATGTAATGAATGACACAGTCTGACTGGCTGCCAGTTGTACCACCCCCATGGTTTTTGAGGGTAAACAGATTTTGAATACTATGAACCGATTGTGCAGGTAAGCTGACATACTCCACGGAAGAGGTAAAATTAGCCAGTGATTGGCCAATCAGAATTGGATATGTGAACCAGGCTTTAAACACTGTGAGAAAAAACTGCAAGTTTTCAAATGAACAATTGGATGTATTTATTAAATATATCCTGCACATATACAGTATGCAAATTACGGTATATTAAGTGCTTAAACTTAAAGATTTCCTGCTTATAAAGATTTCAGTGAACTTCTTCAGTGTCTCTATCAAGTCAGTTGCCAGTTGATTTGCACAAAGATGTTCAGGTTTGCAAATTAGTGTGCTTTTCTCTCTCTCTCTCTATGCTGTATTTGCATGAACAAACACGCACACACATACACACAAATATCTCATGACTGTGTATCTCTCTCTCTCTCACTGTATAAGCCATAGGTACAATGTACACTTTCATATGGATTAGTAAAGTCAATGTAAAATGTATAAGCTATAGGTACACTGTATATTCGCATATGGATTAGTAAGGCAATGTAAAATGTATAAGATATAGGTACACTGTATATTAGCATATGGATTAGTAAGGCTATGTAAAATTTATAAGCTATATTTACACTGTACATCAGCGTATGGATTAGTGAGGTAAAGGGGGAAGAGGCGCCCAGAGTAGATAAAATACGTTAAAAACAAAATGAAAAAAGTGAAGTGGCTTACCTCAATGAAGACAAATTCACGTATTAATAGAATTTTATTGCACTGGCAACGCGTTTCGTGGGTGCATACCCACTTCCTCAGGCCAAATAGCTGTGCCTAATAGTGCTTGTAGCCATAAATAAGGCGCCTCTGTGGCTACAAGCACTATTAGGCACTGCTATTTGGCCTGAGGAAGTGGGTATGCACCCACGAAACGCGTTGCCAGTGCAATAAGATTCTATTAATACGTGAATTTGTCTTCATTGAGGTAAGCCACCTCACTTTTTTCATTTTATTTGTTTTTAACGTATTTTATCTGCTCTGGGCGCCTCTTCCCCCTTTACCTTGTGCCTTCACCCTCCTTTTGGATCAACCCTCTTTGACCAATTTAGGTCATTTGAGGTTTGCTTTTTATCAAGAGTGCGACCATCACCAGCTCTGTCTGGTCACCCGAGTGGAGTCGGGGTTATACATCTCCACCTGCTTCTAGTGGTCGGTTGCCCTTCTGCAACCCACCTTTGTGAGTATAATATATTTGCATATTTTACATACTTCTGGTACTGTGACATACTGCACCATTTGGGCTCCTGTTGTCTCTGTGTTTTCTTCCTGCAGGATGCAATTTTTATTATCCCTACTTTTTGTCCGTATGGATTAGTGAGGCTATGTGACATGGATAACCCATAGGTACACTGTACACTAGCATATAGATTACTAAGGCTCTGTAAATGTATAATCTGTAGGTACGCTGTACACCAGTATATGGATTAGTAAGGCTATGTAAAATGTATAAGCTATATTTACCTTGTACACCAGCGTATGGATTAGTAAGGCTATGTGAAATGTATAACCCATAGGTACACTGTACACTAGCATATAGATTAGTAAAGCTCTGTAAATTTATAATCTGTAGGTACACTTGACACCAGCGTATAGATTAGTAAGACTATGTAAAATAAAATGTACAAGCTATAGGCACACTGTACAGCAGCGTATGGATTAGTAAAACTGTAAAATGTATACGCTATAAGTAAACTGTACAGCAGCGTATTAGTTAGGCTATGTAAAAGTTGTAGTCACACCGTACATTAGCATATGGATTAGTAAGGCTGTGTAAAATGATATAAGCACACTGTACCAGCATATGAATTACTAAGGCTCTGTAAATTTATGATCTGTAGGTAAACTGTACACCAGCATATGCATTAATAAGTTTCTGTCAAATGTATAAGCTATAGGCACACTCTACACCAGTGTATGGATTAGTTAGGCTATGTAAAATGTATAAGCTATATAGGTACACTGTACACCAGCATATCGCTTAGTAAGGCTCCGTAAATGTATAAGCTATAGGCACACGTATACGAGCGTATGGATTAGTAAGGCTCTGTGAGATGTATAAGCTATAGGCTATAGGCACACTGTACACCAGCATATAGATTTATAAGGCTCTGTAAATGTAAAAGCTAAAGGCACACTGTACACCAGCATATCAATTACTAAGGCATTGTAAATGTATAAGCTATAGGCACACTGTTCACCAGCATAGGCATAATTAAGGCTCTGGGTAATGTAAAAGCTATAGACACACTGTACAGCAGCATACGTATAGATAAGTAAGGCTCTGTAAAATGTATAAATTATAGGTACACTATACACCAGTGGTTCTGAATGTGTTTCTTGCTTTTTGGGCCATAAAGAGATGAAAGTTAGAGGATTAGCAAGTTACGCCATTGTCTTTGTCTGCAACAGCAATGGATTTCCTCTAGGTGGTAGCAAAGCCTGCAAAATAAAGATATTGAATGTTGTATTTGAGCTGCATATTGTTTTCTAGAATCTAGATGACAGCCCTTTGAATATGATACAGTCACCAAATTCTTCTTTTATTTGGCCTGATCATTTTATCTGTCATTATCCTTGTCCCTTTTGGATAGAAATAACAGCTTGCTGTCAAGGCAAGAATATTCTCTATGATCTAACCCCACACTGGGCAAAACTCTCCACAAACCTAAAATCATGATTGCACGGACTAAGATTGCAGAAAGTGGCATTATACTAGAGTCAATATACAGTAAATTTAGCAATAAGAAAAAGTTAGAAGGTAAAAAGAGCCCACGTGTGAACGCATGGAAGATTTATTATTAAGTAGCTAATGGCCCGGCATTGCCTGGGTATGTACAGTCCTGGCCAAAAGTTTTGAGACTGTGAAAAATATTGGAAATGAGAAAAGTTGGTGCTTAAGTTTTTATAATAGCAATTTGCGTGTACTCCAGAATGTTATGAAGAGTGTTCAGATGAATTTCATAGTCCTTCTTTGCCATGAAAATTAACTGAATCCCAAGAAAACCTTTCCACTGCATTTCATTGCTGTCATTAAAGGACCTGCTGAGATCATTTCAGTAATCGTCTTGTTAACTCAGGTGAGAATGTTGACGAGCACTAGCCTGGAGATCATTATGTCAGGCTGATTGGGTTAGAATGGCAGACTTGACATGTTTAAAGGAGGATGATGCTTGAAATCATTGATCTTCCATTGTTAACCATGGTGACCAGTTAAGAAACACATGCAGCCATCATTGCTTTGGATAAAAATGGCTTCACAGGCAAGGATATTGTGGCTACTAAGATTGCACCTAAATCAACAATTTAGAGGATCATCAAGAACTTCAAGGAAAGAGGTTCAATTCTTGTTAAGAAGGCTTCAGGGCATCCAAGAAAGTCCAGCAAGCGCCAGGATGGTCTCCTAAAGAGAATTCAGCTGCGGGATCGGAGTGTAACCAGTGCAGAGGTTGCTCAGGAATGGCAGCAGACAGGTGTGAGCGCATCTGCGCGCACAGTTAGGCGAAGACTTTTGGACAATGGCCTGGTGTCAGGAAGGGCAGCAAAGAAGCCACTTCTCTCCCCAAAAAACTTCAGGTATTGATCTTCTGCAGAAAGTATGGTGAATGGACTGCTGAGGACTGGGGCAAAGTCATATTCTCCGATGAAGCCCCATTTCTGATTGTTTGGGGCATCTGGAAAAAGGCTTGTCAGGAGAAGAAAAGGTGAGCGCTACCATCAGTCCTGTGTCATGCCAACAGTAAAGCATCCTGAGACCATTCATGTGTGGGGTTGCTTCTCATCCAAGGAAGTGGGCTCACTCACAATTTTTCCAAAAAACACAGCCATGAATAATGAATGGTACCAAAACACCCTCCAACAGCAACTTCTTCCAACAATCCAACAACAGTGTGGTGAAGAACAATGCATTTTCCAACACGATAGAGCACCGTGTCATAAGGCAAAAGCGATAACTAAGTGGCTCGGGGGACCAAAACGTTGACATTTTGGGTCCATGGCCTGGAAACTCCCAAGATCTTAATCCCATTGAGAACTTGTGGTCATTCCTCAAGAGGCAGGTGGACAAACAAAAACCAACTAATTCTGAGACACTCAAAGACGTGATTATGAAAGAATGGGTTGCTATCGGTCAGGATTTGGCCCAGAAGTTTATTGAGAGCATGCCCAGTCGAATTGCAGAGGTCCTGAAAAAGAAGGGCTAACACTGCAAATACTGACTCTTTGCATAAATCTCATGTAATTGTCAATAAAAGCCTTTGAAACGTATGAAGTGCTAATAATTATGTTTCAGTACATCACATAAACAACTGAAACAGAGATCTAAAAGCAGTTTAGCAGCAAACTTTGTGAAAACTCATATTTTTGACAGTCTCAAAACTTTTGGCCAGGTGTAACGATTGTGGAACTTTCTCCGTGATCAGCGCAAAACGCGTGCGCTGACACGGCGGAAATCCTCCACAAGCGTGTAATTGCAGGCACCCAGCAAAAGGTGCTACGCACCTGTAGAGGGACATTCCTGTCGGCAGATGGCGCTGGGGAGTGCAGAGGAACCAATCCTCTGTACCTCCACAAATGCCAGACAGGAATTGTACGAAGCGCAGAACGCAATCGCAAGAGAGGCGATTGCGAATGAGAACGAGCAAAGGGACAGGTTGTATGTGTGTGCGCCAACCTAGTCGCCACCCCGCGACAGTGCACACACAACAGCAGATATGAAATAGGAACGCGATCGCGAGATGTGCGATCGCCAGACGTGACACAAGGCAGATCAGAACAGAATACGAGGTTAGCAAAGGCACAGCAAATAATACAATGAGAATAACAAGGAAAATAACAAACGCTAACTGAACGCGAACACCGCACTCATTCGCAACAGTGCGCGCATTCGTGCGCGGTCTCCACGTGATAAGCACAATAGAGACAAGCACGCCTAACTAACCAAGACAAGACAAACATGTAACAGAGGACGCAAGCGCTTGCTTAACGGTTACCTCACCGAGCCTCCAGCAAGCGTTCGTAGCAGACAAGACAGACACACGAAAACAGGGACAAGCGAGAGATAGGATCCACAGCACTAGCGAAAGTGGCTAGCGCGATCCAGGTACAGAGTAGCAGAACAGAAGGTTCCACAGCACTAGCGGAAAGTGGCTAGCGAGACCCCAGGAGACAGAACAGAAGGATCCACAGCGCTAGCGCAAGATGCTAGCGCGATCCAAGTGAGACAGATCAGAAGAGATAGCTGGTAGCAACCGCTGTACCAGCTATACTCCAGGAACAGAGATCAACCATTTCCTGTCGACCACCGCTGGGACAGGACAATAGCAACAGAACAAACAAACATATAAGCAATCCTAACTGCACTAAGGAAACCTGCCTAGTGCAGTTTTCCAGGAATTACTCTAAGCTGATCTTCAAACAGAGAGTAAGGCTGACACTCCCGACAGGAGTGTTACACAGGACTAAATCCTTATGACCAGCGAAGCATTGTGGGAAACACATAGTACTTATAGTACACGCCTCCAATGAATGTGGCCAGGCAATTTGCATGACAACGTATGCAAATTCCTCAGCAAGCACAAGCTGAAAAACTGACAGAAGCTCTTCTTTCCAGAGTCCTGCAGCATGCAAACCCAAACAATGGCCAAAAAACTGCCTGCCTGCACAGGCAGCCGAGCAGATCATCATACCAGGACTGTATTTGGCCGGTGTTGGCTCTGCCACTTTTTCTAACCCCAACACTCAATTACTCAATTATCAATAAAATCTTTGGCATCAATACTTTGCATTGAAATTAAACAAATCTGATTGATTGTGGCTCCACTGCCTTTTCTGAATTTGAACCCGAGTCACCCAATGACCAACTGTACCAGGTTTGAGGCTTGTTCCATTAACAATGGAAGAATGGCAGCAATCAAATATTCCCCTTGAAAATCAATAGGTGAGTTGTAAATTGGCCTTTGTAGGCTCCACCCACTTTTCTGAATATTAATCCCAGTGACCAATTGTGCAAAGTTTGAGATCCCTACTATAAACAATGGCTGCGGTTTACATTTTCCCATTGAAATGTGTATTTTTCTCAGCCCACTTTTTGGTTATGGCGATAAAAAGTATCCTATATGTTATTCCAGGTAATGTACTATGTGTGTGCCAATTTCATTCAAATCCATTCAGCCATTATTGCATGATTAACAAACATCCATACTTTTGCATTTATAATATTAGCGAGATATTATTTTTGTTATTATTATTTTTCAGTTACACAGTTATTACAACATATTCTGTGTATCATGTTTGTCACAACTATCTGAGGCAGCACTGCACTGCCATTCCTTGGCATAACAGATATACTGTACACCTTTTTGCGTTTCCCTTCTATTGCTGCTGGGCAAACGCAAGCCATTGAAGTCAGATGATATTTTCAGTTTTGTGCGGTTTTAGACAGTGTCGATTAATGTACAAGTACCATATGGCTTGCTTTACTGTTGCACAGTTGAAAAAAAAAGATCTGTGATAGTTTAACTCCTGAATGAAATGTTTGCTTGTGACTTGCAGGTGACATCATCTCTCGGCTGACATCTGACACAACCATTGTTAGTGACGTGGTTTCTGAAAATGTCAATGTCTTCCTGCGCAGTGTTGTGAAAGCTGTGGGGGTGATCATCTTCATGTTCAGCCTGTCATGGCAGCTCTCCCTGCTGACCTTCTTGGGATTCCCCATCATCATGCTGGTTTCCAGAGTGTATGGCAAATATTACAAGGTTTGGTCGTTCCCTTGTGCTCTATATAGCTGTCAGCTAAGAGTTTCCACTCTCATTTGCCAAATGAATGAATGTCTGTGAGTTAGAACTGCCCAGCTTTCCAGATGTGTTGTAATATTTACAGACTGTGGAGTAACAGTAGGGCTGACCTGTGGAAACTGCAACAAAAGAAAAATTACACTTGTAACTATAGCAACAAGCAATTTGGCACATCCCAAATGTGACACTGAAAAATTAAACGTTTTCTGCTGATCTTTTAAAGGACCACTATTGCAAAAAAAATTGAATACGGTTAAAATACATGTTTACACATACGTATAATAGTGCATTTCTCCCAGATTAAAATGCACTAAGAATTACTTCTTCTATGTTGCTGTCACTTACAATAGGTAGTAAAAATCTGACAGATTTGACAGGTTTTGGACTAATTCTTCTCCTCAGGGAATCTTTCTTAGTATTGAAAAAAATCATTGGAAAAACAGAATTATGATATACAGCTTACTGACAAATTAAGCAACCTCCAATAAGGCATTTCAATAATAGTAAAACAAATGAGGTTCACTGCTGGTGTACAGATAGCCAAATACAACATTTATTCAATATATAGCAAATACACAGTTGGCTTAACCGAATGCCAAGGTTAGCAAGTTACAAAAACACACTAAGGGCTCTTTACCACTATGAATTGCAATCCCAACCACAATCACGTTTCAAACCAATTTCCGTGCTTGAGCTACTATACTCAGTATAGTCGAGCTGATTCGCATCCAAAATGCCACAGGATGATGACTGTGCTCGGGCCAAAATCGCAACGCAATCGGTTCGCAGTAATGGAAACGGCCACTGCTGTTTTAATTAGTTCTACTGTACCCTGTGTTTTGCGATCTGTTAGCAATCGGAATCAGATCTCAAAACGCAGGGTAGTGGGAAAGGGACCTTAGTATTTCCTTTTTTCTTTACAAAAGCAATCCCTGGAAAGGATGTGCCATTCAGTAAGTGATTTTGAAAATAAAGGAAATGCTGAAAATCCTTCCATGAGGAGATGGATTAGTCCAAAGCCTGTCAGATCTGTCAGAGTTTTAGAGACAGGCACATAGGTGATAAGTAACTTATAGTGCATTTTAAGCGGGGAGAAATGTCTGTCCATTCCTGTTAGTGTGGTTTCATGTTGAGGTAGCAGCATGTGTGAGACATGAGTTCTCAAAATCCTCTGTAGCCTTTTCAGCCCTATGTCCTCACAGTCCTAGCTGCAGATTGCTCTATAGATTCTTGCCAGTATCTTGTATTTCCCACCCAATTAACTCACTAAGGATTAGCAAACGGTTGTCTCCAGCTTTTCAACCAGGGCTTTTCAACACTACCATTTGCAGTTGAATACTGGCCAGGCACCAAAATACATAACACAATGCAATTGTACATTAACACGCTTATTAGCCTTTCAGCAATCCTCAGTATGGTCTTAAATGACCCAGGCAAGGGGTGCAAACATTTGCCATGCAATAGTAGATGATTTTTAATAAGTCCTGGCAAAGATCACCAGTATGTTCTCCAGTATCTTTCAGCTCTGGAAAAGCTTAAGATAGCCATATACTTATAGATTTCCACATGATGTGACAAAATGATTGGTCCTTCTCTGATCAGAATGTGATAAGAGAGAGGTTGATTGCCACCACACACTGCGTATTGGTTTGCTGTAGGTTTCAGCAGGAAACCTATTGAAAATGGATTGAACTGCAGAGTTGCACTGTTTGATGCAGTGCAACACTATGGCCCTTTAATAGAACACTGTTCCTGCCCATGAACCGGATTTTCCATCAAGCTGGAAAATTGATAAATGTATGGACACCTTTAGCAAATCGGGTCCTATTTGGGACAATAATGCTTCAAGGTTTGAGTAGGACTGCACTTACAGCAAGTTACCTTTTAGAGTGCCTTGTGACTCCCACATGCATACATCATAGTACACTGTTTATTAATTTAAATTCTGCACTTGCTTTTATGAGGTCCCTGTTGCTGGCGGTCAGAGTTTAGTTATAGTGAATGGCGGTGGGTGCACTTGCTGAAATAAGCCCTAAATGTAGCAGATATAGATAACTTAAAGTATGGCTCGGAAGGGGGGGGGGGGGAGGGGGTCTTACACAGAGGCATGTTCCTGCTCCATATCGTGCTTCTGTGTTCCCTTCTATAATGCTTTTAGCCCCCCTGCGCCACACTGTCATCCACCCCCCCCCCCCCCCCCAAGAAGCTGCTTGTCGGAAATGTACAAGGGGAAGGAGGAGAAGGCATTCCTTCCTGCAAAACGCTCACTCTGACATTAGGAATGCCCCTTCCCCTGCTCTAATTGGCCAGCTCTGTCTCTCCCCTGTCTCTTCTGATCTTCTGTCACGCCTCTTTTCGCCAAAGCTGCTGTGTGGCAGCCATTTTATTTTCAATTTTTTGGCGATTGAGGGACATAGGAGTGGCAGGGAGCGGCGATAATTGACATTACCTGATCCAGCTATCCCCCTCTGATCTGGTAGCATGTTTTTTTTTTTTAGACAAAACTTTCCACCTTGGATTTGCTTTATAATGGGCTTAAAAATCATAATATCATAATTGCGCAGCTTTGGAGGTATGAAATTTGCTTTAAAGGGAATCTTAAGATTTTAACTTACCTGGGGATTCTTCCAGCCCCCTGGAGTCCTACTGCGCCTATGACGTCCTTCTGATCCCCTCCGGACAGCTGCAGCGACCCCCGCAAAGCTGTGCTGGCTACTGTGCATCCGTGGTCCCGAGCCACGCGCACTCTGGTCACTCTCCCGGCAACGGGAGTATTCTGCGCATGCGCAGTACGCGTTATTCAGAATCAGATTTATTCGCCAAGTGCGACGGAAGTCGTACTAGGAATTATTTGTGGTTCTCATGGCATGGCAAGTACAAAGACGGGCAACAGATACACTGGCAGACAAAACGACAGACATTAACAGTAGTGCAAAAGTACATAGACATTTACCAGCAACACAACAATACGAGCACGCCTGTGAGGACGGCGTAGAGTACTTTAGTTCAAAAAGCTTTTTAAAAACAGCAGAAGCTGGCTGCTTGGCCGTATTGTCCCGCTACAGCCCATGCGAAAAACTCCCCAGTGCCGGGCGACCAGGCTTTGCCGACTGGCGGCAACAGCCCAGCTTTGCGGGGGTTGCAGCCGCTACCCAGGGTACGGGGGTCAGGAGGATGTCGTGGGCACAGTAGGAGTCCGAGGGGCTGGATAAAGCCCCAAGTAAGTTAAAATCTTTGTTTAATTTGACTTAAGATTCCCTTTAACCTATAGGAAATATGTAGAAACTGATAATTTTCAGAACAAGAGTTACTCTTGGTAATCTGGTATTACCTCTAACTAAAATTTGTGAACTGTTTTGGAACCAGAAGTGAGTTATAAACAATGCCAGTTGCTTGGCTGTCATGCTGAGCTTTCGGCTTTAGCTGCTTTTGAGTCACACACCTGCAACAAGAATGCAGCCAGTGGAGTCAGGCCAGAGTTCGAGCATCTGATCTGCATGCTCATTCTGGGCCAATTGCTTAAATTATTAGCCGTGGAGCCATAGAGGCAGAGCATCAGCATTGAAGTCAGGAAACTGGCATTGTTTATTAGAGAATGAAGATGGATGGCCGCCTCCGTATTCTCCTCACTTCAAGCTCCACTTACCACAGTTTGCTCCCCCTCCTACTACTTCTAAGGTGATTGAGCAGTTTCCAAATTCAACTGCATATAAACAATGTATGTGCTAAATCTGTGAGGGATACGCAGTGGGATCCCAAGCACATCATATAAAAAAACGCAAAATGTTAGATTTCTTTTTCATGGTTTGATTATTAGGTATTTAGGAAAATAAAGTAGGAATACGGAGATGGGTACATGTATGTGTGACACTGGTCAGAGTTGTTTAGTAGCTACCTGCAAGTCTCCACCCTGTTCCTGGTATTAGTCAGCACCTAATTATAGGCAGAGGATTACGCAGAGTAACATGAGACACATGAGACACACCTAGGGATACAGTTTCCTCACAAGCGCACATATGGTGGACTTGAAAGAGTATTGAGTTTATGCTACGTCATGCTGTTCCTTCTGCTACATGTTTTTTTTTTATTAATTAGAGAACGTTGGAGTGATAGTTTCATGTAAAGCAGCAGTATGAAAAGCTGTGCTGAGAACTCTATAAATTATAAACTGGTGACTGGAGTGGCTGTATACTGTTCATTTACCTACACTACAGCTGTTAGCTCAATTTTCTGGAAAAAAAAAATGACTTTCTAACCTGTCTGAGTACTAAGAAAGACAATGTTATATATTGTTCCCAATAGCTGGCTTAGTGAAGCATACACTGCAGGTTTGACCCAGGTGTACAATAACAGGTCACACAATCATCCTTTTCAGAACTAAATATATTCCCTGATGACCACACTGATGGTAAATATAAATTATACCATTACATGCATTTCCCATGAGCATCAATGTATTTTTCTCGGAGGAAACCTTTGCTGTGAGACATGCATAGACTGCCATTGCTGATTTTTCCCTCTGAAAATGGCTGAATGATAGCTCTCATCCTAATTTAGTAATTTTAATATTTCCCCATTCTCTGACCCACTATGCAGATCATAAAGTCTGAGGTGTAGCTAGGGTTTTCAGCACACGGACAAAGAACGTTTCTGGGGCCCCACGAACCCGCAGCGTGCAAAGCAAAAATGGGCGTGGTCACGTATCTGGATGTGATTGTGGTCACATTAAATGTGGTGTACATTAAGTTAGTGGCTGTGACATCATGGACGTCACTCACAGACAAAGTAAGGACAAGTAAATAGGGGTTTGGAGAAGCACCCACGTAGCAAGGTGTGGGGTTCCAAGGGGTATGCACATAGTCAATCCAAGGATGGGTCGGCACCAACAAAGTAATTAAAGCTCTTTATTCAACACTTAATAAAAAAGGAATCCCAGCCAGGGCACTATCTGCTCAGAGTTTGCATGTCCTCCCTGTGTCTGTGTGGGTTTCCTCTGGGCATCTGGTTTCTTCCCACACCCCTAAAACCTACAGATAAGTTAACTGGTTTACCACTAAATTGGCCCTAGACTACATTGGACACACATGACTATGGTAGGATTAGATTGTGAGCTCCTCTAAGGACAGTCAGTGACATGACTATGTACTCTGTAGAGAGCTGCAGAAGATGTCAGTGCTATATAAATACATATTATTATTATTATTATTATTATAATAGAAAATTGGACTATGGTAGGAATTTGATTTTGAGCTCCTCTGAGGACAGTCCGTGACTGTGTACTCTGTAAAGTGCTGCAGAAGATGTCAGCGCTATATATACTAAATAATAATAATAATAATATGGTAGGACATTAGACTATGACTATGGTAGGATTAACCTCCTTGCCGGTTATCCCGAGCTGAGCTTGGGGTAACTCGCGCAGGAGGATTGCTCTGGCCCTGCTGGGCCGATTATCGCAATTTTTTTTCCTACACGCAGCTAGCACTTTGCTAGCTGAGTGTAGTACGCGATCGCCGCCGCTACCTGACGAGTCGCCACTACCCGCCGCGCCAAGTGCCCCCCCCCCAGACCCCTGTGCAGCCTGGCCAATCAGTACCAGGCAGCGCTGAGGGGTGGATCGTGATTCCCTCTGATGTCCATGACGTCGGTGACGTCATCCCGCCCCGTCGCCATGGCGACGGGGGAAGCCTTGCAGGAAATCCCGTTCTGAACGGGATTTCCTGCTTGCAAAGATCGCCGGCGGCGATCGAATAAGGTAGGGGATGAATGAATTTTAAAAGTGCTGCGCCGCCCCCTTGCCGACATAATTGGAACGGCAAGGGGGTTAAAGTGTGAGCAAAAATAGGTAAGGTGAGGTAATTTGTGAGATACATTTTATGACTCAACCCTTGCTTGTTTTAAGCCCTGTACACATGCTAGATTAAAGGACAACTGTCCTGAGAGGGATATGGAGGCTGGCATATTTACTTCCTTTTTAAGCAATACCAGTTTCCTGGCTGTTCTGATGATCCTCTGCTTCTAATGCTTTTATCCATAGATCCTGAACAAGCATGCTGCAGATGAGGTGTTTCTGACATTACTGTCAGATCTGACAAGAGTAGCTGCATGCTTGTTTCTGGTGTTATTCAAATACTACTGCAGCCAAACAGATCAGCAGGGCTGTCAGGCAACTAGTAGCTAGAAATAGACAGTATATAATGGGTGAATGTTGCAGCTGACAACAATGCTGATAGCCTTCAGTCACTAAGCACCTGAAGATACAATCTCTCCAAAAATGCAAATGTGGTAAATTCGTGTCACTGGTAATGCATCTGGAGACAAGCCAAAGTCACTTACATTCTATATATAGTAAATATTACTGTACACAATGTATTAGATATATTTAAATCATCTCTTTTATGAGTTTATAAATGCTGGTGAAATGATTTTGCATAGACCAGATTCTAAAAATGTGTATTATTTTTCTATGCTAGCCCTTTAGGCTTATTTTCTAACCAAGGGATGGGTATTCCAACTCTATTCTAGATAACTGAAACATTCTTGTTGTGATATGATGGAATGTTGTATGTATAGATAGACCTTTGCACTTTAGCACAGGGCACTTCAGCACGAGCACTTTATGTACCCCTGACGAAGCCCCCAATTTTAGGGGGGGTGAAACATGTAGGGTTTTTCTGTTGGATAGTGAAACTGTATCTGTCTTGCAGTGTCAAGTGAAGTTATACCCCTGTGACGTTAACAGGGTGGTCTATTTGCTACTATTACCTTAATCCACTGCTTTATCATTATCATGAACAATGTTTTGTAACAACCTATGGTTTTAACATAGTTATTAAAAGTTAAGTTTTAGAACTTCAATCTCCTTCAAGCTCAGGTTATCTTTTGTGTATTTAGCTGAAACATTTAACAAGAAAACCTGGGAGATCCTTAGCTTAAAAATGTAGTCACATTCTTCAGGAGAGGGAAGGCTTTCCTGTCTCTCTCCCTCCCTTCATTCCAGTCCTGGGACCCCTAAAGTCCCATGGAGCTCACCCCACTGCCAAGGTGTAGAAGGCTTGCGTCTGCACAGTAGCGCAGAGCAGCCACCCGGGCTTGGTGGAAAAAGCTGGGCCTGTTAAGTGCGATAGTGCGGGCGAGCTCTGTTGAAAAAGCCCTTGTCAATAGGCTTACCGGGTCTCAGTGCTGGAATAGCGAGGAGGAGGGCAACGGGAGAAACCACTGGAGGATCAAGAGGCTTCCCTTTCCCAAAGTAATTACCAAAATTGGGCTGTTTTTTCCTCCTTTGATATACTGTTGGAATTACCAGTCTTGGCTGATGGAGCTGCTCTTTATCCCGTTCATATTGGTGAATGACAGGTTTGCTGTAAGTTTTCTCATTAGATTTAGCTGTAATGAACATATACTTAGAGAAGAGCCTAGAAGTACAGCATTGTAGTATTGTTAATGATGAGCATATGCTTATCATTTGCATATGTTAATAACATGGCTGGCAGGGCATTATAAAAATGTTACTCAGGGACTGTGAATCCATTTCATGCTCTGAATATGAAGACCTTTTCTTCTCAGTGGAGTGTTTACATTCTAGTGTGATGTTTCCAGTAGACTACACATGCGACTGTATACATTTTGTGGTGGAGAGGCCCCTAGATCACATTCTTGCTGAGATGCAGATGGCTCACAGTGTTTGGCAGATAATAATGCAGACGTTTATGGAATGGCTTCTGTTTCAGATTGAGAAATATGTACTCAAGATTTATTTTTCATCTATTGTTCTTGTTGCAGAAACTTGCGAAAGACGTTCAAACTGCTTTAGCGAAAGCAAACAGCATTGCAGAGGAAACTATTTCCGCAATTAAAACCGTCCGCAGCTTTGCTAATGAGGAGACAGAAGCCAATACATATAGTGATAAGCTGCAGCAAGTCTACTCTCTGTACAAAAAAGAAGCTATCGCCTATACTTACTATGTGTGGTCTACTGGAGTAAGTGCGGCTCTTTAACTGCAAGCATTCGTGTTACTGCATGGGCATTTCATGTATTTTCTGAATTAAGGCCTTGTGCCGTGCACACTGCAAATCGCAAATCTGATTTGCAATTCCGATTTTTCGATTCCGATTTGTGGTTTCGATTTTCCCTGCATACTGTCAACACAAGAAGAAAAGCGCAGAAAAAAACACAGCATGCAGTACTGATTAAAAATCGCAAATCGGAATCACAAGAATACGAAAAAAAGATATTATTAAATGAACTCTGCTTTGCAACTCATATGTTTACTTTTGCTGTTTTCATCAAATATAGAACTTAAGCCATATTGGTGCTTATTCTTCATTATTTTCGCATTCAGATATACTTAGCCTACATATTGAAAAGGTTGCAGGGGTGATGGGTGAGACAAACTGCAAACATTGTGCATGAAAAAAAATGTGCTATTCCCTTTTTTCCATCTACTCAAGTTTTTTTCAATTGACAGTTTATATTTACATCTAACAAGTCAATAAAAACTGAATGCTGACCGACCTTAATTTGATTCACGTAAGTCTACCTTAAAGATCCCCAGAGACATAAGATAAGCATTGCTCTGTGATGTTTGTAAGAGGTGTATATAGGCACAGATGAAGGTAAAAGACCATCATTGTCCAGTACTGAGGATTTTGTCAGGATTTTGTGACCACTATTAGGTCTGTTGTCCCTTCAGTCCACCATACATATCTCAGCCAATCAAACCCTTCATTCATTATGCAACACTAAATTGATTTCATTTAATATCTTGCTATAGATCACCCCTCACTGAACTTCTGGTAAATAATTCCATATCTGGTGTGAAGTCTGTAGGTTGAGATGCAATCAGTAGGATATCGTTTATAAAATAAGGATATTATGCCATTTAAAGTGGATCCGATATAAACTTTTACTCATTGCATAATTGTGTTCCTTTCATATAGTTTATAGGGCGTTCCTCAAGCCAAATACTTTTTTTGTTTTGTTTTGATACTCTATTTCCCTATAAACTAAACAAGCCTCACCCACAGCTTTTTAGAGTGCCGTGGCACTGTAGCAAGGGCTTATAGGAGCTCAGTCTGGGCAGGAGAGGAGGAGGTTACAAGCCAGGGATTTCAGAGGCAGGAGGAAGGGGGAGAGGAAACTGAATTTGTCACATTACACACAGGCAAACTGATAACATCTCCAGCCCTCAGCCTGTGACAAACAGAACATGGCTGCCCTCATTGTATCACAGGAATAAATAATCATTAACTATTGAAGCTGTTTGCAGCTAGATTTGCTGTGTTAGCTATCTAAACTTTAGATAAGATATATAGACAAGTTACTTGTTATAGTTAGTTTTTCAACTTGGATATGCTTTAATATAAATCTGTTTATCTTCCCTAGTTTACTCAGCTGGTATTACAAATCAGTATACTTTACTATGGTGGACACCTGGTCTTATCTGAGCAAATGACCAGTGGGAACCTGATTTCCTTTGTCATTTATGAATTTCTCTTGGGAGACTGTATGGAGGTGAGAATAGCATCCAATTTTGTTTCCTTTCATGTTCACAAGTAAAGCATGTCTACAACTGTGTGCATTTTACTTTATTGCTGCCATCCTTACCACTCTCTGCTCTCCTCAGTATATGTGTCTCACCCTGACCATGTTGTGCTTTGTTTTGATAAGATTCAATGCTCTGCATATTAGGTAACATTGCAGGGAGAATGGGAGAGCATTCAGCTACACAACTTTCTCAGAGTCCAATTTCTGATGATCATCCTCACTTGGTACTTCTCTATCAACTCCTCTGTGACATTTTCTGCAGGACCATGATAGCTACTTGGCAACACCCAGTTTTAAGCACTTCTCAGTGCACTATTTATATGTATCCCCACTGTCTTTTTAAAACTTGCCAATTTTCTTGTGGAAAGTTTACAATTCATTGGCTCTCAAAATGTAAAATCTTCAGAATCTCATCCTGTTTCTGAGCCTTAGACCTCTTTTACACTATATATGCTGAAGAACTGTTGCATTTTATCTTTACATAGCAGTGCTTGTGTTAAAACGCATATAGTATGAACTAAGCCATAGAAAAACATTACTTTGAAAATCAGTTTTCCTTTCAGTTATAACCAAGAGCAACTGAGTAAAGGACCACTATCGCCAAAAACGTAGGCAGTTAAAATCTGACAGAACCAACAGGTTTTGGGCTAGTCCATCTCTTCATAAGGGATTCTCAGGGTTTTCTTTTGTTTTCAACAGCATTTCCTGAACAGCAGTTGCAAAGTCTGACAAAATAGTGTGCAAGTAATTAGGGAGGCTGGCTGGTATCTTACTATTTTGGCAGTTAAACTGCTGTTCAGGAAATGCTGCTGAAAACAAAGAAAACCCTGATAGTCACCTATGAGGAGATGGACTGGTCCAAAACCTGTCGGTTCTGTCAGATTTTAACTGCCTGCTTTTTTCGCGATAGTGGACCTTTTTAAAGAGGTACTCCAGTGAAAATCATATAATAAAAAAGTGCGTAATTTTTACAATAATTATGTATAAATGATTTAGTCAGTGTTTGCCCATTGTAAAATCTTTCCTCTCCATGATTTATATTCAGACATTTATCACATGGTGCCATTTGTATTGCTGGCAGGCGATGTCACTGGAAGGAGATGCTGCTTGCTTTTTTGGCAGTTGGAAACAGCTGTTGTTTACCACAAAATGCTTTTGAAAACAAGGCTCCCACAGTGTGATGTCAGTACCTCAGTGCTGTGAGGCGCTGACATCACACTGTGGAAGGGGTTTTACCACAATATCAGCCATACAGAGCCCCCTGATGATCCGATTGAGAAAAGGAATAGATTTCTCTTGCGAAAGGGGGTATCAGCTACTGATTGGGATGAAGTTCAATTCTTAGTTACGGTTTCTTTCAGGGTTCTTTTAAACTACATCAATTTATCTCAGTTATAACTAAAGGGACAACTGATTTTAAAAGTAATGTCCATGTTTTCCTATGGTTCAGTTCACACTATACGCGTTTTAACTGAAAGCATTTTCACAATGGCACTGCTATAGTAAGATAAAATGCATACGTTTTTCAGCATATAGTGTAGAAGAGCCCCCCTCAACAACTTTCCATTTATTTCCAAAACACAGATTAGGTAAGAGCTCATTCACAAGCAGCTTCTGCCTTTTAAATGGTATGCAAAAATCCAATTTAAGGGCAGAATATGTGCATTCAAAATGCAGTACCAAATTATGCAAGGGTTGAACTGATTACACTCTCTCCTCTAAACTAGGAGACCCTCTGTTTCACATAGTCATACAATTACATGGCCGCATGGGCAGGTGTGAGCAGCCAGTCTCTAGACCCCTGTCCTACCACTAATATGTTACTTGAAAACTAACTTACCTGTGGGGTTTCAAAAATACAAGAGTCATGCGAGAACATCTTGAGGGATGTCTGCGCTGCTCCTGCTCCCCTTTGGGGTGTACCTTGCAGAGTATGGACCGGGGCGGTGAGAGTGCCTGGGACCTTGCCTGTTTTGCACACCTCTGTGTTGTAACATTTATTTACAGCTAGACAGTGTATTCATATTCTCTTTGATTTGTGCTGAAATCTGGAAAATTGTCCCTTCTTCCAGACTGATTTCTAGATGGAATAATTGATTGTCAGATTGGGCCACTGTCACCTAGTTTATGGCCAACTCAACTTGTGCATACCTTCTTCCTTTGTTGCAGAATGAGTGCATAAATGAGTTGTGATGAATAGTTAAAACCTAGAATGGAAATTAGTGTTCCTCCATATATTGAGCTTCACACTATTGTTGACATTATTTTTCTGCACATTTGTCTATGTTCTGTAGTCTGTTGGATCTGTATATGGAGGGCTAATGCAAGGTGTTGGTGCTGCAGAAAAAGTATTTGAATTCATAGACCGCAAACCAAAGATGGTCAATGATGGATCACTTGCCCCTGAGCATTTGGAAGGTAAAGTGGAGTTCCGAAATATTACCTTTTCATATCCTACCCGACCAGCATCACAAGTGTTAAAGGTGAGTGACTATAAGTGAAGCTATATATTTGTGTGTGCCTGCACTGTGACTGAGAATGTGTGAAATATTTAGGACTCAGAGAGTTGGAACGTTTGTTGCCATCATTGTCTTAATAGTAGAATACAAAATATCTTTTCAGCATCCAGCGAGAAAGTACGGTAGTTTTCGCTCCGTAAGATGCACTAACCCCCCCCCCCCCCCCACCACCACCACCACCACCACCCTTCCTCAAAGTGGGGGGGAAAGTCTATGTGCCTTATGGACCAAACCATCATTGTCACTGGTATCGGGTCATGGTGTGAGAGGGTGCTAGCGGCAATGTTAGGTTAGGAGGTGGGACAGCATGGGGGGTGGGGATTTGAATTACGCTCCTCTGCACCAGGAGGAAGCACCAGGTTGAGTATATAGGTGCGACTTCATCAGGTGCGTCTTAAAGGAACACTATCAAACCAAGTGTTCTAAAAAAACAATGTACAAATAACGTCTAAGTAGCTGCTTAAACATTTTCCTACTTTTCATGTTAAATATCAGAGCCAAAAGCATTAATTAATTGTGTGTAGATTTTAGCTATGTTTGGAATGTCTCATTTGCAGAGGTATGAAGCTCTGCAGTCTGACATGCTAAGAACAGTGTAATATTGAAGCAGTTATATTAAAACTTGTCAGGTTTCACACACACAATTACAAATGTTATTTTCCACATAAGATACATTTCCTCTGCTCTCTGCAGAGAGCTCAGTGAGAGACAGGCAGAGCTTTCTCTCTCACACACACAGGATTAACAGATGCACTGTAATGGAATTCCCCCTTCCCTCATGGCTCACTCTGCCTTCAGACTGCCCTCAGAAAAGTGTGAAAGGAATCAGATAATCGTAAACAAAGAAATAAGCATTCAAATGTACACACCAGTACTTAGCAGCACTTCCTAAACATTTCCTATCTCAATTGAAAAAAAATGTTAATTAATAGTGTTCCTTTAACAGAAAATATGGGTTAAAAAGTAATATCCAATTCATGTTATTTTGAGACTACTTATTTTGTGCACTTTTGCCAGTATTTATGCAAGTAATATTGCACATGGCAAAATTTACCAGGGATTAGGGAATCAACTTAATTTTCACAATGTGAAAACAACTTGTGAGAAAGCTACATCTGCAGTGTCCCCCTATAGCAGCACAGGTATGATATACGCAACATTGTTAGAGAACAATGACATAATAAAGATTTCACATCAAATGCATTCGAGGCCAGGACAAAGGGCAGTGCTACAGTCCCCAAACACAACCCAATTTTACCATTTCCCTTTGTCATCAATTAAGGATTACGTTATGTGGGGCTTCTGTGGGGGGCTTCTTACTACAGAAACACAGATTTTTCGTTTTCTTAGACTATCGCTGTGGAAACAGTAGTTGTTCATGCTGTGGGTGAAATTCTTCTGGTTCTTAGTTTTAAGCTCTTGGAACAATGGCACACATTATTTTCCTTTCCTAGACAGTTGGCTAAGTAGCCATTGTTACAGTGCTGCAGTTTAAATACCATGGAGTGTGCATGTTCTCCCTGGGATCGTGTTGGGGTCCCCAGAATGCTTCCAGGTAACGTGGACCAGGGATGGTGATGTGACTTGTTTGATTCTCTCTGTAACATGTTGCAGAAAATGTGTAGAGCAATAAACACTCAACAACCACAACATTAAAACCACTGACTATCTCATCATAATTGCATCTAACAAAAGTGGGGATTTATTTAAGTTCAACCTTTTTTTCTTTACCTTTGCAGTGTTTTCTCATTTCTGGTCACGTATATCTTTGTGTATATGAGTATGTTGTTATGTATGTTGTTTTTTATTTGCTATTCATTTATCTTACAAATATCCTCTGCAGTCATATTATGTGTTATTATAATGCGTACACATGTACTGTATAGTAGATTGTGGCAAATTCTGCCTTGGGAGAGTGAACTGGCTTTTTTCAGCAAGCTAACTGGTCTGTGCCTGTAGACAGTCATTTCATTCATTTCCAGTCTCATCAGAATATCTTTTTGTTTGAAAAAGCTCAATGCTGGGTTTCAGTAGTTTTCTGTGTCATAAAGTGCACATTTCCACTACAGAGGGTTCTTGTGTTTCACATTTGCAGACAGTAGATAAAAGAAAGCAGTTTCACACAACTAGAAAGCATAGCATGGAAGAGGATTAAATGCACATCCTGTCCTTTCATGTACACTCCACTTGTGCTCCAGGAAAACGTTGTGGTTTATTTCTTTATTCACAGAGATTTACAGGTTCTGCAACTGTGAGCTAATCCATGTACATCATCATCTGTCAGATTGTGACTCACATTAAAGTGAACTGTTGGACATAGCATGCACCTCAAATGATAGCAATGCTTTAGTATATGAGTTAAAGTACCTTTTATGTAGTGGACTAAAAGCAACCTATAAAGCATTTACCAAAGGCATTGCAAAGAATTGTATTTGCAACGAAAACTACAGATCATGATTTCCAGCACATTCCCAAAAAGCAAGCCTAAAGCCCTGTACACTCGTACAAGGACTGTCAGCCATGACTCGATCCCTCAGGTGATGGTTAGAGACTTCTTAGACATGCCGCTACGCTGGAGGCCAGCAATGTGTCTGTTACTGTACAGAGAGGAGGAATGATGACTTACAGCTGTCACTTGGGACATCAGACATTGTTAAAGGGGCACTATGGCGAAAAATTGTAAAATTTAAAATATGTGCAAACATAAACAAATAAGAAGTATGTTTTTCCAGAGTAAAATGAGCCATAAATTACTTTTCTCCTATGTTGATGTCACTTACAGTAGGTAGTAGAAATCTGACAGAAGTGACAGGTTTTGGACTAGTCCATCTCTTTATAGGGGATTCTCAGGGATTTATTTATTTTCAAAAGCACTTGGTGAATGACAGTTGCTCTGTCCAACAGCCAAAAAACTGTGCAGCGAGCAGGGAAGGTGGCCAGCATCATTGTTTAAATCCTTTTTAGGGAATATTTTAGTAAAGAATAAAAGTCTTGCTGAGAATCCTCTAAGAAGAGATGGACTAGTCCAAAACCTGTCACTTCTGTCAGATTTCTACTACCTACTGTAAGTGACAGCAACATAGGAGAAAAGTAATTTATGGCTCATTTTACTCTGGAAAAAATGTACTTCTTATTTGTATGTGTTTGCACATATTTAACATTTTACAGTTTTTCGCTGTAGTGACCCTTTAAGGATCATGACCCTCTTCGGTTCTTCTTTGTCTCTAAGAGAATATGAGCAGGTCAAGTTGTGCATTTAAATTTTGCTGAAATAAGTACCACTGCTAAATTGTTATTAGAGCTCATCTATTATGTTTTTTTCTTGATGTGCCTATAAGTCTAGCAGTCACCCATGGTGACTGTATACTCCTTTAGCATCCTCCTGAGGGCTTTATACTATCTGTTTGGTATTTACTATGTGAGATATATTTCTGCAGACCTGTGTTTTGATGCCATTTTATGTACATTTTGTATATCCTTATGTTGATACTGACTTTCAGCATTTGTCTTTTATATGCTTCCCCTACTTAAAAAGCCCTCACTAGACCCCTCACTTCCATCCAGCTAGCGCCCTATCTCCCTACTCCCCTTTGCATCTAAACTCCTGGAGCGTCTAGTCCACCAACGCATGACCCATTACCTTGACTCCAACTCCCTGTTTGACCCCCTACAATCAGGATTTCGGCCAGCCCACTCCACCGAGACTGCCCTCACCAAGGTCGTCAATGACCTCACGCTTGCCAAGGCCGAAGGAAAATACACTATCCTTCTCCTCCTAGACCTCTCATCAGCATTCGACATTGTCGATCACGCCCTGCTACTCCAGTCCCTGCAATCTGTGGGTATCCAAGACCTTGCCCTAGCATGGTTCTCCTCCTACCTCTCAAATCGCTCCTTCAAGACCTCCTTCAATGGTTCCTCCTCAACCTCCATCCCACTTTCAGTTGGGGTCCCCCAAGGCTCTGTTCTTGGTCCCCTGCTGTTTTCTATTTACACCACCTCCATCGGAAAACTCATCTCCTCTCTGGGTTTCAACTATCACCTATATGCAGATGACACCCAGATTTACCTCTGACCTCTCCACCACCACCATGGAGAAGGTATCCTCTGGCCTCTCGGCTATTTCATCCTGGATGTCTGCCAGGTTCCTAAAATTAAACCTGGATAAGACTGAACTCCTAATCTTCCCACCCCGTGCTGCCTCACCCCCCACTGACCTCTACGTCACTGTCAATGGCACAATCATTCACCCAACCACACAAGCCCGCTGCCTGGGTGTCACCCTGGACTCTGCCCTCTCCTTCACCTCCCACATCCAAACCGTAGCTAGGTCCTGCTATTTCCACCTACGCAACATCTCCAAGATCCGGCCTTTCCTGACCCCAGACACTGCCAAACTCCTTGTCCATGCCCTCATCATCTCCCGCCTGGACTACTGCAACTCACTCCTGTCCGGCCTCCCTCAAAACCGCATAGCCCCCCTACAATCCATCATGAACGCAGCAGCCAGACTCATCTACTCCTCCCACCGCTCTGTCTCCACGACTCCCCTAAGCAAATCCCTTCATTGGCTTCCAATTCACTTCAGAATTAGCTTCAAGGTCCTATGTTTGGCCTACAAATCCTTACACAAGTCCTGCCCAAGCTACATCTCTGACCTGGTCAGCAGATATACACCTGGCCGCCCACTTCGCTCCTCCAACAACCTCCTCTTAACCACCCCACGCATCTCGCACTCCCATGCACGACTGCAGGACTTCACTAGAGCTGCCCCCATCCTGTGGAACTCTCTCCCACTGCCCATCAGGCTCGCTCCCACCTTCAACACCTTCAAAAAAGCACTCAAAACTCACTTCTTCAAGGAGGCCTACATCAAATCAACACTGCCCTAATCCTTTCTGCCAATAACTTCTTGCTGCACCCCCTCCTTTTGTGTCACCAACCCCTCCCTCTAAATTGTAGGCCTTTGGCAGGGCCCTCTCCCCTTGTGTATCATACATGACTGTGTGCACTTTACCCAGAATTTGGAACTTGTTACCACTACCACTCCAGTTTATGATCTGGCATTGTACTACTGTCTGCATTGTGTTGTGTATCTTTTTGCTATTACCTGTATTGTTGTATCTATTGTCTATTACCTGTATTGTTCTGACACCCCTGTTATCATTGTCTGTAACCTTATTTATTGTACAGCGCTGCGTAATATGTTGGCGCTATATAAATCTAATAAATAATAATAATAATAATAATAATATGCTCTTTGGTTTTTGTAATAAACTTTTATTGTAAAAAAAAAAAAAAGGCTCCGTCATGTGGTGAGGCTCCCATATCCACACTGAATTCTCCTGAAGCCTTTATCGGCTGCATGGCTGAGTTAAATCTACCGTGCACATGTAGCTAAATATGCATAACTTTAGTGGGCAGGCACCTGAATTTACCATCAGCTTTGAGAATGACTCTCCACTTAATCTGTACCTGAAAGTAAATAGAAGAAAAAGTTAGATACTTACCTCAGTAGAGGGAGGCCTCTGTATAATCCAGAGGCTTCCCCCTCCGCTGTTCCAGCGATGGGACCCTTTGAACCTATTCTTCAAGGACTTGTCAATGCACGAGTGACTCCGTGCTACTGTGCAGGCTGTCGGTGCACCTGTGAAGTGCAGCTGCACCAATTCAGTAACTGGAGCATGGCTGCGAAGAAGAAGAAGAGGGTCCCGGGGACCAGCGGCGGGCTTAAAAAGCATCAGAGAAGCCTCTGGAGGATCCAGACACTTCCTTCTACTAAGGTAGGTATCTAACTTTTGTGTTTGTAAAAGTCACAGGTTTGCTTTAATAAGCTGTCAGGTAATGTGTCTTGAAATGGGCTTTAAAGAATTCTTTGCTTCATGGAAAACATTTTCAAATAAACGGCAGACCGAAAACATAAAGATTTAGATCAACTTCACCAAAGGGCCAGTGCTGAAGTGTATAGTTAATTCATTTTATGGCTACTTTCTATGTATGCCAGGAGAGACAGAACAGATTTAAACTTGGCTGTACTATCGTATGTAACTATGACTAAGGGCAGATGGTAAGCCCGATACGCGTCAGTTGATCCTGTGATTTTATTGCACGTTGTTTTGTGGATTTTTCAATAAAGAATGGACATTTTTCTACTTCAGCCAAATCTGGTTTGCGGATCCTTCTTTTGTCTACATCTCTTTGGCTTGGCCCACAAAGATCCTGCACCGATTGGTATGACTATTTAGGAGGTAGAGCGTACATGAACTCTCTGTTTGCGTATGTAAGGAGCGTTATCTGTTAACAATCTGTTAACAATCCTTAACCTTAACAATGCATCTGAAAGCTAAAAGCTAAGTTCACAGTGGGAGCTGCATTGTATTCTCTGTAAAAACAGGAATGCAACATAGTAGAAAAGTTGCATTGCACGTTATACGCGCGTTGCGTCGCATACAGTGAAGCACAGTTCTGTTATGCAATGCTAATGCAATGTGTTGAGATACTGTAGTATATTCAACAGTGAGACCAGTTAATCACAGCGATCAAACAGGTTGGAGAAAACGAATTGGCTTCTTTCCTGACAGTTACAGAACCCACCTATAATGTGAGATTCCAGGTTCTATAAGCATTTAGTGGGCTGTTGTCCCCTGAGCTTGTATAAATACCTGACATGCCGAAACTTTAAATGACAGGGACTTCCAAACAATATGCATTGCTCTGCATCTGTGCAGCACTCATACCCTGCACTATCGTCCACAGAAATGGGCATGATGCTGATGGGTGACACTAGCAGTGTGTAAATACATCTGAAAACAGGAAGCAAAAGTGAAGCATGATCACATGATTGTAACCATCCAATCAGAAACTTACAAGTCAGTAACCCTATCCAGGTGACCACATGCTTCTCCATGAATTTGAGGAGAATGTCTGTGAAATAAATTGATCTGTATGGAGCATAGATCAGAGAATGAATTTACTCAACAGACTCACCTAACCAGTCTGTCAGTAAGATTTGGCAGTACTGATTGTTAGGAAATGGATTACACTATGCTAACATTTCTTCTGTGCGACTCAAAGCATATAGGTAGTTCCCCTTATGTGTTGTAACTGCTGTGTAACGTGGTTACATATTTTCCACATGGCATCACTGACCTGTTCAAGTGTCTTTTATCTGTAGCCCATTGTCTAGCAACTGTCTATATTTTGTATTCTCTATCGTACAGGGTCATTGGAGATGCTGGTGCTATGTAAATCAAACTGGTAAAAACAGTGGTTAAGAAGAGCTGCAGCCACTTAAAACACACATAGTAAGTTGCCCTTAGAACATTAGGGAGTCTTGCCCAAGGTCTCCTTACTAATTAGGCACTGGTTCTAGCCAGGACTCAAACAATTGTCAATAGTATCTTATGAACATACAGTGATACAGAACAGTCCTCAAATGTTAACAAAACATATTGTTTGATGTTCTGCAGAATATGTCTTTTACTCTGGTTCCTGGCAAGGTCACTGCGCTGGTGGGACCATCCGGAAGTGGGAAGAGCTCTTGTGTGAATATCTTAGAGAACTTTTACCCTGTGCAGGAAGGAGAAGTCCTCCTGGATGGTCACCCTATCAGCATGTATGACCATAAATATGTACATGCAAAGGTACGTATAATATGATTATATGTATAGCTGCTTCCTTACAAATTGCAATTATTATCACAAATGAAAGGTACATGATTTTACAGACTACGCACAGTTTAATTGTGAAGTTAGTTGGCAACAAATATGCACTTCTGCTTTCAACAAACACGCTATACAGTATTGATGAAAGGTATATTGTTGCTTTAATACATTGTTATTTATGTTAAATTAGTAAATAATACTCCTGCTGGAGGAAACCAGGACAGACCTTGTGCTTTTAATTTTGATTTCTTACCTTGCTTTGTCTGCACTTTTTCTGGTAGGTATCATTGGTGAGCCAGGAACCTGTGCTATTTGCCCGTTCCATTTGGAGTAACATTTCTTATGGATTAAGTTCCGTGCCCCTGGAGGTGATTATCAGTGCTGCTAAAAGAGCCAATGCCCACAGTTTTGTCATGGAACTGCAGGATGGCTATGACACAGGTACTATCTTATGAATTGTATCACATAGTAAAAACCATAGAGATCTAACGACAACCAAATTATGTCCTATGCACTTTGTTGTTTCCATCACATTGCAGAACTTAGTCCAATATTACCTTATTATAACACAGCAAGATATGATAGTTACATTGTGGAGTTGAAGGAAGAAAGACGGAAGTTAAGATTATCTGATATATATATATATATATATATATATATATATATATATATATATATATATATATTGTAAAATAAATACACTGTGCCAGCTTGACAAAGTTACTCTTGAATAACACAATGGGAAGGTCTGTAGTAGCTGTATTAGCTAAATAGATTAATATGTATGGCCAAATTAGAGCTTAATTAACATAGTAGCTGCCACTCTAGTGACCCAGGAACACGCGTTACCTAGTAAACAGGGCGCGTAACTAAGGAAGGCATGCTACGCTGCACAACCGTGCGTAGTGTGCCTCCCTTGTATTTAGTTTGCGGTGCTGTCATGTTGCTGGCGCTGCTACACTTTAAAAACTGTCAAGAGCTCATTCTGTTGGGTGTATTCATCGAAACAAGAAAAAAGGATGCCAGGGTGCCGCCAAAGGTGGTAATGATAAACGCTGCGATTAGTGGCATTAAATGGAAATTTGGGTGCCTGGAGCCGTCCGATAGAATAGGATGCGAATTGCCTAAATTTCTATTTTATCTTTTCTAAAGTGTTTTTATTATTTTCATAAGAACATATTGCTGTGTACATTGCCATGCCCTGGCTACGTGCGTCCTTCCATCGTGCAGCCGGAAGAGCTCTGCGCATGCGCACTACGTAGTTGTGACATAGTGCGCATGGGCAAAGTGCCCCCGGCTGCATTTGCGCAATCAAGGACGCCGGCCAGCGCCTGCACAGTCTTACCCTCCCAACCAGGAAGTAACTTTGGAAGGTTGGTACACAGTAATGGAGGGTGCCAGAAGAGAATGGGTGGGCATGAAAAAAGCCCACTACACATGACTGCTCCCGTTTTTACATTTCCGTTTGGGCTAAGGTATCCTTTAAGCTCATATTCTTTTTACATTGACGTGTTTTTACCACCATCAGAAACTGGAGAAAAGGGTGCACAACTCTCAGGTGGGCAGAAACAGAGAGTGGCTATTGCCAGGTCCTTGATCCGGAACCCGAGAGTACTGATACTGGATGAGGCCACCAGCGCTCTGGATGCAGAGAGTGAGCATGCAGTAAGTTGCAAGTTAGGTATTTTTTATATTCCGTGAACACAGAACATACAGAACATTCATATCTTATTTTCATATTTGCTGTTTCCTCTTCAGTTACCAGAAACTTGAGGTGGCAGTTGCTCCACTAGATCAGGTGAAAACGTCAGATATGTAGGTTCTCAGCAGTCATGGGGCTGATACAATTCACTTTTTCTCCTAAGTTTTTTTTCTAGGTGATATTTTCATGGTAGCAATAAAATGCTTTTTAAGCAGGTTGCCCAATTGTGGTTGCAAAATCACTCTCAAAACACTAAGGCCCCTTTCACACTGCATTACCGTTTTGCCACAGGGTAATGCTAAGCCCATGTAAGTCCATGAGGTATTTCACACCTGGCGTATTGCGATGCGCCGGAAGTCTCCAAGGTGCTGATCGGCTTGTAAAAGGGCATGTAACCCGATACAGCGGGCTGTAGCTGCTACACAGCATTTTATGGATCTTCAATAAAGCTGATTTATACTTGGATGTGGTGCGGACCATTATCTTCAAACAAGACGGATCTTCACCCTGTTGGTACAAGGGGTTGGTTCCCGCACATCCACAGAGGATTGCCGAGGTGCTGTTCCTTCTCTCTTGCGCCAGGCTTTAGAGACTGCAAATGGTTATAATGGCAGCAGCACATCGGATCACCTGTTGGGAAGATACAAACATTGCAACAACCCCATGGTCTCTCCTGGTCAGGCCCACCCCCAATTCCCAGCATAAATAAAGGACAAGACAGAAGTATCATGTACATCACAGCATAGGGAAAAAAAAGTTAGAGATCAAATATCAATATGGAATGCAGACAGCCATTTCCTACATATCTTATAACATCGTTTAACCGAGACTCTACCTTCATAAACATTCTTATATACAGGAAGGTCTTTATTAATACATGACTTGAGGTCCGAGATCATTGGTGCAGTGGGACTCTTCCAGGCTAGGGCTATAGCTCGCCTTGCATAAAATAATAACAATTGCGCTAGATGGAGTTTTTTCTCACAAGTGATACATTACCAAAGTGGTTCGAAAGCAAGGCCACATTTGTGTATGGTATCTGAGGGCCGACAACCTCTACCAGGAGATCATGGGCCTGAGTCCAGAAGGAGCGAATTTCTGTGCACTCCCAGAAGGTATGGATAAAACCTGCATCTCCAGCCCCGCATCTCCAACAAGCATCAGAAACACCAAGGTTCATGTGAGACAACCTATGAGGAGTTAAATATGTTCTGTAGAGATATTTGAGGGCACTCAATCAATGACGAGCTGCTATGGGAACTTTAAATAAAGTCTGATACAACTCCCTCCCAATCTGTTTCAGAGAGTTCAGGGAAATCTTATTGCCATGATCAAAGAGGTTTTTTTGAATGGGGCAGTTTCATGTGAGAGAGACAATAAGGCGTACGGCTGAGATGTAATTCCCGTTAACTCAGAGTGCATCATTAACTGTTCAGCTGCATTTGATTGGATCACTATAGGGTGAGATTGAAATTGAGTAGCATAAGCATGGCGCAGTTGTAGGTATCTAATATACATTGAATTAGGGAGGGAGGACTGAGTCTTTAATGCATTAAAGAGAACCCGAGGTGGATCTTCCCCCACCGCCGCACTATAGCCCCCCAAGATTAGCGACAATATTTGTCACTATCTCGGAGGTAAACAGTGAAGAGAGCACCATGGGCATTCCTACAGGGTTTACAGAGCTGCCATTGGGCAGCACTCTCTCCTTGGCCGCTCCCCCGCCTTCCTGCACGCTGGGAGAGAGACAGTCTCTCAGTGCAGCATCGTAACCTATAGGTCACACAAGTGAAAGTAGGCCATTGCGGCCAACATGAGCGGCGGTTTTTGCGGCTACCTTATCCGCTCAGCCCCGTGGATAAGGTAGCCTACTTTTTTTCGGAGAGTTGGCCTTCAGTACCCATGATATTTTGTAATTTAAGAATCCCTCTGTTTTCCCATACAGCTGGATCAGGAATAGAGATAAACTCCTTCAGACTAGCATTATTCCACAAAGGGGTATGTGGGGACAATTGGTTAACATCAGAGAGAAACCGATTAATCAGTACCCATATCTGAGCAGTAATTTTCATTGGCAATGTTCTGACCACCATTCTTAGTTATTGGGGCATTTCTGCTTCTAGGCAACCATTCAGTGTATTGACAAGGGGAGAGTAGCTACCCTGAGCAAAAATCTCACAAATATGGGTTTCATTATGTGGCAGGAAATAAATGGTGTAGTTTAGAGGTTCCATGTCATTCTGAAAGGAAACTGAAGCTTTGAGTTAATGCTTGCCATATTATTTTATGCAGCACTTTTGGAAGCAAATGATGATGGTGTTAGAGGTGGACCAATGTACACTGTGTAAACAGGCATAACACTCAGAGCACAGACCTCCTGGGCCAGTGAGCTACTGCCACCTCACAACATGATGAAGGTTCACAAGGAAACATACAGCATTATTCTGTACATTCACAAATCTTTACTGTCATTAACTATTTTATTGCTACATTATTGTTTCTTTCTAAAGGTACTACTGTTTGGATAGTTTTTCTTTCTAAAATATGTTATTTTGTAACTGATTTTCTAAGTGCAAAGTTTGCTAGCACTGCTAAAAAAAGAAATGAATAAACATGAGAAGCAGTGGTTTAGCAAAGTTTCACACTCTTGAACGCCACATAACTGTTGATGATTCACTCTTCACAGATCCAGCAAGCAATGAATAATGATCTGCAGGGTCGTACAGTACTAATTATAGCACACAGGCTGAGCACTGTGGAGAAAGCACACAATATAATTGTCCTAGACAAAGGCACAGTGGTTCAGCAAGGGAGTCACAAAGAGCTGATGGAGGAAGGCGGACTTTATTCTCAGCTCGTTCAGCGCCAAGTCTCTGGACTGGGATCAGAGGAAAAGGATCACGTGAGGTCACCAAATCACCAGGAGAAGGTCACAGAAAAATGATGCTGCAATGAACTTCACAACACAGTACTTCATGGATTACCTCAGTATGTTTTCAGAAATGTAACAGTTTGAAATTAAGAAACCGTTCATTTGATGGACACTGCAGCAGAAATTAAGTACCACTGTTGAAGTTTATGAATATAGAATGTTTTGTTCAAATCAGAAGTGGCCCGCGTAAAATGAGAAACAAGTCTGACAAGCTTAAATTATACTGTTGTAGTGTTGCCCTGGTTTATAGCTAGATAGAAATATATTTATTTATTTATTTATAAAAGGTCCTCTGAAATAAGAGTTATTGCCTTACAGCATTATATGTATATAGCCAACATACATCTTGTTCTATTTTCCTTTTATTATGGTATTATTTAGTCCAAGGTAAAAGCAAATCTGTAGTTAAACTAAACAAAAACACAGATACCTGTGAAGAGGGAAGGATCTGGATCCTATAGAGCTTTCCCGTTCCTCTTACGGCGCCCACATTCCATCGCTGTCTCCAGTTTACATTTGCTGCCTCCAGGAGCCCTTAAAAGGCATCAGAAGTTATAGTCTACCCAAGTGCTTCCATAGATGGGCCATTCTGTACTGCTCATGTGGGAGTGCGTGCTCACGCATGCGCAGTACAGAGCCGCCCATCTATGAAAGCACTTGGAGAAGCGGGTATTTCCGGAGGCTTTTGACCAGTTGGTTGACTACGTGCTGCAGGAATTGCAGCTCTGGAAGGAGGGGACCTTAGGAGGAACAGGACGGTACTATAGGATCCAAAGCTTTCCCTCACCATAGGTAAGTGTAACGATTGGTGTCAACACGCAGAGAGAATCTGATTATTGGTGATCTGCAGATTCACCAGTAATGCAGATATACACCAGATTATGAATGATCTGCAGAATCACTAATAATCCAGGTATGTCTAACCTCTGGACACCTGAGATATGAGTGTACAGTGTAACAGTAGCACTTTGAGAGAGAACCGCCAGAGGAACTGGAGGTATGAAGAAGGGATTTCACCTCAGACTGTGGGTGAATCCCTAGGCCAAAGGCTCCCTAGGAGAGGGGCCTAGGCTTGGTTGCAGGAAGCCCTGCTGCTAATATAGACAGGCTTGCCCTAACTAGGTGTGAGGGCCTATTCTCTAAGCCCTGGAACCGGGTTAAGGTATAACATAGAAATGACACAGTATCCCTAGTCTTGGGTGTGAGGTCCGTAGTCACAACACCCTGGAACTGGTCTAAAGCATAACATAGAACTGACACAGTATCCTAGTCTTGGGTGTGAGGTCCGTAGTCACAACACCCTGGAACTGGTCTAAAGCATAACATAGAACTGACACAGTATCCTAGTCTTGGGTGTGAGGTCCGTAATCACAACACCCTGGAACTGGTCTAAAGCATAACATAGAACTGACACAGTATCCTAGTCTTGGGTGTGAGGTCCGTAGTCACAACACCCTGGAACTGGTCTAAAGCATAACATAAAATAAGCATGAGAAAGTATTCTAGCTCAGTGTGGATTCCCAGGTCCTTCCTGGTTCAAACACACTGTTGGATCTGACTGAGGTCTGTGTGCTAACACGTAAGCATTTGCAATGGCAGACGATGTGAGACTGAGGGACGAGTGGTTATATAGTGCAGCGCTGGCCAGCGCCGCCCAGTTCCTTCCAGCCAATCCGCATACAAACTTGGATCAGCTGACCAAGGGAGTCAGCTGATACCTCTCTGCTTCCCATAAAGCTTCTGTCTCGCGCGCGCTCGCGTGTATTCCTCAGCCTATGTGCACAGGAAGGCTGCACCAAGTCAGACACATGTCGCCGCACGTAAACCGCCGGACTGGACGCAGAAACGGCCGCCACGCTGTCAGAGCACGCGGCGGCCATTCCGCAATCCTTTACAGTAAGTACAGTAGAAATAAAAAGTATGTGAACCCTTTGGAATGATCTGGATTTCTGCACAAATTGGTCATAAAATGGGATCTCCTCCTTTGGCAGCAATAACTTCAACCAAATGTTTCCTGTAGTTGCAGATCAGACATGCACAACGGTCAGGAGCAATTTTTAACCATTCCTCTTTATAGAACTGTTTCAGTTCAGCAATATTCTGGAGATGTCTGGTGTAAATCGCTTTCTTAAGATCATGCCACAGCATCTCAATCGGGTTGAAGTCAGGACTCTGACTGGGCCACTCCAGAAGGCGTATTTTCTTCTGTTTAAGCCATTCTGTTGTTGATTTACTTCTATGTTTTGGGTCATGGTCCTGTTGCAATACCCATCTTCTGCTGAGCTTCAGCTGGTGGACTGATGACCTTAAGTTCTTCTGAAAAATGTCTTGATAAACTTAGGAATTAATTTTCCTTCGATGATAGCAATTCGTCCAGGCCCTTATGTAGCAAAGCAGCCCCAAACCACGATGCGCCCACCACCATACTTAACAGTTGGGATGAGGTTTTCATGTTGGTGTGCTGTGCCTCATTTTCTCCACACACAGTGTTGTGTGTTTCTTCCAAACAACTCAACTTTGGTTTCATCTGTCGACAGTCTATTTTGCCAGTGCTGCTATGGAACATCCAGGTGCTCTTTTGCAAACTTTAAACATGCAGCAAGGTTTTTTTTTTTGGACAGCAGTGGCTTCCTTTGTGGTATCCTCCCATGAACACCATTCTTGTCTAGTGTTTTGCGTATCGTAGATTGGCTAACAGGGAATATGCCAGAGACTGTTGTAAGTCTTTAGCTGACATTCTAGGATTCTTCTTCACCTCATTGAGTATTCTGCGCTGTGCTCTTGCAGACATCTTTACAGGACAGCCACTCCTAGGGAAAGTAGCAGCAGTGCTGAACTTTTTCCATTTATAGACAATTTGTCTTACCGTGGACTGATGAACAGCAAGGCTTTTGGAGATACTTTTGTAACCCTTTTCAGCTTTATGCAAGTCAACAATTCTTAATTGTAGGTCTTCTGAAAGTTATTTTGTGCGAGGCATCATTCACATCAGGCAATGCTTCTTGGGAAAAGCAAACCCAAAACTGGTGTGTGTTTTATATAGGGCAGGGCAACTGTATCCAACAACTCCAATCTGATGTCATTGATTGGACTCCAGCTGGCTAACGCCTCAGTCCAATTAGCTCTTAGAGATGTCATTAGTCTAGGGATTCACATACTTTTTTCACCTGCAGTGTGAATGTTTACATGCGTGTTCTATAAAAACATGGAATCATTTCATTATTTGTGTGGTATTAGTTTAAGCAGACTGGTTGTTTATTGTTGTGTTTATTGTTGTGACTTAGATGAAGATCAGATCACATTTTATAACCAATTTGTGCAGAAATCCATATAATTCTAAAGGGTTCACATACTTTTTATTGCTACTGTATTTTATTTTTATTTTTTTTAATTTTGCTTCAGTTTTATTTTAAATATTTATTCATGTCTTACATGAATTCTATTTTCCTCTTTTAAGCTGGCCATGCATTGGATTGATTTTTCCTGCCAATTTGATCACATTGAATAAATCTGCTAGGGATCGGCTTCGTCTCAGTATACATTCTCATTCAAGTTCTGATTCATTTTGCACAATTTACTAATTAGAAGCATGGGCGCGATAAAGAATCTTCATGGAGCAGGAGTGACAGGGGTGGAAGGTTGCAGTGGTGGATCAATGCCCACATTGGGTATTCACAAAACGTCTCATAAGTCACCTAAGTGATAAAAATAACCTTTCAGCACATTTCCAAGCAAAATAATCACTCAAAGTAACTTTGTATCAATATTGCTTTTCTTACCTTAATTATATTATATTTGTGATCTTTGGAAGCTTAAATGTAACATAGGTAAGGTGAAAACAGAGGAAAACAAGTGAAAAAGCTTTGTGAATCATGCCCAATGTGTTGGTACAGTGCTAGCAGATTAATCAATTCTCACTGAGATTTCCGCTGGATGAGTGATGGTTTGCTGGATCCAGCTCTTATGGACCTGTGTACAGCTAGCTTCAAGTGTCGGCATACTGTACATGCCTGCAACAAGGTAACATACTGCACTGAAGTATGATTTCAAAGAATGAAGATCATGTTACTATAATCTCAAGAATTACCGGTAAAGCAAAATGTTCCATTGTGAAAATTAACCATTTTTTAATTTAATTTCTTAACAGTCATTTAATTGTGGCTAGTGTTTAATTTGAGTCTAAAGGCTTAAAGACCTCAAAGAATCACCAGACATTCACTGCCTGTGTAGTGAATTGATGCCTTTGTGCCCAAGGGCCTCTATGCAAATAACTAATGGTAATGAAATATTGAAAGGAGCTGTCGCAGATCGGTGATGCAATTTACTGGAGCACTTTATTTCTGGCGGTGCACAGCCACATATGACACCCCAGTTATTGTTTATGAGGTATATTTTTATTGAATGTGGCTGCATGGTAAGCTAGGATTTGTAATGAGTTGTAAGCAATAGAAGATTAAGGGACGCCGTGTCTTGCTATTTTTTCATGCTCTAATCAAAAGGAGACACTTGGTAATTCTAGATCAGTATCTTGTGACAGGTTTTTGTGCAGTGAAGAGCTGCTTGGGAACAAGAATAGGAGGGTAAGAAATCCTTGAAAGTTTAATATGCAGTGAGAAGTAAGTGCGAAAACCATTTCAACTCTAAATAAAAAGCTTACAGTTCTCTTGTGTCTGTGTTCCAGTTATTCTTGGGTGATTTCAGGACAAGCACAGTCCATGTGGCTTATCTCTTAGGAATTTCTTGCAATGTCTAAGAACACTCATTCCCTTCTTTAGAGGCCGCAGTTGCATCAAAATTAGCACACAACAATCTGCTTTGTATAAAGTACTATCCAGGGTGTCACTACAAATGAGGCTTCCTTGCACATATGTCATGGGGTCCCCCTCCCTAGGTACCACCTCCTCCCTACACTCCCCCCCCCCCCCCACACACACACACTTCCTCTTCCTATTTGGCAGAGTAGCACAGCACCAGGTTGGTGCACTCAGCTGCTCACCACAGCTGTTCTGCACAGCTCCTGATGCACTTCACATTACAACCATCAGGTCCCCTACAAAGCAGAGTTGGTCTGTGCAGAGCAGCCCCTGTGAAGAGCTGAGTGGACCAACCCGGCGATGGAGTAGGAAAGGAAAAGCTCCACTGCGCTATTCTGCAAGTTAAAGAGAATCTGAAGAAACCCTTCTTCAGGGGAATATTAATAAGCTCGGTTTCCTACATGAAGAAAAAATCCTCATCCCTTATACAAAAAATACAAACCCAAATGCCACTATTAGAACAAAAGTGCGCCAGCCAACCGTCAGACGAAAACTTTAAAGCCTGGCGAGGAGCCCAAAACCAGCTCTCCAATCTGCTATATGAAAAAGCACACTCACAACAATTCTTCTATAAGCAATCATTCTACGAGCAGGGAGAAAGGACAGGGACCATCCTGGCAAAAATGGCTAAGGGAAAGTCTGCCTCTTGTGTTATTACTAGCATCAGAGACAAGCACTCCAAACTACTAGATGGCTCACAAAATATACATTCTAGATTTGCTGAATACTTTCAGGAGCTCTACACCTCTAAAACAATGTTTACAGAAACAGATGCAGAAATTTTTCTATCAGAAATAGACCTGCCCAGATTATCACCCGAACAAAGAGAGTTTTTGGAGAGTCCCATCACTCTGGAAGATGTAGAAGTAGCAATACATTCTATCCCAAACCAAAAAGAGATGGGTTTCCCTATAGAGCTTTTTAAGCGATATACGGAACTACTGTCCCCCGAAATACTGCTTACTCTACATGAAGCACTCGAAAACAACACACTCCCTTCTTCTATGCGTACAGCCCTGATTATAGTCCTCCCCAAACCTGACAAGGATCACTCCTACTGTGAATCTTACCGTCCGATATCCCTATTACCTATGGACATTAAAGTCTTAGCAAAAATATTGGTCACCAGGCTAAACAAAGTTATTCTCTCCCTGGTTAAAAGTGACCAAACAGGATTTATGCCAGGTAAGAAAACAGCCTTAAACATTAGACGCTTATACGCAAACTTACGAGCTCACCATGAAAATCCAGGCAAGAGATGTGTGGTAACTTTAGATGCCGCCAAAGCATTTGATGCAGTGGAGTGGCCCTTTCTCTTCGCTACACTTGCAAGATTTGGTTTTGGGGAGAACTATATAAGATGGGTAAAACTTCTCTACACAAACCCCATGGCACAAGTCTGCACAAACTCCATAATCTCTAAGACCTTTGCTCTCACCAGAGGTACCCGACAGGGTTGCCCCCTCTCCCCACTGTTATACGCATTATCAGCAGAACCCCTTGCTTGCAATATTAGAGCGAATCCTAACATTAAAGGACTATGCATAGGCAATGTAGAAGAAAAAATTAGTCAATATGCAGACGATACCATCTTATATCTAGCAGATCCACACCTTTCCCTGAAAGCTGCATTTGATATAATAACAGAAATGGGCCTTTACTCTGGACTAGCCATTAATTGGAGTAAATCAGCAATTCTTGGTATAGATGATCCCACTGTATCGGCATCTCCCCTGCCATGCCCCCTTCAAATAACAACCTTATTTAAGTACTTGTTAACATACAAGCCAATCCTACTCTGTATTACCAAGACAATATAGTCCCCCTACTGACTCTTGCACAAAATAAACTGGCGGCCTGGACCAAATTACCCCTCTTCGTAGCCGGTAGAATAAACTTGATTAAAATGGTCCTCCTTCCCAAAATTCTGTACATTCTCCATAATTCCCCAATATTTATCCCTATGCCATTTTTTAAAAAACTTAATTCATTTTTCCTCTCCATAGTGTGGGGGAAGTCACGTGCAAAACTCAAATACACCATCTTGCAATGTCCTTCAGAGGCAAGGGGCTTAGCTCTCCCAGTCCCATTATTATATTATATAGCTTCACAACTTGAACACATTTCCAACTGGTTCATTGACCCATCTCCATATGCTCCAAAACTGTTGGGCTTTGAAGCAACAAATAGATCCCGTAATCTGCCCTTTGCCCTTTTGAAAGGTACCTTATGTCAACATAACCCTCAAAATACAATCCTGCAACAGGCGGCCAGAATATGGACGCGATCGACTAAAATTCTTCCCACTAAGATCTGGGAATACTACACCCCACTATGGGACAACCCTTCTTTGCCAGAGTTACTCAAACTGCATAACATTAAACTCTGGGCAAACAAGGGAATAAACTATTTGGGACAAATTATTAAAGGATCACAACTGGCCCCGCTGTCATTTCTAAAAGAAACGTATTCACTAACACCTAAATTTGAGTTTATGTACATGCAACTATCACACGCCCTAAAGGCACAATTTCGCACTGGCTTTCCCTTGACCGGCACTTCTCCGATTTTGGAAAACATCAAAGATGGACCTGTCAAACACCAAATCGGTACTCTGTACTCATTACTCCTACAACCACAAGCCCACAAACAAATGGAAATAGCCAGAGATAAATGGAACACCTTAGACTTAGAGGTAGATGAAGAAGACTGGGAGGAATGTCTTGAAGTATCTAAATCCATTTCACCTTGTATAAGGGATAGACTAACCCAACTGTATATCATGCATCAATGCTATCTCCTGCCATCCCAAATAGCTAAATACTCTCCTAATTCCTCTCCCAATTGTCCCAAATGCAATAAGAACAAGCCTTCCTTTTTACACATGCTATGGGAATGCCCTCCACTTGCAAGATTCTGGAAACAGGTAGTAGACTTCTTACACGACCAGATGGGCTCACCGGTGTCACTTGACATTAAAGCGGAATATAACCCTGCATTTCAACTTTGCTCTAAAACATTATTTACAGTATATTATATGCAACCAGCATTTTTTTTTTACTAGACCAGCATTGGAAGGGTTACACAGTGCTTTAAAGTTTCTGGAGATTTCTGCAGACACATCAGAAGCTGACATAGATAAATTTTGTTTACATAAATGTATCTAAGTGTTGAATGTGACTCATCTCTCTGACTGAGAAGGAGCTTGGAGGACAGCCAAAGAGTGTGTAACATTTATCAATAGATACATGTAACTAAATAGAATGCATCTATCTGAACTTCTGCATATCTCTCCACGAACTTTAAACCTCTGTGTTTAACCCTTCCAATGCTGGTCTAGTAAAAAAATGCTTTTTGCATATAATATGCTGTAAATAATATTTTAGAGCAAAGTTGAAATGCAGGGTTATATTCCGCTTTAAAGTATGTATCCTAAACATTATTAATGAGGAAGTAAATAAATTTGATAACATTTTTCTTAATTAAACTCTTTTTGCAGCCAAGCAATGCATAGCCTCTAAGTGGATGTCACCCACTAGCCCTACTCTATCAGAATGGATAGTGTATCTGTGTGGGTCTCGGGTGCTCCCTTCACAATGGAGAGGGTTAACCTTGACCTATAGGAAAGGTGAGAACGGGAGCCCTTATGGTGCAGTATTGTTAGTATAATTCAAAGGTGTAAATTTGTGAATAAGATATACTCACAAAGGAAGGTTGCAGTCCTGCAACCACCGTAAATGCCTGCGGAAAGATAACCGTCTCCGCTCGGTATCCCGGACCCTCTGGATCTGGGTGGTCGCTCTCCTCCTTTAGTCCTGTTTCCTGGTAGATGATGTCGCCCAGGGATAGGGATGACACCTCAAGGAGGTGTGGAGTATACAAGTGAAGCACGTTGGTGGAGGCGCCCAAAAGTATGTTATAGTAACAGCTAGATAATTTTACTCATAAATTTGGATACAAATAAGTAAATAAAAATATATATGGTATGATGAGGAGGTCTCTTACCTCCAAAGAAGATTCACGTGGGTAGAAAAAGGAGTCTTTATTAAAATAACGGTTATACTGTAGACAACGCGTTTCACGGGACTCAGCCCGCTTCCTCAGGTCAATAAAACAGATAACCTTAACAATAGTAAGTAGGAGATGAGCAGGCTCTTTTGATCTATGCGCCCGAGCTCCGCACGGCTATTGTTAAGGTTATCTGTTTTATTGACCTGAGGAAGCGGGCTGAGTCCCGTGAAACGCGTTGTCTACAGTATAACCGTTATTTTAATAAAGACTCCTTTTTCTACCCACGTGAGTCTTCTTTGGAGGTAAGAGACCTCCTCATCATACCATATATATTTTTATTTACTTATTTTTATCCAATTTTATGAGTAAAATTATCTAGCTGTTACTATAACATACTTTTGGGCGCCTCCACCAACGTGCTTCACTTCTATCAGAATGGAAATCACACATCAAAAAGTCACTACCTTACAAACAACTGGTATATAAACATAGAAAATGCCCCAATAAATTTATACAAATCTGGGAACGATGGAATAAAAGCCCACACGTCTAGAGCCACTTCATTAATGCTCCCACTATAGCCTTGTTGTCAAAAATCTATAGGAACACCACTGGTTTTAAAGAAACAACGCATATGTCAGGTCTGTTTTATTTGTTTCTCTCTTGATTAGTATTCAGATTTCATATGTAACCACGGTACATTTCAGCATAATGCAATGTATATTGTACGCTTTAACTTTGAATGCCCCTTGTAAATCATCTGCTTTAATAAAGTGTAATATTATACTTGTAACCTGTTTTATCTTCAAATAAACGAACCTTTGTTTATCGGAAAAAAAAAAGAGAGAGAGAATCTGAAGTGAGAAGTATATGGAGGCTGCCATATTTATTTCCTTTAAACAATACAAGTTGCCTGGCAGCCCTGTTGATATATTTGGCTGCAGTCATGACTGAATCACACCAGAAACAAGAATGCAGCAAATCCTGTCAAATTTGACAAAAATGTCAAACACCTGATCTGCATATGCTTGTTCAGGGACTAGGGGTAAAAGTACTAAAGGCAAAAGATCACCAGGATAGCCAGGCAACTGGTATTGCTTAAAACAAAATAAACATGGCTGCCTCTATATCCTTCTCGAGGAGAAGAAGTGTCGGTGAGAGTCAGCAATTCCTCTCTGACAGATGCCATCACACTAAGCAATAGTGCCACAGAATAGCAGAAGGGTGTTTGGTATAATTATAAACAATGAAATGCCCACAGCAATGCATGTGCATACTTCTTCTGTACAGCGAAAATGCAAATGCATTGAACCTAATATTGGGGAACTTTGAAATATAGGGGCTGTGTGGTGGTGTGCATACCACACACAAAGATGTTCTTAGCACCAGACAAATCCTAATAAAATATAGCTGTCAGAAAGCATAGAGCACATGCTAGCACACATCTGTGCTCAATACAGTAAATCTGTCAAGGACATACCAGAGAATCCCTCCCTGAAGCCTGATCCCCCTTTCTCTCCCTTCAATGTCTTTGCACCAATGCCTAACCTCCTCATAAATTTCCAGTGTTTTCCACCTACCTCCAGCTCCCTGATGCTACTATTCCAGTATCAGACTGGGTCAGTACACCTAGTAGCACATACAGTGGGATGCGAAAGTTCTGGCAACGTTGTTAATCTTCATGATTTTCCTGTATAAATAGTTGGTTGTTACGATAAAAAATATATCATATAGGAGACACACACTGATATTTGAGAAGTGAAATGAGGTTTATTGGATTTACAGAAAGTGCGTAATAATTGTTTAAACAAAATTAGGCAGGCGCATAAATTTGGGCACTATTGTCATTTTATTGATTCCAAAACCTTTAGAACTAATTATTGGAACTCAAATTGGTTTTGGTAAGCTCATTGACCCCTGACCTACATACACAGGTAAATCCAATTATAAGAAAGAGTATTTAAGGGGGTCAATTGTAAAACTGTGGAATATCTTAAAAAGTCATTTTAGGAGAAGGAAGATAGATACAATTGTTCATTTCATTAGTTTATTTCCACCTCGGGTGTCCTTTAAGGACCAGAGACTTTTTTCCCCCCCAAAAAAACGAGCTATGATCGCTCTAATTAACTCAAAGTGATCACTGGGTCAGGAGCCAATGAAATCGGCTCCTTACCGGCATACAGAGCTCTGCTGTCAACATGACAGCAGAGCGATCGGGTTGCAAAGAAGACTGGGGAAGACTCTAGACTGGGGGAACCGTCAGGCTCAGATGCAACTCCATGGAGGGCAGAGTCTAGAAACTGCTGTACGGGAGAAACTAACAGTTGGTGAATCCACCGCCTTCAGCAGCTCATGGAAAAGAGACCTTTAAAAAGTACTGTAAGCTGCATTTTCATTTCCATTTCAGTGTAATTGAATGATATCTGCAAATGCACTACAATATCCCATACACACAGAAACAATATGACAAGGTATGTAAGACTCAGTCCTGACTCAGACAGGAAGTGATTACAGTGTGAACCTCACTGATAAGAAATTTCCCTTTTTATCTCTTTCTTGCTCTCAGAAGCCATTTTCTGCTAGGAAAATGTTTTATAGTTGGAATTTCTTATCAGTAAGGGTCACACTGTAGTCACTTCCTGTCTGAGTCAGGACTGAGTCAGTCACTTACATACCTGATATTTAACTCTTTCATGCAGAGTAAGAAGAAAAGGAATACGGAATAGTTATTTGTGTGCTAGGCACTGTACATACACATGTCTATCTCATCATGTCACATGTCACTTTGGGTATCCTTTAACCACTTCAGGACCACAGTTTTACACTCCCCTAGTGACCAGGCCATTTTTCATAACACAAGGCTGTGCAGCTTTGTCAGGTTGCTGCACAGCCGTACAACTAAGCACACAAATGAATCTTAAAGGGCAAATGAAGTAAGAAGAGTATGGAGGCTGCCATGTTTATTTCCTTTTAAACAATACCAGTTGCCTGGCAGCCCTGCTGTTCTGCTTGGCTGCAGAAGTGTCTGAATAACACCAGAAACAAGCATACAGCTAATCTGTCAGCTCTGACAACAATGTCTGAAACACCTGATCTGCTGCATGCTTGTTCAGGGTCTATGGCTGAAAGTAATAATCAGACGTGTGTATGTACCTTTACCTCCTTTTCTTGTCCTTAACAGGACATTCTTTTGGAGGTGTCTGATCGCTCCTGTGATACTTTGTTTTCTTTTTATCAGGCTTTCAGTGCCTGATTTTTTCCTCACTTCCTCTCCTTCCCACCCCCCTGCCCTGTCCTGAATTGAATAGGATGTCAATCTGTCCTCTTCTCCACCTCTCATAGGCATCAGCCTATGAGAAGGCTTAGATTTCTAGCCGCTCTGAGGGACAGCTGATTGTCCCTTTTACAGCGGTGCACTAGATAGCAGCGCTGTACGGATGTAAACAAAGGGGATTTCTTTCCTAACAGCCTGCTAGCCGCAATCGCAGTTAGCAGACTGTTCAGCAGAGAACAATCGCACATGCGCGCACGAGTTCCCTGATAAACTGCAGCTCCAGGACTTAACACCAATCGGCCTGGGGCTGCCACCTTGCGACTGCCAATCGGCGTTAGGTGGTCGTAAGGTGGTTAAAAAGTTCTAACCAACAGAGGGACATTTCATGATAATAAAAAAACTTGTTAAATCCTACTTAAATAAACACTGAAGCCAGTTTAAAAAATGGCTTTTTCCCTTTTATTTATCTGAGGTATGTGTGCCCCTGTCAAAACGCCATTATCCCGCGGCAGAACGAGATAGACGTGTGTAGAGGCAGAGGTGCTGCTGAAAGCTCTGCCTCTACAGGAAGCGCTCCCCGAGTGCACCTTAGGGGATTTGGGGGGTAAAGACCCCTCGTTCTGCCCCAGGATAGCGTCGTTTTAGCAGGGGCAAACATGCCTCAGATAAATATAAGGTAAAAAGACATTTTTAAACTGGCTTCAGAGTCTCTTTAAAGCGGTATAACACCCTGACATAATATTCAATAAAAACTACTTTTTATATGCCATACAGTTATCATATTTGCTTTTGTGCATAAATAAGTATTAGTATTTATTTAGAAATTATACGTTCCCAAAGTACACTTTTTTTGCACTGAAAGCTGACTTTGCATTTTATTTATAACTGCTTTATTCATGGTCTAACAAGCAGAAATGCTTTCTAAATAGTCTGACTTAGTTCAGGGGACCCGGCAGTGTAGGAGAAGTGTTTATTTACATTCCTCACTTGATACAATTAAACACAAGATAACATTATCTACAACTTCGGATGTGTCCAGATTTCTCTGCACTGAACTTTGAAGTCCTGTGTGAAACCCTTTGAATGCTGTTCTAGTAAAAAAAATGCTGGTTGTATATAATATGCTGTAAATAATCTATTAGAGCAAAGGATAATAGCTGGGTTTCATTCCGCTTTAATTAACGGAAGTTTAGTGTGAATTTCTATAACTGCACTACAGTTAAGAAAAGTGCAAATCCATCCCTAAACTATCGTTGATTAAGCGGTTCTACAGATAGTGCAGACTAGATATGATTTGTGAGGTGCTTCTCCCCCCTGCTGAATTCCTCACTCAGAGCCTGCCTCTATCAATACAGCAGATGTATTGGTTACCTTAGCAACAGTAGTTACGTCATACACTGCACTGTCTGAGAGTCCTTCCTAACTCCTCCTATTTTACAACAGTTTAAGAAGGAAACTGCACAATTTAGTGATTTCTTAAGATACCCGAAACTGCGTGGATTTCTAAAAACCTACCAATATTTGGTCTCAGACACTCTTGATAAATGTCCCTGAAAATAAAGGTGATGGGCTTCTAACTGTAAAAGACAGACTAATATAAACTGTATAAGTTATTATTATTATATAGAGGAAACATTATCTGAGGGGGGGGGGGGATTTTATCTGACAATACACAAGCGCCTAAATTGCCTGCTTTGGAATTATCAGCGTCTCATTAACCATCTCTATGGCTTCACTACTATGCTATAGAGAAACAAACAAAACTAGCGGTGACAGCGACAAATGCACTGAGCACTTGTTCTGAAGGGAAGGGAACACTCTTTCTATTATCATGCAGTTAAACGCTTCCTGTTGTGACGTAAGTCAGTGACATCACGCGGTCAGAATGCTGGTTGGGTGGCAGCTAATAATGACAAGGTAAGCATGTGGCTCGCCGGGTTCTCCAATCTCCTGGCCGCCTCCTTCGGTTGACAGCTAAGACCACAATTTACGCCCCTTCCTGTTGAGGGCGGAGCCAGGAGAGTCGCTGGAGACGTCGCCATTGCAGGCGGCCAGGGCTGAGTGAGGGGACCGGGGAGGAGCAGCAGCAGCAGGCCGACGTCACCACCTCATCGGACAGCTCGCTGGGGGACCGGCTCCGGAGCAGTGACCATGTCTGTGGATAGTAGCAAATTCAACCACCTCTCCCTCGCTCAGCTCAACGAGCTGCTGGAGGATGAGGCCAAGCTGGGGCAGATGGCCCAGGAGATGGACGAGGTGGGTGACTGAGGGGAGCACAGGGGGTGGGTGAGGGGCAGGCCGCTGGGACATGCCCTGTCATCTGCTGAATGGGTGGTGGAGGCTGCTGCAGTTCTCACATTATGCCAGTCTGTGTCTACCTTCTCTGCGTTCTGTTCATGGCTTCTCCTTCAGCTCAGCGAACCATACGTCGTGCTTTGTTTTGGCAGATCCCAGCACTTTAGTTTGCCAATAATTCCAGTAGATAAAAGGCTGAGGAGAGTAGAGCTGGTAGCTGATTGCTCCACCAGCTACCCCTAGTTGGTTTGTGAATGCTGATGAAGCTTGTACTGGCATTAGATTCTGACGAATTATCAGATTGTGGCAATTGCTGTAATCTGGCAGGAAGTTGTATCGTGTGTACATCTCCAAACTGTTTGCGATCGATAACAGGATTGATTTTCTGATAACTATCGCAAAATAGATCCCGTTATTGGTTAGAAACATCAGACATGTCGGAAATATATATGTCCGATACCATCGATCGGATGGAAAATTGCATCGTGTGTATTTAGCAGGATTTTTTTATTGTTCGGTAAATACAACCGGGAAAGCGATTATAAAAACCTGTGTTTTATAATGCAGAATCCATATACTGTAACTGTAGATTTGTTCAGTTTTATTGACCAGATCAACAAAAGTTTCCAAATTCTGCACTGCTGTGTGTGTTTTCATTACTTTATCTTGTTTGAGTTGGTCTCTAACCTATTTGCTTACTGCATGTGAACATCTTCACTGTCTAATGCTAAACATACGCGGTGCGTTTATGCGCCGGTATCGAGCCAGCGCGTCACCGCTCGTCCACGTGGATCGATTCCCGCACGTCCCCGTGGGCATTCCTTATCAGCCGATCGATTCCCCGCTATTATCCGCACGCGGGGATCGAGCGGGTAATATATCCGGCGGGTCATCGGACCTGTCGGATATTATCAATAGAGCCATCAGTGGCTCGATTGATAAGGAATAAACGCACCGTGTATGTTTAGCATAAGTCTTTGAAATACTGTGTTTGAATGGCATATTTCATGCATTATGCTTTTGTAGTTTTCGGAGCAGTGCTTTTCAGCGCTGCTAGATTTGGGCGCAACCGGCACTACCATAGACTACATTAGGAATCACATCTATGGCGGCGCTCAGTGAGTAAAAAAAAGTTAATTAGAAATACACAATAATTCGGCCTCCAGCAATCGCTGGAAGCCGAATTATATCATTCCCGACTATTCATGGTGGCCTGGAGGGTGAATAGTAATTAACACGACCGGGACTTGTGCAGAAGCAGGATCAGCCATATACCGGCTGTATCCTGCGCCCAAGTCTCCCGGCGCCAATTTCAAATGTATGCGTTTTTTGTAGTTATTTTTGTATCATTTGTACAGTTTTATCAGTCATGTACATAGAAGTATGCAAGGGGGTTTACAGCAGGCCTGAACTCAGAACTTCCTATCTGCTCTTAAATATAAGCGACAGCATAATAACTTTTAAAGAAAAACATGTCATTGTTACAGCTGATGGAAATACTGTAATAAATCTGCAGTGTGTCCACTTCCTGCTTTCATGGGAGCAGACACAGGGTTAACATCAGGGCTGTGGAGTTGGTACAAAAATCATCCGACTTTCGACTCCTCAGTTTAAGAAAACTCAGACTCCAGGTACCCAAAAGTGTTCCGACTCTTGGACTCCATTCCTTAGTCTAAAGCCTAATACACACTATGCAATTTTCCATCAGATAGATGGGTCGATAGATCATTTCTGACCGATCTGATTGATTTTTCTGGTCACTTCTATTCAAATCAATCAGAAAAACAATCGGAAATCAGATCGGACCTGTCGAAAATTATCTATTCGACCCATCTATTTGAGCGAAAATTGTGTGGTGTGTATTAGGCTTCTTATCAGGTCTGTGGAGTTTGTACAAAAATCATCCGACTCTTCAATTTATTGAGACCACTGACTTCGACTCCGGGTACCCAAAATTGCTCTGACTCCACAGCCCTGGTTAACATCCTGAGTTTACTAATTAGCTGCTCTAATGCTGGGAATACACGGTTCATTTCTGCCGTGCGTTTCTGCTCTCGATCGTGTTTGCTGCTTGATTCTGCAGTCGATTCTCTTATCTTCCCCTCGTTTTTTTTTATCTTATTCCATTCACTTCTATCAGAAATCGAGCGGCAAAAGAATCGAAAGGGAGATCGGACACGTTCGTAATTATCTATCAAACCATCTAATCAGCTAAAAAACAAACCGTGCATTCCAAGCATTACGAGGCAGCCAGCTGATACGGTTAAGAGATCAAATTACACTCGTGATTAGACAAAGATGAGGTGGGATTAGACAGGCTAAATTTTCTAAGTACATAGAGAGTGCATTTCACTAATTTCCTTCTGTCCTGTGCAAGAGATCAGGTTGAGTTTAAAGAGGAACTCCAATGAAAATAATGTAATAAAAAAGTGCTTCATTTTTACAGTAATTATGTATAAATGATTTAGTCAGTGTTTGCCCATTGTAAAATCTGACATTTATTACATGGGGACATTTTTACTGCTGGCAGGTGATGTAGCTGCTGATTGCTGTTTTGGCAGTTGGAAACAGCTGTAAACAGCTATTTCCCACAATGCAACAAGGTTCACAGACAGGAAACTGCCAGGAGTACCACGGTTCTTGTGGGAGATGGTTCACCACAATATCAGCCATACACAGCCCTCTGATGATCCGTTTGTGAAAAGGAATAGATTTCCCAGGTAAAAGGGGGTATCAGCTACTGATTGGGATGAAGTTCAATTCTTGGTCACGGTTTCTCTTTAAAGAGAACCCGAGGTGGGATTTTATTATGCTAGTGGGGCACAGAGGCTGGTTGTGCACACTAACACCAGCTTCTGTTGCCCCATGGTGTGCCTCCAAGACCCCCCT